>NC_135621.1:23605606-23908636 GCF_053574225.1 Canis aureus
AGGGTATATTCTTTACTCATTATTCTTTCTGTTTCCTTCTATGTGTAGGGAGATTCACTAGCATAATATGTCTAGCCTTTCTCTGCCTGACCTGAACTAATGGGTAATTTTGGAAGGAAAAAGCTAGGCATGTGTAGCCTTGTCTTTTTTTGGAAGTGAGTTCCTCTCAGGAGGAAGACCAAAGATCCTTCTCCTCCACACTGTAAGTTTTACAAAGGCAGGTTCCCATGTACTTGACAGTAGGGAGGGCCAGGGTGTGGCTGGGGAATCTAGAGCTGCCTAAAAGCTGGCTGGGTAAGTTCTAAATCTGGGGTTCAGTATTATGAAATGTAATTGCCTAATATGTAATTGTAGATATAAGCTACATTTTCCAATATTAGTGTTTGTCAGTACTTACAGCAATACTCTGCATTTCTCTCTGACTTAAATTTTCTTGTTCACTGCCATTCACAATTCATGTATGGAAAAGGAATGCTTTTTTACTGGGATCGCTAAAACCCTAACAAATTTCTAGTTCTTGCTTTATTTATTTTTTTATTGTGATGAACATTTTCTTTTTTCTTTCTTTCTTTCTTTCTTTCTTTCTTTCTTTCTTTCTTTCTTTCTTTCTTTTTTCTTTCTTCTTTCTTTCTTTCTTTCTTTCTTTCTTTCTTTTTTCTTTCTTTCTTTCTTTCTTTCTTTCTTTCTTTCTTTCTTTCTTTCTTTCTTTCTTTCTTTTTTTTTTAATTTGAATTCCAGTTAGTTAACATACAGGGTTATATTAGTTTCAGGTGTACAATATAGTAATTCAACACTTCCATACATCACCCAGAGCTCATCATGACAAATGCACTCCTGAATCCCCATCACTCTATTATTGTTTTATATAGTAATTACACTGTTAAGACTTTCCTTAAGTTGCCATTTTATTTGCTCACCTTTTTACTCTTGCACCTTAGATTTTTCCTTTAGTGATAACTGTCCTTAAAGTTATCCTTTATTTGCTCCTTTCAACAGGATATATTTCTGGTAACTTTTCAATTTTGTTTGACTAAATTTTCTCCTTGTTCTTGAAATACATACGTATAATCCTGTTAATTTTCTCAAAGATTGTACTCTACTGGTTTCTTGCTTTTATTATTGCTGTTCAGAAGCCAGTTGTCCAGTTAATTATTGTCCCTTTATAAATATTCTCTGTTTTCATACTGGCTTCCTTTAAGACCACTTTGTCTTTTATATTGTACACAATGACATTTCAAAGTATGGACATTTACAAAGTAATTTAGATTAGAATTCACTGGGAATCCTCAATCTGAGAATTTGCTTTAATTAAATTAGGAAAATTCTCAACTATAATTTCTCTCTTTCTTATCATTTGTTTCCTCTACCATCATCAGGATCCTCTTCCTTCTCCATTTATATTTTCCATCTTTATTTCTATCTGTATTGTAATCTCAGTAATTTCTTTAAGTCTGTCTTTCAGTTCACTAATTCTTTCTTCATCAGTGTCTAATATCTATTTAAAATATTGATATAGTTCTTAAAAGTTTGTTTGTTTGTTTGTTTGTTTATCTGAGCAATAACACACACATGTGGGTTGGGGGAGGAGCAGAGGGAGAGAATTCTAACCAGACTCTGCTAAGCATGGAACTCAACATGGGGCTCTAGTCCATAACCCCAAGACCATGACTCAAGCTGAAATCAAGTGTTGGAAGTTTAACCAAATGAGGCACCCAGATGCCCCATAAAATACTGATAAAGTTTTTAATTTCAGATTTTATGCTTTTTATTTCTGTAAGTTTAATTGACTCTTTTGCAACCTTGCTTGGTCTTTTTCTTTATGGGTTCTTATTTTTTTACTTATATTTTTCAGTTCTCTCTTTTTAATCTAAATATGTTGGATATACTTATATTCTGTTCTGTATCTTATAATTTTCAAAATCTGGAGCTTTTGCTAGTCTGCTATATATGGTCTGCCCACTCTCACTCGTGGAGGCTTATTTCCTCACCTGCACATGTGTGTAAGTTTTGGTTGAAATTTAAGATCCTTGAAACTTTGTAACTGGAAATTCTTTGAGGACCTGCTTTGGGGTAAAGATTTTAATCTGCTTCTGTCAGGCTCCTGGGTACACTACCAACCTGGGAACACTTTTTTTTTTAAGATTTTATTTATTTATTCATGAGAGACACTGAAAGAGAGGCAGAGACACAGGCAGAGGGAGGAGAAGCAGGCTCCATGCAGGGAGCCTGATGTGGGACTCGATCCCAGGAATCCGGGATCACTCCTTGAGCCAAAGGCAGATGCTTAGCTACTGAGCCACCCAGGACCACTTTGGATCAAATTCTCAGTTTGAGGTTTTGGTGGCCATGTAGGTGGTGTTAATAGAAGCCACAAGCCTATGTGAGCACTGGCTGGTGGCTAAAAATCTTCAGGGAGGTCCCACCACCACCACCACCCTGAGTTGAAGCTGAGGTAGACTTATTTCCTTACTGACTCCTTTGTAGGGCAGATGTTTTTCTAGTTTACCCTTTCAGGGGTTTCTATGGAAATACCCACCTTGTATGCACCCAACATTTGTCTACTAATAGGGAAGCTCCTGTTTCCTACAGCTGACAGAGGATACCAGGTGACCACTGGCCTCAGGCTTCAGGGCTGGTTTTCCTTCCACTATTCCTGCTCCTGCTTTGTTTTCAACACCTGAGAATTTCCTTTTCTTTCTTGCAAATCCAATCATGCATTTGAGAGGGTAGCTTTGATATTCAATCTAGAACTTTAGGTATTTGTAGTGGGACAGTGTCAGGACAGCAGCTTTGTACAGGACCAGAAACCTTGTATAGGGCTCCTCCATTCTCTTTGCTGCAAGGAGCAGTCTCCTCTTTTGTCATAACTGAACCTTCTTTTATAACCACACCCTTTACTCCAACAAACAACTATTCCCTTCCACACAGTGCATACATCAAGGAAGTTGAGGGGGAAAAAAAAAAACAATATTTGGTCCTCCTCTTTACTAACTTAGGATATAAGCACTTCAAGAGTGGAAACTTCCTTAGGAACTAGTAAATAGCGGCTCTTAATTACGGGTTCTTTCTCATTTGTTTCCCCAGATCTGTGTGGTATATTGGATGTTTACTACTCAATTGTGCTTTAGATGGACTATGGGGATGAGATGGCTATTTAAAGGCATTCTTTCTTGACTCCATGTGTATATTAGACAGGCTTTGGTTGAAGACAAACTTCACACATCTTAAGAAATTTTGCTTACAGTGGGATATTCTTGGAATTGCATGACTATATGTGGATTTAACCAGCACAAGATAATCTGAAGAAGCCTCTGATATTATTTAATTGGTCCACAGTGCCTCTCTCATCATGTGTATATTTCACTCACCCAGCACCAATCACACAAAAAAAGGGAGACAGAAAGTCATATTTCTTGGCCTCTGAGAAGTTGCCTTTTGACTGCCCCCTTTCAGCCAGAATGGGCTGATAAGCACATCAGGCTCCCTGGCCAGGTAGGAAGTCCAGTGTAGCAGGGTGGTGATAGAGCGTTTGACATGTTTTATTCTCCTAAGAGAACACCTACTCCTCATTCCGGGCAATTTCCAGAAATAGTTACCTTCCCTTGTTTCCTTAAGTAATAACAGAGCATAAAGAGTAGGAGGCAGCCCAGCAGCTTTGGGCATTTTGCTGCACTGTCCTTCTGGAAAGCACAGAGCCAGGTTTACTTAATTGCTCCCACCCAAAGCATGATGCTTATTTCAAGAGAGCAAGTGTTTCCTCATGTGCCTTCCTTCCTTGGGCAGTGCATAGAACATCCCCAAGATGATGGGGGAACCCAAGGGGTCCTATGAACAACAGGCCCCACAATTATTTAGGGAATTAGGGTTGGAGATGAGGTAAAAGTTTCCAAGACTTTGCAAATCGTTCTCGCAAGCCTACAAAGGACAGTTGAAGAGCTTCAAAATGAGAAAGTATAAAATAGGGCAGCCCGGGTGGCTCAGAGGTTTAGCGCCGCCTTCAGCCCAGGGTGTGATCCTGGAGACCCTGGATCAAGTCCCACCCTGGATCGAGTCCCACCCTGGATCGAGTCCCACCCCGAATGGAGTCCGTCAGGCTCCCTGCATGGAGCCTGCTTCTCCCTCTGCCTGTGTCTCTGCCTCTCTCTCTCTCTGTCTCTCATGAATAAATAAAATCTTTAAAAAAAAGAGAGAGAGAGAAAGTATAAAATAGTCAAGAACAAGATCAGAGTGGATGGGAATTATCATGGCAGCGAATGATCTTTTTTTCATGCTCGGACTCCTTTAAAGAGGCCCATTGCCTTTGTCAGTACCAAGAATTCCAAGCAAAAAAGTGCTCGGTTGTCAATTATGTTAAGATTTTTAAAAAACTGGTTCCTGGGCTTTGAGTTAAAAAAATGCCAAGCAGAATTATGATTTTTGTCCCATCTTTCGTTCCTAAAGATCTAAGACCATTTAGACCTCCTCACAAACAGCAAGTCTCACAATAACATCTTCATTAACGGAATCCATGGCCAGACAGTGATTAGGCAGTTTGTTACCTTCCGCTAATTCAAATGAAGGTCTTTAATAAAGCCTCTTCTTAGCGTGCCTCTAATCCCTGGTTGTCATTTCTTCCATTCTTTCCAAGTGTCTGCGTGTTGAAAGAGCTCTGGAGCTGCCATTCCAAACTACAGCACTTAATTGCATGCCTTGTGTCTGTTAGGAAGCACAGTGCCCTGTGGGATGTGGCAACATTGAGGTAGCTCGCAGTCTAATTTCAAGCAACTAGATGTCAGGGGAGTCGAGGCCACCCCATTTTTAGACTGTGAATTTGAAGGTAGGCCTCATTGCTAGGTTCCTCCATCCCACAGCTGGAAAAAGTCTTAGCACACCACAGCAGCTTTCCTTCACTTGCTTGGGCAGTGGAAGATGGTGAGATTGCAGGCAGCTTCTGGGGAAGCCGTTCTTCCTGGGCAGAAAGGAATTTTACTTGAACTGGACCTTGAAATAGGAGTAAACATCACCAACTATGGACAAGGTGTTTTCAGGGGCTTCCACTCCTTCCTATGGAGAGTCCCTTATAACAAACCAACCTTCCTTCCACGAGGGTTTGGAAGAGCTAAATAAAATATCCGAACACCCCTTGCAGAGCAATGGGGAGGAACCGAGGCAGCCAGGATAGGGCCTCTGCTTTGCCCCTGAGGGCACTGCTGATTCATGGCATGCAGCCCAGAGCTCTCGGCAGTCTCAAGGTGCTGAGGACACAGACATTGGAGTCCCCTGCTACCAAAGCACTCAGGACATGCTAATAGATTGTGAACGAGTACCAGGTTTGGAATTCTGGTTTTATCATTTAACAGTGAATGAGAAATAAAACTACACAGGAGAGTCAAGTATTGGTCAGCAGACCGTACCTTCTCTCTGGACAGCCAAATATACCCTTTGTGGGAAATTATGTTCTAATCAGAAGGTTCTCCAAAAGCAGGGAATCAGACTGTGGGAATAGGGCTGTGTGTTTCCAACACAATGCACCCAGCCTGACATGAGGGCTGGCCCCTTTGTGATGGGGCCACTGGAGCCCGGAGTGGGGCTCCCTGGCCCTGGCCCAGGCACTGTTGATTTGGCTCTTCCTTTTTCTCCCTTTACCGTGATCACCATTCCTTTAGTTAGCACCGAATCCCTTCAATCAGGGTAAAATACGATTGATTTGGTTGCTGATTACTAATTCACACTCTCCTTCCAGTCCCATCTCTCTAAGACTCAGGGGTGTTGCTGGAGCTGGCTCAAACCAGCTCAGGAGAACTGATAATGTATATCTCTTCCCTACTCTGCATCCAGTTATGTTGAGTGGGTGGCTTGAATTGCCTGCCCGTGGTGGGAGTATTTTCACCATGGAAATTGGCAAACCCCACAAAGCAGGACTTTTCCCCCCAGAGAGCCGGTTGTTAACATTTACCAGCACGCCCACTGCCCAGATGTCTTCATTGGAGTTTGTGTGGAGGGGGTGGGTATTCCTAACTTCTGGAGTGCACCTTTATAGAAATTCCCCAATTCATCCTGCAAATCATTAATGTTACCATTGTCAAGAGTTTGAGGATAAATCTCAGAAAGCAACCTTGTTTCTCTTCTCTCCATGTTTTTGGGGGAACATTCCATTTTTGAACCATGTGCCCCCACAAAGGCCAGACTGTGAAGGGTGTTGAACAGAAGTCTCAGAAGATTGAAGGAGGAAAATGAGCCAAGAAGCCAGCATCCCATCCATCTGTAGGGTAAGAGAGGCCTCAACTGGGTTGGATTAATGCTCGTGGTGTACACTCGTGTACTGGCTAGATTACTATTTTATTTGAAAGAAATAGTTCCATTCCACTTGGAGGAAACATTCTCTCAGAACGCCACTGTGTATCCATTCTCCTGACACTTCTCTTCCCAGTGGTCAACAGTTTTCAAGACCCTTGAATCCCAGGAGAGGGATCCTTTCAGGAACAGAGCCTTGGGTTTGTTATACCAAAACTAAGTCATGACAACCATCTAGAGGACAGGAAGTTGGTGGCTACCAAGTGACAACTGTCAGAGAAGTGGTTTCACTGTATCTATTTAAACACAGATATCTTTTAGACTATTCCCTTTATATAGGTCGGAAGTCTATTTTGAGCTACTTGAGATTTTTTCCCTATGAAGCCCGATAATGACTGTGTCCTCCACAATGTTTTGTTTGCCTTAGAGTGAAGCCCAAAGCACGGTCCTGATTGCCTTGTAAATAGGATGTTTCTCAAGCAATTACCTCAGAAACCACCCGTGGGCTGTGGTTGATCTGAAACAATCTGCCTTTGGAGACAGAGTCTGTCCACGCTTCCCATTAAGTCATGAAGACCAAACTCAAGAGTGATGTTGAATACTTATTCAATATTTACACAGGGCGATTTGATGAAAGCAAAGAAAACTGAGAAAAATAAACAGCCATCAACACAGAAGAACTTTATGAAATCCTCCGATGTGAGCTTAAGCTTCTTGTATCTACAGTACCGTGGCAGTGTATAAATCAGCACCCTCCTAGGGGTGCCTGGGTGGTTCAGTCAGTTGAGTATCCAACTCTTGGTATTGGCTCAGGTCATGATCTTGGGGTCATGAAATCAAGCCCCATGTCTCCCTCTTCTTCTCCCTCTGCCCCTCCTCACCTCAAATAAATAAATAAATAAATCTAAAAAAAAAAATCAGTATCCTCCTAAAAGGCCAGACCCTCCAAAGAAACAGGCTTTTTTTAAAAAAATGAAGATGCAGAGCTAAAATATTCATATACTTTCTTTTAAAATAATACCTCATGGTGAAGTGCTCTAACCTTTTCCAAAGAGCCTCCATATGTGAAATTCTTATAACGACACTATGAGATGGTGAGGTGGGCAGATTTATGTATTACTCTCTTCTCTTACCTACAGACGATAGCACTGAGGTTCTCAGGGTGGTGTATGGCCGCAGTGGCCCAGTCACAGAGTCACAACAAGAATTCAGGTTCGAGGTTCCTGGCCTAGCATTTATCTTACTGATCTTGACACTCATGGCAAGTGTGCATCAGTGCCTGGGCCAGGGTGAATTTATGTTCATGGGTGATATGTACTCAGAAGTAGGTGTTTTTAAGCTGGTGGTAGAAGCAGCAATAAGGGGAGATAGGCATGGATGGGCCTGGGGCACTGGCGTTGAAGCTGGTGTGGTAACTGGTCTCAGCAGTAGTACCAGGGGACCCACATCCTGGAATTCACACCCCTGTGCGGTCCTCTCCCACACAGACCCTGTGATTCATTTTAACCCATGTGGTGGATCACTAAGGAGGCTGCACCAATTCTGGGTTTAAACTATGTAATAAGTCCAGTTATTCTGAAGAGACCACATGAAGAGGCCACACTGAGGAAGAAGCCCTGGGGTGACATGGAGAGAGAGTGAGTGAGCACAGAGCCCACCCAGCATTCCAGTTGTACCGGTGGCCAAGGCACCAGACACGTGAGTAAAGCCATCTTGGATGTGCAAGCCCCCGCTACATCTGACTCCAGCTGCATGAGAGACCCCAAAAGGGACCAGCAGGAGAACTCTAAGTCACACCTAAATCATGAGAAACAATGAGAGAGTTTCTTAAGCCAATGAGTTTTTTTTTTTTTTAATTTTTATTTATTTATGATAGTCACAGATTGAGAGAGAGGCAGAGACACAGGCAGAGGGAGAAGCAGGCTCCATGCACCGGGAGCCCGATGTGGGATTCGATCCCGGGTCTCCAGGATCGCACCCTGGGCCAAAGGCAGGCACCAAACCGCTGCGCCACCCAGGGATCCAAGCCAATGAGTTTTGAGGTGGTTGTTATGCAGCAAGAGATACACAAAACAGCTGGGAAAGATTTCATTCAATCATTCATTTGTTCATTCATTCATTCAACACTTCCTAATCATCTACTGTGCTCCCATCACTTCCTCTTCTTGTGACCATCTAGCAACCTTCCAGTCATTTGCCTTCATGCACTCATTGATGATTTTAGCACCTGGCTGTCTGTCTTCCTGTCTGCCTGCTGGAATTTTGATGGGGATGACCCTGAATCTGTAGATGGGGATTATTGCCACTGTAGCAATATTAAGTCTTCCAATCCATGAACATGGGATGTCTTTCCATTTATTTAGTTCTTCTCTAATTTCTTCCAACAATGTTTCATAGTTTCCAGTGTACAACTCTTCTAGTTCTTTTGTTAAATTCATTTCTGTATATCTTATTCCTTTTTAATTTTTTTTAAAGATTTTATTTATTTATTTGACAGAGAGAGAGAAATATTGAACACAGACAGGGGGAGTGGCAGGATGTGGGATTTGATACCAGAAGCTGGAATCATGACCTAAGCCAAAGGCAGATGCTTAACCAACTGAGCCACCCACATGCTGTCTGTCTTATTCCTATTGATGCTATTGTAAATGAATTATCTTCATTCTCAGGGCTTTTGCTGGGTGTGTATAGAGCTACATCATGTTTCTCCACACTGAGTTTCCTGTATCTTTGCTGAACTTGCTCATCAGTTCTAGTAACTCTTGTGAGTTCCTTAGGATTTTCTTTTTTTTCTTTTTTCTCTTTTTTCTTTTTTTTAAATTTTATTTACTTATGATAGTGATACAGAGAGAGAGAGAGAGGCAGAGACATAGGCAGAGGGAGAAGCAGGCTCCATGCACCAGAAGCCCGATGTGGGATTTGATCCCGGGTCTCAAGGATCACACCCTGGGCCAAAGGCAGGCGCCAAACTGCTGCGCCACCCAGGGATCCCTCCTTAGGATTTTCTATCTACAAATTCATGTTATCTGTGACTAGAGATAGTTTTACCTTTTATTTTCATCTCTAATATAGATGCCTTCTATTCCTTTTCTTCTCACCTAATATCCCTCCCTAGGACCTCCAGTAAAATGTGGAAAGGAGGGAAAAAGAACAGTCTTGTTCTTGATCCTCGGGAGGAAGCATTCAACATTTCATCATTAATTATGATGTAACTATGGATTTTTCATAAGTACTCTTTATAATGTCGAGGAAGCCTCCCTGCAGGGAGCCTGCTTATGTCTCATAGGGAACTCTGCCTATGTCTCTGCCTCTCTCTGTGTGTCTCTCATGAATACATAAATAAAATTTTTTCTCAAAAATAGAACAAGAAAGCTAAACAGTTAATTTCAGTAAAGTCCAAATGAGACTAGTGAAGTTGTATGCATGTTTGAAAGAAGACACTGAGTTCCATCAAGGATGGTCTAGCTCCCTACACTACCACCACAATCCCTCTCACTGAATCACCATAGTGTCCCAGGGCTTCAGACCCTGAGATTGTAAAAGGTTCCACCTCCTCCATGCCCATCTCTGATTACTGGTAGGTGGCTCTTCCATAGCCTCAGGTCTGAATGACCTGGCCCTCACGATCTACAAGTTCCCACTCAATGTGCTGCTGAGTATCTTTTCTGCAGGAAGGAAATACATCTCAAAGTGATAACAACTTCTTAAGTAGCTTTATTAAAATCAGAACTCGATTCTGGACATAGTGGATGGCTATGGTCTCTAGCCTCAAGTCTATATTCTCATTAGGAATATTCAGAAAGCAACAGTAGAAGTATGAGTTTAGCATGATGGAAAACAACAGCACGAGCTGTGTGCTGGGTGGGTCATGATAAACCTGGGAGAGATAGGTCTTGGAATTCTGAAGCACGAGCTGTGTGCTGGGTGGGTCGTGATAAACCTGGGAGAGATAGGTCTTGGAATTCTGAGAACAGAGAGGGGCCTCTGGGCCGAGCCTGCTCAGGAAGGCTGCCCCTCAGAAGAAGTCAATTTCATATGGCCCTGGTACCAGAGAGTAGCAGCATGCCCAGGCCGTTGGTCAGTAGGGCTGACCTCCCTTAAGCTCCACCACCAGCCTGGCACAGTTATGGTGAGACTCAATGAATGGGATGACTAGTGCTTTCCCTCCCCCAAGCCGATTCCTTTCTATCTCTTACCATTGCTTGATGAGTCCGTGTATGAATTAATAGCTGTTCCTTCATTCTCAGTAGCTCTACCTGCTGCTGAGAATTATGACACAGCTAAAAATGAACGATTTTTGAGATGCACTAATTGTGTCTCCAGGGAAGTGCCCAAGATACTCAGATTTTCCTCTCTCTTCCTTCTTATTGCCTTCCCCTAGCGAGTGAGTTTGCTCTAATCACTTTTGAAGGAAGCAAGCTACACTGAAATCCCAACACCTTTGGGATTTGTAAGCATAAGAGCTAAAAGTCGGGTTGGATCTGTTAGCACAGTGGTTTTGCAATGGCTTCTGGAATGAGCTGTGCCAAGGCCCTGTCCATTTTCTGTCTGAGATGCCAGGACAGGAGATGCTCACTGCACGTGGATGCGAGTGGTAAAATAAGGCAGGTGCCAGGATTGGCATGCACTTTCCGACTCTTGATGCGGAGCTTTGGCCCTTTCAACCCAAAAGTAAGAGGGTGAGGTGGTAGAAACAGCCAACAAACACTCAGAGGGCACCGTCTGTGGCATGTGGTTGGCTCGCTTCTGTAGCAGGACCTCACTGCATCAGAATCTTTGGACTTCATACCAGATGAGTGTCCACATTTAATATTTTGAGTTGATAGTTAAGGATAAAAGACCTTGGGTGGGATTAAGAGGATAAGATTTCTCCTATTTATGAATAAATATAATTAGACTGGATTTGCTGAGGTCTGTGGCCAACACAGCTGGTTCCCTCTCCTTCCCTCAGTCTGCATCCCTCACTTTGAGAGCTACTTAACACAAGCACCAGAGACTCTTGTCCTGAGGACTTTTTTTCTGGCTCTGAGGCCATACTGGATGGGCCTGGACATGGGACAAGCCAAACCAGAAGTGTAGGAGGGTTAATGCTCCAGAAGCAGCCGTCAACTGATGCTGGATGGGGAAGAGGTAGGAAAGCATAGCTGGACTGAGCTCCAGGTAGCCTGTGGCTAACTTGCTAGATAACACTCTGTACTGGTCCTTCCATTCTCTGCCTCACATCCCAGCCCATCCCATTAGAATTCCCAGGAATTATGGGTTGAATTGTGCCCCATACCCTGAAGGATATGTTGAAATCCTGAATCTCGATACCTGTGACTCCAACCTGATTTGCATATAGTGTCTTTGCAGATGGGAAAAGAGGGATCCAGGGATCAAGTCAAGACGAGGTCATCCTGGATTAGGGTGTTTTCGTAAGAAGAAGAGAAGAGACACAGAGAGACACACAGGGAGAAGGCCCTATAAAGGTGGACAGAGAGATTGGAGCCAGAGACCAGCAAAGATCACCAGAAACCACTAGAAGTTAAAAGGAAGACATGGAACAGATTCTCCCCCAGAGCCTTCGGAGAGAGCACAGCCCAGCTGACAACCTGATTTCAGATGTTTAACCTGCAGAACCCTGAGAGAATCCATTTCTTTCGTTAGAAGCCACCTAGGTTGTGGCGATTTGTTACGAAGCCCTAGGACATGAATACAGCTCCCAAGTAAACTTGGGCACTAGAATCCTTATTTCAGGGCCTGCTTCTCAGGGTTACTAAACTAAGACAAGGAACACAGGAAAAAAACTGGTCCTTGAGCACTGACTCTTGAATATCTTACTGAACAAGGCATGCCCTTGAATAGAAAGAGGCTCTTCTCATTAACAGATGAAAAGAAACGGAATTGTCTCCATCAGGGGAACAAATGGTAGAAAAATCACATATATTGGTTGTGGGAGAAATGCGCATGGTGTAAATAAGACAAAGGTGGGAACCAATGTGAGAAATGGTTTCCTTTTCGTCCAGTGGTGCCAAAAAATGTATCAGCAACCCTCTGCTGTTTGAATTTCTTTGCAACAGTGCAGCTGGGCAGTCAGTGCTGCTGCTTCTTTTGCGGACACGAGACTGGAAAACACAGCATTTTCCTCTCTCATGTTACCTCCTGGGGTCACCCAGGGTGGCTGTGACTGCGGAGCATTTAGTTGAGGTCTAACAGCTCCTCAGCATTGAAATTTTGAGGGCAACACTAAAATGCCGTCACTGTGAGGGTCTAAAGCTAGATGTCACCCTGAATTTATAAGGACAGTTTCAGGGACTTCTTGCACGGCCCTTGGCCCCTCAACCCACGGAGGCATGAAGAAAGAGATCCAAGGAGGAAGGGGGAGGATTGCTGGGGCTTCCCTGGGAGAGAGAACCTAGGACCCACGCAGAGAGCTGCCGGTGTGCAGAGAGAGGGAGTGCTGTCCTGCGCCTACTTTGAGACCTAGGAAGAGAGAAGACCACAGCCAGCGCTGGCGAGGATGTGCAGCAGCCCCAGCTCTCTCGTTCACGGCTGGTGGGTGCGCAGCCCACGGAGCGGCCTCCTGGGGAGACACCTGGGCAGTCTCCGACAAAGCTAAACGTACTTTTACCATATGATCCAACAATAGGTTCTTGCATCAAGGAGTGGAGGACTGTGTGTACACAAAAATCTGCACACGGGTGTTTATAGCCGCTTTACTCATAATCACGAACACTTGGAAGCAGCCAAGATGTTCTTCGGGGAGTGGATAAACAAACAGGTGCATCCAGGCAATGGAATGCCCACTTTCCCCGCTCTCCGAAAGGACGGTGTTCTGATGAAAACTTGTGGAAGCCAAAATGGTGTGAAGCAGTGAAGCAATCACCATTAATTTAGAAGGAAAATTTTCGAGCAGTCCCAGACCCCCAAAATAACCTTTCTTGGGCATTCCTGATAACCTAGGACGCATCTGGCTAACAGATGCACAAAATAACTCGGGACGCAGCACTGATGCTCACGGGCACGGTTCAACGCTCTGGCAGCTTGATGCTGAGATGCTGAGTGCGGTCCCAGGGTGGGAGCTTGGCGGCCCCATTCCTGCGGCTCAGGGCGCACACTGGCCTCAATAAACAAAGAACCCTATTCCCCCCCCCCTTTTTTTTTAATAAAAAGCAACAGTCATCTTCAGCTTTCTTTAGGTTAGCAAAAACAGCTACTAATGTAGGCCTTTCGTAAAAGCAACGTGGTGTAACTCAAACTTCTGAAAAATGGAAGATGCCTGCATTCTTCAGCGCTGCAAGAAACGAGCTACAAAGCCACAGGAAGACACGGAGGAACCTTAAACACGTATCACCAGGTGAAAGAAGCCAGCCTGAAGAGACCACGTACCTACTGCGCGATTCCAATTCCGCAGCATTCTGGAAAAGCCAAACTGTGGGGACCCTACAGAGATCTGTGGTTGCCAAGGGTTGGAGGAGGGAGACGTGATTTTTAGGGCAGTGAGACTACTCTCTGTGATCGTGTGATAATGGTAGATGCATGTCATTATGCTTTCGTAATGGACAAACCCATAGAGGTACAACACCAAGACTGAACCCTAATGTCACCTGTGGACTTGGGATAATAATGACGTGTCAGTGTAGGTTCATTAATAGTAAAGAATGTGCCGCTCTGGTGCAGGATGGTGACAGTGGGGGACACTGTGTGTGGGGAGGCTCTGTGCTTTCTGCTCAGTTTTACTGTGAACCTGAAACGGCTTTAAAAACATAAAATCTGTTTGGAAAGTGCGTCTGTGTGGCAGGCACGGAGCTAGGCCATGCAGGCAGGCCAAGGAGCGCAGGGAGCGTGGTCAACAGCCTCCAAAAGTCAGTATCTCGGAGAGACACCTTGCCAAGGTCATGCCCTTCCCAGGGCAGCCCACGTTCGGTGACCACAAAGGTCTGATAATGGGGGAAAGCATAGGCCCCTGTGCTCCTCCCTGGAATCCAGCTGGCCGTGGCCTGATTGGGCCTGTGTGGTGCTACCTCTTCTGTCCTGTTCTGTTCCTGCCCCGCTCCTCCCTTTCACAGTGTGGATCTTTTCTTTTATTTAAAAAAGAAAAAAAATTGTTTATCTCTCTGAAAGAGAGAGAGATAGAGAGCCTGAGTGGGAGGGTCAGTAGGAAAGGGAGAGAGAATCCAAAGCAGACTCCTCCCTGAGCATGGAGCCCAATACGGGGCTTGATCCCAAGACCCTGAGATCGTGACTTAAGCCAAAGGCAGATGCTTTTTTGACTGAGCCCCCCAGGTGCCTCTCACAGTGTGGATCCTTAAGAAACATGTGACACCCCAAATTCCATCTCAGTGTCTGCTTCCAGAGAACCCACACTGGACACCGTTCTGCACGACCCAGCCTGGATTCAACCTCTTTCGTAAAGCCTTCCCAGCCCACGATTATTCACAACCTACTTCATGGTGCAGCCCGCTATTTATGCCAAGAATTTATCTAGTAAAGGATCCCCCCTGCCCTGTTCAGTCTTCCCGCTGTTGTATTAAGGAGCAATATTTCTCTTACATTTTTGGGAGAGAATTTTTTCCCTTTTTTTTTTTTAAGTGTTTCATTTTGAAATTCTTAAAATATAGAAAAGATCACCAACAGTAACAAGAGAAATGCTGTTGGCTCACAACCCTTTTGGGAGCTTCCCGGGTATAATCTGAAACTGGCCCCCTGTATTCAGAAGGCCAGGAAGACAGAAAAAAAGAGGCAAGTCATTCTGGGTTGGCAGGTGGCAGTTTTGATAAGCAAAAGGACCTTATATCTTAGGCTTGTCTTGGGCGGCTGCAAGTTGAGTCGATCCCTGCCGGCCAAATCTAAAGTCTATAAAGAGAGAGACCTTAACTGGGTTCAGTCATGTACACTGTGCAGGTGTTCTCCACACCACATCACTACCTCAAGGACATGTCCTTGGAGCAGCCTCTGGGAGGGGGAAGGTCAAGAACCCACATTCCAAGGTCGGGGGGTGGGTGCGTGATCACCTGGGGCCAGCTCCCTGGTTCACTGGCAGTCACACCTTCTCAATGACCTTCCCCAATAGACACCCACATACTCAGCAGCCAGTGTAGATATTCTATCCTGTTCCCAATCTCTTCACTGAATTTTTAAAAAAGATTTTATTTATTTATTCATGGGAGACACACAGAGAGAGAGAGAGAGAGAGGCAGAGACACAGGCAGAGGGAGAAGCAGGCCCCATGCAGGGAGCCTGATGTGGGACTTGATCCTGGGACTCCAGGATCACGCCCTGGGCTGAAGGCAGGCGCTAAACTGCTGAGCGACCCAGGGATCCCCTCTTTTTTTTGGGGGGGGATCCCCTCTTTTATGAATTTTTTAAAAAGATTTTATTTATTAATTTGAGAAAGAGAGCACGAGCAGGGGGAGGGGCAGGGAGGGAGAGGGAGAAGCAGACTCCCCACTGAGCAGGGAGCCCGAGGTGGGGCTCAATCCCAGAACCCCAGGATCATGACCTGAGCCAAAGGCAGATGCTTGACCACCTGAGCTCCCCAGGTGCCCCTCTCTGATGAATTTTTAAGGATATAAAACATTAGGGATATAACTGAAGCTCCTCCCTTTCCCCTTCCCTCGTCTGCCCACGATGTATTTCCATGCGTGTTTTGGTAGCTCTACTGCACATGAAGGTATCATACACAATCTATGCCATTGATTACACGTTTTAAGTTGTGCAAAAATGGTGCCACACTGTATCCATTGTTCTGGAACTTGCTTTCGTCACTCAGCTTGCTTAGAGGACTTGGCCACATGGATCCGTGCAGATGTGGTTCATTTGTTTAAACGGCTGTCTAGAATCCCTTCACGCCGTGGATGACACCTCAGAGACTCAGGTCTTTCTTCATGCAAATATGCTGCAGTGAACGTCCTTTTCATGTCTCCTTGGAGCACGGGCACGTTTCTGGTGGCATCGCTTGGTTGCAGGGCGCACGGCCCTCCAGCTATGTTAGCGATGCCACAGTGCATTGAACCAGTCTCGTGCCCGCACCAAATGGTAGCCCACATTCTCTGGTGTTTTCAGACTTAATTGTTACTCTGATTGGTGTCAAACCTTTGCAAATCCCTGGATTATCGATGGGGTTGAGCCTCTCTTATATTTATGGCCATTTGGGTTTCCTCTACTGGGACTGCTTTTTCATATTCTTTTCTCACTTTCTACTGGGTTCCTGGGTTCTTTCTTTTCTTTCTTTGTCTTTTTAACCTCTTGCATTTTAATGCAGTTTTTCACATACATTTTGTCTCCCTGCCTGGATGTTGTGTTCAAGAGAGCAAAGACTAAGGCTTCAACATCAATCATGCCTTAGGTGCCAGAGGTGCTCAGCCGCTACCTAGGGATTGGGCTGGACCTTTAAGATTGGGACACAAAAGGTTTTAGGTGACCAGCCCCCTGGTGTTTTGCAACCTGTCCAATGGTTGGTTGCGTTTCCTGCATAGTTGAGCTGTTGACTTACGTAGTGATTGGTTCCAGGATGGAACCTGCAGACCACAAGCCAAGCAGACATGCTGTCAGGAAGGCCTCAGAGAAGTCACCCTTGCCCACCAAGTTATTAAACAGAGTGGTCTGAGCCAATCGATTTCCACAGTGGCAGAGCTTGAGGGCAGTGTCTGTCTTCCTCACTCAGTGATGTGCAGGGCTTCTGGCTCCAGGATGAGCTGTGGAGCTTTCACAGCATCTCTTTGGAAGTATCTCTGTGGGACCTGGCACCAAGAGGGTACCCACACCAAGTACCCAGGAAATGCTCATATCCACCAAGAGACCAAAGTCAGTATACTGGGCACAGACTATGGCTTGAACCCTTGTACCATCAAGCAGAACATACAGAGTAGTAGGAGACCAGAGCTGGAGGGACTCTCAGAAGCTGGGTGACATACTGTGTAGATGCTGCCTTTGGCCCAGAAGGACTAAATACTTTGTCAAAACCCACCAGTACAGGTTAATGGGAGGATTGTGTGTGCACATGAGTGCATGTGTGCGTGCATGTGTTTCTGTGTGTGATCAAACTACACAGCAAAATATGTTGAAAGAAGTTTTGAATGGTATCTGATTTAAATATATGTTTTTTCAAGAGTTTGATAAAATGACAAAATTTCATCAACAGCTGTGCAATGTCCAGCGACTATTCACCGATGTTCTGCTCTGTGCCTGGCACTGCCCTGGGTGCTGTGGGTGCAGTGGGGACCAAGCTGGAGAGGGTTCCCACATTCATGGAGTTTCCACTCCAGTCAAGGGAGAGCCCCAGTCAACCGGTAAATAAATAAATGAACACGCTTATGTCAGACAGTGGTAGGTGCTGTAAAGGTAACAAGATGGGATCCACGTTCAGTTCTTTCATTCCCCGGACAAACATGTATTGTGCTCCGGCTGTATGCCAGACATGGCACTGGGCCCTGGGGAAATGGTGGGAACAAGACATACGCGTCCCTGAACCCAGAGATTTGACTGTGGTCGGGAGGGATGCAGTAATACGTGAAGAGATGCAACAACTCCAGGTGACTAGCTGCTGTGAAGGAAGTCAGTGGGTGGTAGGATGGAGCAACAGAAGGGGGGCAACCTGACAATGCTTCAAGTAGCAAGTGCAAAGACCCTGAGGTAGGAAAGAGCATGATCAAGGAGAAGAAAGGGAGCCAGTGTGGCTACAATCTGGTGAGCCAGGGAAAGAGGGGAGACAGGAGCCGGAAGCTGGGGAGGAGCCACATCTCTGCCCTGCCGATGTGATGGAGGAGGGAAAAGCAAGGGCCACATCCATCCTTAGGCTGTCTCCTCGCCTTTTCCCCTTTTGCTGGCTGGTGACACAGGAGAACATTTAGTCTCTCTACTGGTTGGGTGTGTGGCCCCTGGAACCCCTGCCCCCACCCCCTGCAACCACCTGCCTTACTGTAAAAGGATTTTTTTTTTCTGTAAAAGGATTTTTAAAGACAGTTTCTGAGTGTTTGATGGTCTTGCGGACCGACCACAGTTTGAGTCCTGAGTGATGGTTCTGGCACACACTCAGCCCATCTATGAAACACACGCTATTTATTCCACAATGCTGAGTGGGTCCCAGGGGGCTATTTTTCCTCCATTGTGTAAATCCATGCTTAGAGAAGTTTAGCACACAGATTATGCACTCAGCCAGCCGAAATGATTCTCTGTTGCTATTACAGTCAATGGTGAAAATCACACACACCACTTTGTAAAGTAAATGATTTTTTCACCTGATAGATCATAATAGCTCTCTAGAGTTGTTAAGGTCTAAACAGTCCATTGAGAGCTTGTAGAGGTAGGAGGAGGGGGTTTGGGGTAGAAGAGGAGGGTTGGGGGGCAGGGAATAGGGAGTCTCATCATGCTATGCCTTCCAGAAACCCGGCACAGCAGATATGGGTGCCCACTTTTACTGGAACTCCAATCTGTCCTTAATGGGTTCATAACTATCACGGAGTCCTTTTCTGTATTTCCAACACAAGTTTCTGTTTGGCTGACACTCAACTCCCTACCCTTGCTCTGCAAACCCTTTGTAATGTGTATAACGAGCAGAGGGAGGGCCATATAAGCGTCAACTGTATCATAAGCTCACAGGCAGGTCTCACTCTGCTCTGAGGTCTAACCCAATACCCGCCTCTCGAGGAAATATACCCACCTCCCGATGGTCCCCTTTAAAGAATCCTGATGACAGTGACAGCCACTACCCCCTGAGCACTCTCTGCGGGCCACGCACCGCCCTGTTCTAAATCCTTCATCTGTGTCAATCAGTCTAACATAATGGTGTGCCAAGCTAGTTAATGTCATTCTTCTTATTCAGATCAGGAACTGAAGCAGGACGGGCTAAGTGACCCACGCCAGTCCCACGAGTAGCCACAGAGTAGGTGCTGGAGACTCACTGAATAAATGCAGATGAACGAATGGGCCCTCCAAGCTTTTAGGATGGGACAGAGCTAGAAGTCTCGCGTGTTTGCACGAAGCCATTCTAGGCCATCCTCCTCTCGGTCCTCGCCCCCACTCCCACCTGCTGCAGCTCGGGGACAGATCGGTGATCCCAGGCAGGAAATTAATGACTTGCTGCATGTGGCTCAGCCAGTTGCCTACAGCAGACCAGAGAGTCCACAAGGGACTTTCTCAAGGAGTGACCTATGAACCAACCATTGGGAGAAGCCCAGGAATCTGCATTTTGACAAACTCCATAGGTGATTTTTTTTTAAATTTTTTATTGGTGTTCAGTTTACTAACATACAGTCCATAGGTGATTTTTTAAAAACGACTTTGTGTATTTATTCATGAGAGATACAGAGAGAGAGAGAGAGAGAGAGAGAGAGAGAGAGGAAGAGACACAGACAGAGGGAGAAGCAGGCTCTGTGCCGGGAGCCCGATATGGGACTCGATTCTGGGACTCCAGGATCACACCCTGGGCTGAAGGTAGGCACCAAACCGCTGAGCCACCCGGGCATCCCTCTGTAGGTGATTCTTATGCAGAAGATGGAGCTTGCGTCTATTAAGACAAGAAAAAAAAAATGAAAGTGGAGATAGTATTCTGGTGAAGACAGTTTTGGATAAATTTTGGGTAATATGACCCCCCTTTTTATCCTGATAAAATATACATAACATAAATTTTAACATTGTGACCATTTTTCCCTAAGAAAATTCATGCAGCTGTTTTATTGCTAATAACAGAATTTGCATGGTGGTATCATATAGATGCACTCTTGATATATAGAAGATTTTGAGATTCTTAAAATCTCTATTAGTAGGATTCTTGCATTATTTATGTCCTTTTTTTGTTACTTAAAGTTGTTATTGAAGTAGAATAAACATACAGTGTGATACTCATTTCGGGTGTACAATATAGCAATTCAACACCTCTACACAATACTCAGGGCTCATCACAGTAAGTGTGCTCTTAATCCCCTTTATCTATTTCATGCATCCCCCCACCTCTCTTACATTTTAACAAACATTTTCAAGTGCACGATTCAGTAGCATTAAGGACATTCCCATTGCTGTACAACCATCACCACCATCCATCACTTTTTCATCTTCCCAAACCAAAACCCTGTCCCTATGGAACATCTTCCCATTCAACCTCCTCCAGCCCCTGCTAACTGCTCTTCTACTTTCCATCTCTATTAATTTGCCTATTTTAGGGACCTCGGTTAAGTGTAGTCACACCAAATATGTCCTTTTTGTATCTGGCTTATTACCCATAGCAGATGTAGTCAAAGTCCTTCCATGTTGTAGCACGTCAGGATTTTGTTTCTTTTTAGGGCTGAATAATATTTCGTTGTAGGTATAGACCATCTGTTGTTTATTCATTCATTTGGTGACGGACAGTCAGGATCTTTCCGTCTTTTGATTATTATGAACAATGCTGCTGTGAACGTGGGTTATAAGTATCTGTTCAGAGTCCCTGCTTTCACTTCTTTTGGGGACATACCAAGGATGGAATTGTGCTATCAAATGCAACTTTTTTACATTTGCTTTAGAATGTAGACATCATTTACAAAGGTCATAGTTCTCAACCCATCAGAAACAATATCTCCTTTTTTTTAAAAAAAAGATTTTATTTATTTATTCCTGAGAGACACAGAGAGAGAGGCAGAGACACAGGCAGAGGGAGAAGCAGGCTCCCCGCGGGGAGCCCAATGCGGGACTCGATCCCAGGACCCTGGGGTCATGCCCTGAGCCGAAGGCAGATGCTCAACCACTGAGCCACCCAGGTGCCCCCACAATACCTCCTTTTAACACTATTTTTTAAAAATGAGGTTAGAAAACACTTAACATAAAAATTACTAAATTTCAATGACATTTCAATAAAAATAATAAAATAGAAAATTGTCATTTTAACCATTTTTAAGTGCATAGCCCAATAATGTTAAATATATCCACATCGTTGTGGAACAGATCTGCAGAATGTTTTCATCCAGCAGAACTGAAACTCCAGATTCAACAACATCACCCCTTCCCCAACACCACGCCCCCTCCCCGGCCCCTGGGAAGCATCACTCTACTCTTTGTTTCTGTGAATTTGACTACGTTAGATACCTCATGTAAGGGAATAAGTCACTTAGTGTACACGATAGTGTGCTGAAATGAAACTCACAGATAATGCCACTTTCTTACAACACAATTTTGAAGGGCAACGAAGCGTCATGCCCTAACTATAATATGAGGGAGAAATGGAAGTGATTGATGATAAAATGCATATTTCAGCGTATAAACACTTAGGCCTGACTCCCCCAAAAGACATAATAGAGTAGTCAGAAGCTCACCCCCACATGCTTTTTGGAGAACTTTTTTTGTCAGGAATGGGACAGCTACGGACGTGACAGCGATGGGTGCCACAGGCATGCTGCACACAGCGGCAGGATTTCTTGAAACAGTCAATATTTGGTAAAGTTCCAGCAAGAGCCCAGAAACAGTCTTCCCTCAAATTGCTTAGTGGCTTGTAATTAATATGTAAAAAGCTTCATGTGCATATGTGAACACTTAGTCTCAGATAATTATAAACACTATTCCCCACCTGCCTTAATGTCTGTGAGGACATTTGAAAAAAAATGTATGGGACATGGGACCATTTGATTTTCATTGTGTGAGTTTGTCCTCATGCATCAAAGGACATCTAGCAAACCTGGCCCCAGCCGCAAAAGGCCTGAGGTAACCCCGTCAAAGTGGGGGTAACAAGAATACCTGTCACGTTTCCTAAATGCCCCCCCAGGGGTGGCCTACAGGAAGAAACAGAAAACAAATGTGCACCTTCATAAATCACAGCAATGAGGAACCCCAATGCCCTTTAACCCCCACCCAGGTCAAAAAACAGAACCCTGCCAACTCTCCCAGAAAATCACTGTGAGCCCATCCCAAGTCCAGTCCTCTACCCACCCCCCACCCCCCCGCCACAGGGATAGGTTAGCCTGACTTCTACTGTAATCACTTCCTCACATCTTGACGTCATGTCATACAAGCGTGCATCCCTGAACACGCAGCTTGCTTCCCCCTAGCTAAATGTTCTCAAATCAACGGGCTTCCCCTACATGCTTTTGTTGTTGTTTTAAAGGCTCCCCCGCCCCTTTACAACTTATCTGCTAAGGACTGGGGCTGTTTGACCTGTGGAGTTTCCCGCTGTCCAGATTTGGTGAAATGCCTTCTCTTGTGCTGTGCAGCCCCGCGTGGTCCTCCCTCTGCTGTGCTTGCTGCACGTAGGCACCAGGAACTGGCGTCCCTCCCTTTGACAAGACTCTTGGTCCTGCTGCCTTCTGTTTGCTTCCTCCCTTCCTACTCTCCTCCCTTCCTCCCTCCCTCTTCCTTCCTTCTTTTCTTTTCTTTTCTTTTCTTTTCTTTTCTTTTCTTTTCTTTTCTTTTCTTTTCTTTCTTTTCTTTTCTTTCCTTTTCTTTTCTTTTTTCTTTCTTTTCTTTTCTTTTCTTTTCTTATCTTTTTTCTTCTTTCTTTCTTTCTTTCTTTCTTTCTTTCTTTCTTTCTTTTTCTTCTTTCTTTCTTTTTCTTTCTTTCTTTCTTTTTCTTTCTCCTCTTTCTTTCTTTTCCATGCATCTCTCTTCTTCCCCACCAAGGATCTTCGTTCTCAACAACACAGGGATGACATAATTAGAACATCTGACTGCAAACCCCATCTGTCAAGGTCTAACTCACTCATCAAGGTCAGTGACCTCCATGTCGCCAAATCTAATGGTCAGTCATCAGGTCCTCATCATCTCGACCCAGCAGCAGCATTTGACTCAGAGCAACTACTCTCTCCGTGAAACACATTCTTCTCTTGGCTTCTAGGACGCCCCGCTCTCCTGCTGTCCTGTTCCCTGGGGCCCTCCTCAGGCTCCTTTATGGATTCCTCTCCATCTCTGCAGCCTCTGCATGGCAGCCCATTCCTCTCCATCCATGCTCATTCCCTGTGTGATGTCATCGTGGCTTCATCTGCCAGCCCATCACGGCCCAGACCTCCCCACAAGGACCCTACTCCTGTGTCTCCTCCACACCACCCCATGGACATCACATAGCCATCTCAGGCTCAATATGTCCAAAGGGGTATTTGTGATTCTTCTCTCTCCAAACCCTGACCTATCTTAGTTAATGGATGTCCCCAACCTTCTAGACACTTAGGACAAAAGCCAGACACATGGGGGTCACCCTTGACTCATCTCTTCCTCTTACCCACACCCAAGCCATCGGGAAGTCCCCTGGCTCTCCTGACGCAGATCAGAATCAGAGGACTCCTCATTGGCCTCTTTACCTGCCTTCTTCATGCTCTCATTGCCTCCTGCCTGGATTTCTACGACAGCCTCCCACCTGGTCTTTCTGCTCCACCTGCCCTCTCTGGTCTGTTCTCCCACAGCAGCCCAATGATCCCGCTACATCCCAAGACCCTCCTCTGGCCAAACTCCCCCACCCCACGATCTCATTCATGGGGAAAGCCAGCATCCTCACAACGGTGATCTGACCCCAGGCCTCCTCTCTGCCCCTCTGCCCCAGTGCTCCCCGAACCCCACTCCTGCCCTTTCCCTAGACTCCCTTCCCCTGACACCATGGACTTCTTCACCGTCTTCAGGATCCTTTTACAAACATCACTGCGTCAGAAAGACCTTCCCTTCCCTCCAGAATGAGATAACAGCCCCCAACTCTGGCGTCACTTTGTTTTTCTACAACTGTATCCTCATTTCTCCCTCTGGTTTATTTAGTGGTTGTTATCGGACCGTAGGCTCTACCCCGGCAGGACGTTGTATCTGTTTGGTGCTGGATCTCCAGTGTCTAGAAGAATCCTTGGCCTGCAGTCATGTCACTATGTGCCAGTGAATGAGTAAATGAATGGATGAAGAACCAGTGACTATCCTGTTCTGGGGAGGACGGCTCATCTCAGTCTGACTCAGCGCTCTGGCTCTCACACCTAACTCACTCTCTCTCTCTCCCCCCATATGACAAAATAGACATAACAGAAAAGCTTCCCATTTTAACCATTTCAAGTATACAGTTCAAAGATAGATGTTAAGTACATTTACAGCGTTGTCCAACCATCCATCTCCAGAACTTTCCATCTTCCCAAACTGAAACTCTGTGCACACACAGAGCAAGTCCAAACACAGCCACCATTCTACTTTCTTCCTCTGTGAGTCTGACACCACAAGGTACCATAGACGTGGAGTCGTGCAGTATTTTTTTGTGTGGGTGTCTGGCTTCCTTCATAGAGCATAACGTCCTCAGGGGTCATTTGTGTTGCAGCCTGTGCCCGAATTTCCTTCCTTTTTAAGACAGGAATCGTATTTCACTGTACGTACACTTCGAATTTTGTTTATCCATTCATCCATTGGTGGACACTGGATTATTCCTACTTGTAGGCTATTATGAATAGAGCTGCTCTGAACACGTGTACAAATATCTGCTCAGGTTTCTACTTTCAGTTCTTTTGGGTACATCCCCAGAAGTGGGATTGCTGGGTCATGTGGTAATTCTGTGTTTAATTTTTTTTTTGAGGAATTGCCATACCTAACTTCTCCTTTCTCAGGAAAATGTCTTGTTTTCACGTAATTCCCACCTCTCAAGTCTCATCTCCTGGGTGACAATTCTGTGGCCACCTGCATCCATGGAGCATCTGGCCTGAGGACTTTCTGTGTCCTGTGCACTCCCGCTCGGGTCCACGGTGGACCCTCCAGTGGCCAGGAATCCATCCGTCTCGTCGTTCCCGGCTACCTCTCAGGGCCACTAGATGGCGTGGGAGAGTAGTTCGGTTTTGTTTCCTGGGGAGAAAGCCCTCTTTTGTTCCTCCTGCCCTGGTGGGGGTGGGGGTGGGGGTGGGGGGGATGGCTTTTCCGTGCTCCTGACCTGGGATCACACTGCCTTGAAACTTGGCAACGTTTCTAGTTTCTAATGTCTTCAGTTGGGGAAGCCCACACAATCCTTCTTAAAAAGGGTAATGGTGTTGGGAAGACATTGGCATGTCAGATAGGGAGTCAGAAAATCCTACTCTGTGTGACCTGAATGCACCATCTGGGCTCCCCTGGCCTCAGTTTCCCTATCTGTAAAATCAAAAGGTTGGGCTGGTCAGTGGTTCCCGGGTTCTGGTCGTGTGTGAAGACCTCCTGGAGAGAGAAAACAGCAATGCTGGTTGAATTGGAACCTCCAGGTGCTTGTCAAAGCTCGGCAGGTGATTCTAATGTAGGATGGTGGAGAACCCCTGGGTTAGGTGGGTCCTGAGACTCCTTCTAGCTGGAAGGGGCTCTTACCACCTGAGACACCTGGAACAAGGAATCCTTTCCATCCCTTCAATCCCCAGTTTTCTCATCTTATAAAGAGGGAATAGTAATAGTACCTCTTGTCACATGGGGTGTGAGGCAGAGGTAGAGAAGGTAATGTGAGGAAGCATGGAGCACAGTGCTTGGGCATGTACTCAGTGCTCCTATGTTAACTGCTCATACTCCTTCTAGATCAGCTATTCTCCAAACTTAGGGGGGCAGGGGTTTATCAAACCCCCCATCCAGGAAGTTTTTCAGAAGATACTTGCTACCCAGGGACCACCCCACCCCCATCCCAAGCTTCGAATGAATGGGACAGGGTAAGCCAGCTCCAAGGCCTTTGAAACAGCCCCCCACCCCAGGACTGCAGCACACTGCTGTGCACTCATTAGATGTTCAGCAAATGTTTGGTTAAATAGCTCATTTAATTAAGGAAAGCTTCCAGAAGAAAGTGATCCCAGAGCTGAGTCTTGAAGGCCAACCAGGAATTAGGACAAAGAAGAGTAAAGACATTTCTTCCCAGATCAGCCTTCTGGGCTAAAGGTAAACATGCTTCTTTCTCTCATGGGTCTCAGGGATGTGGAGCTGTAGGTGCTGGCTGAGAACTCTAGAGTGGCTCACCAATTCTCTTGTGGGGCCCTGCAGGATGGGACAGGGAGCAAGGTGAATGCGTTCCCTGGTGGGGAAGCTGCAGGAGGTTCCAGGTTCCTCTTCGGCCAGAACAGAGAAGTCTGAGCTTTGCTCTGTGTGTTCTGAAAAACCCAGAAGGAATATAAAGCAGGGGAGTGTTGGAAGAAACATGCATTTCCAGTGGGTGATAGATGGAGCCCTGTGGGTGGGGATAGGGCAGAGTGGGAAGGAGGGCAGGAGGAAGGAGCCCTGCTGGGAGGTGCAGGAACTCACCTGGGCAAAGAGCACTGAGGCGATGATGGAGGAGTGAGAGGGTGGGTGGATTCAGGAGCCACAAAGGAGAGGAGGAGTTGGGGAGGATGGGTGAGGGCACAGCCGTTGTGAGGGCTCAGCTCTCAATGAGGACCCATTGTGGGGTTTGAATCAAGAGGAGCACAGGGTCCAATGTAGATTCTACAAGGACCACTCTGACTCAGGTGTAGAGATGAGGGGGAGGGAGGAAGCAAGGCAGGTGGGCATCAGGAGGAAATTAAAACAGCCCCATGATCTCTGGATCTGGTGATGGTGCTGGAGAAGGGGAGGAGAGGTCAGTCTGGACACATGGCAAAGACAGTCACCAGGATTACTGATGGATTGGATGTGGGAATGAGAGAGGAGTCATGAGGACTCCAAGCTCTGTAGCCTGAGTGAGCAACTGGAAGGCTGAACTGTCTCTCACAGGGCTCTGGAGACTGGAAAGAGTTGAGATGGAGAGTTTGGGGTGGGGGTGCCTGCTGGGCCATCGGGGAGATCAAGCTGCCAGGCAGGCAGTCAGAAACCGGGCCTGGAGGGTAGTCTGAGAGTCATCGAGCATGAGGGAATTTGATGTCAAAGGCCATCTGCACACCCATTGGCTTGGGTGGTGGAAGGCATTGGGGACCTTGGCTGCTCAAGAGGAGGCCAGCCTGGGTTGAGAGTGGAGAGAATAGACAGTGTGAAGGTCAATCATCTGCCTGTAGTCAGCTAACAAAGTACCTAAGACTGGGGGTGGGGGTGGAGGTGGGGCTTAAGCAACATTTATTTCTTACGGGTCTGGAGGCTGAGATCAGGGTGCCAGCACGGTTGGATCCAGATGAGAGCCCTCTTCTGTGTCCTTGTTGTGTCCTCACAGGGCTGGTGGGGTGGGGAAATGGGGAAGTGGAGACAGAGCTGGAGCCAGCTCTGGTGTCACTTCTTATAAAGACACTAATCTCATCAGGTTAGGGCCCGGGCCTTATGACCTCATTTAACCTGAATTACTTCCTTAGAAGTCCCATCTCCAAATATAGCCACACTGGCCATTAGGGCTTCAGCATACGGATTTGGGGGGATGCAAACATTCCATAACACCATCTCTCATGGCGGAGGCAAAGGCCCCCATTTTCCAGGCCAAAGGACCAACAATGCCCATGGAGAGAGTGCAGAGCCCCCCAAGGACTGTCTGGCCCCCCTCCACTTCTGGAATAATCTTCCCCCTACTGTGCCTGCCCTATCAGGCCCAACCCAGACACTCACCCTGTGTGAATGAGCTTTTTCTTTTCAAAAACTGTATTGACACCAAACTCATCAAATTGTATACATTGAATATTTTTAGCATATCAATTAGACCTCAGTGAAGCTGTTTAAAGAGCTGTATTGCCATCTTTTGTTTCCTTTGCTTCCTCGCCTCTTGCTCTGTGGCTTTATAAATTTTCCTGTGGTCACACTATTGAGGTGTAATTTATGTGCAATAAGCTGCACCCATTTAAACGATAGAATTAGATGAGTTCCCACGTGGCCTGTGAGAAGTGCCACAGCAGGGAAGGTACAGATCCTGGTTCCCCCTTCCCTCTCCTCTCTGCCTCCACTTCGCCAGAGCCTCTGTTCCCCCATGAGACATTGGTTTGCATTTTGTAGGGTTGCATACAAACAGACTTGGGCAGACTCTTTTGTGCCCGGCTTCTTGCACTCAGTGTTAGGATTTTGAGATTCCTGGTTTTTGTGTGTTCTGTAATTAATTTCTTTCCATTTCTGCATATTATTCCAGGGCATGACATACCGTCTTCTTAGTACCCATTTCCCTTTTGTTGGACATTTTGGGTTTTCGGTTTGGGGCGATCCCGAAGTAAGCTGCTCTGAGCATTCATGTGCAAGTGTTTGTACGGGTGGACGCTTTCATTTCTCATGAGTTCATGCCTAGAAGTGAAAATCCTGGGTTGTATGGTTTGTGTGTGTCTCATTTCCTCAGATTCTGTGTTTTCCGATGTGGTTTTACCATTTCCACTCCCACCAGCAGTGCGGAACTCACACTTCCAGTGCGTGAATGATTCAGGGTCTGCTATATTCTTGCCAACTGTTGGTTCTCGGTGTAAACACTTAGATAAAAATTTTAGCTCCTCTATTGTGTGTATAGAGGTGTCTCATTGTAGTTTTAGTTTGCACTTCCCTGATGACTAATGATGTTCACTGTCTTTTTGTGTGTTCGTTCGTGTATGTTATCTTGCAGAGTTGTAAGTACCTTCCAGATCCCTTTAGCTGGATACATCTCTTCCCTAAATCCCCACGACAGGGGTTGACTAAAATGGTCTTCCTTATTTTATTGTTATTTATCTATCACCAGACTAGAAATTTGTCAGAGGTGGAAACCGGTTCTTTCTCCTCTGTGTATGTCCTGCTTGCTCCTGCCCAGCATAGCGGGCCCGCTAGGAATTCAGGGAAATTACTTAACTCCGTGGGCAGACTCCAGGCCCAGCTGACCCTGCTCCGGAGGAGTGGAGCCCTCTGTGGGAAGAAGCGCTCACTCCAAACTCCTTGTAATGAGCAGAAAATTAAGATCTCTTTCTTTCTACTGAATTGAGCGTGTAAATGACGGAAAGCCATTCTGAACTCCCCACTTCTCAGGAATGATCAGGCAAGAAAAGAACGAGGTATCAGAAGACAAACGAGTTTAAGATCTGGAGGGGAATAAGGGCTGTTTGTTGGTGGTTGTGTCGCCAAGCCTAGTAGGCTGTGGTTATATCCACGTGGGAGAGTCCTGGGGGGATGACACCGCAGTGCCCGGGCTACAAACTGGGTTCTGGGATTAATTTCTAAAAACGTACCTAATGGTGCTAACCCAGTTACCGTAATGCTGCTATTACCCCCCACATCATGAGAAAATGCTGCTTTTGCTATAATTTAATTTTCCAAATAACTGAAAAACATGCCTTTCGGGCTACAACCTTTCTTCCTTTTTATCTTTTTAGATGAACACTATTCTAAAGCAGAAGATATACTTGCTTTCTTTCCTTTTAAAAAAAAACTCTGATGGACACCTGGGTGACTTAGTAGGTTAAGCATCTGCCTTTGGCTCAGGTCATGATCCTGGGGTCCTGGGATCGAGCCCCACATCGGGCTCCCTGCTCAGTGGGGAGTCTGCTTCTCTCTTTCCCTCTGCCTCCTGCTCATGCTCTCTTTCTCTCTCAGTCACTCTGCTCTCTCTCTCATAAATAAATTTTTAAAAATATTTTTTGAAAACTCTGATAAAATACACATATATTGCATTGACCACTTTAACCACCGTTAAGTGTGCTGTTCAGTATGTTTACACTGTTGCATAACCACCACCACCGTTCATTTCCAGAACTTTTCGTCTTCCTAAATCGGAATGCTCTTCCCATCAAACACTAACTCGCTGTTCCTCCCTCCCTCTGCCCCTAAATCTGAAGGCTAAATCTGTCTCTAAATCCGAGGTCTCTAGGGACCTCATATGGTGGAAGCACACACGCAGTGTTTGTCCTTTTGTGGCTGGCTTATTTCCCCTAGCATAATGTCCTCAAGGCTCGTCCATGCAGTAGGTTGGACTGAAATGCCTTTCCTTTTTAAGGCCAAATCCTGTTCTGTCGCATGGGTGGATCACATTTAATTTCCCACTCATCTGTTGATGGACGTTTGGGTTGCTTCCACCTATTGGCTCTTGTGGATGGGGCTGCCTTGAACCTGGTGTGCATGTACCTATTTGAGTTCCTGCTCTCAATTGTTTTGGGTACATCCCCAAAAGTAGGATTGCTGGGTCATATTGTAATTCTGTGTTTAATTTTTTGTGACACTGCCATAATGTTCCCCATAGTGATCACACCATTTCACATTCTCACATGTTCTTTTGTTCTAAATTTGTGGGGGGGGGGGGTCCTGGGTTGTGTCCCACGGCTGGATGATGCTGGTCTGTTGTCCTGAGTCCTAGTCATGAGCCTCCCTTGGGGAGAGACTTGTGGGATTCTCTGCATGAGGATCCAGGCTGCTGTGCTGTGTGGGAATCTGTGATTCCCAGGGATTTTTTGACAATAGGGCACCTGGTTTTTGAGGTGGTTGTTGCAATTTGCAAATCAAAAAACATTAAAATTTGCAAGAATCTTAGAAATAAATCTTATCTGATACACTTCGGCTTCTATTGAAAAGGGAACTGAGGTCAGAGCAGCTAAGCAAGCCGGAGGGGACATGCCACGAGCTGCTGTGGGGTGGGATGGCACTTGTTGTCACTCTCCTGGCACTCTGATCACTGTCACGAGCTGGCTTTCAGTGGCCCATTTCCTTGCAATGTACTGGGTGGGCTAGCCCCTTCTCCTTGGCCTCTCCTTCCTCCTGTCCTTGAACACTGACCTCTGTGGATGGCATCACATCAGGCTTCCTTTTCTCTCTGGCTTCTCCCTGGTTGGGCCAATGGGAGGTGCGGGGAGCAGAGAGGAGGTCGGGGCATTCACTCCCTTGCTCCTTCCCTGTTAGCGTTGCCAAGTAAATGCAGGAGGCCCAGTTAACTTTGAGTTTTAGATGAACAATAAGTACGTTTTTATTTTTATTTTTTTTTAAGATTTTATTTATTTATTAGAGAGAGAGGGAGAGAGAGAAGCAGATTCCCTGCTGAGCAGGGAGCCTGATGTGGGGCTGGATCCCAGCACCCTGAGATCATGACCTGAGCCGAAGGCAGACCCTTAACTGACTGAGCTGCCCACATGCCCTGGTAATTTTTAATTTTTATTTATTTATTTATGAGAGAGAGAGTGAGAAAGCATGAGAGTAGGGGGAGGGGCAGAGGGAGGAGAGAGAATCCCAAGCAGACTCCCCACTGAGCCCGGAGCCCCACGATCTCAGGACCCTGAAATCATGACCTGAGACGAAATCAAGGGTTGGACACTTACCCGACGGAGCCACCATCCGGGCGCCCCAACAACGAATACTTTTTTTTTTTTAGTAAAAGCATATTCCATGCAGTGTTCAGGACATTCTTGCACATACACACAAAATCTGTTTATTTGAAATTTCAATTTATCAGGGCCCATATTTTTATTTGCCAAGTCTGGTGACTCTATGAGTCCCTGTGGGTATGTGGAGGGTGAGCCTGACCACTGTCCTCTGCCAGCAGCCACAGCCCCTGTGGGTTCCAGCTCAGGCCCCCTACGCTGCCGTCAGGGTGGCGGCCCCAGATGCCTCACTGGCTCCCTGTTGGTTTTCCAGTGAGTCTCTCTAGATACTTCCCTGACCAGTACGTGGTGGGTGACGAGAGCTGTGTGTACTGTCTCTGCAGCAGGCCTGGCAGGGGACCAGGAGGCTTGCTCCGGCTTTTGAACGCCCGGCCGCAGCCCAGGTAATGGAGGCTATCACAAAACTCACCCTCTCAGAAGTGAGCTATTGGGGTACAGTCTCCCTTTGTAACTCGAACCCACGGCCCCTTCACAGGCCATCTTCTCGCTGGCGGCCGGCAGCTTGGCCAGGCAAGAACCTTGCTGGCCCCATTCCCTTCTCGATGCTGGTGTCCATTCAACTCAGGAAGTAAAGGAACAAGTAGATGTCGCCGAATGCCCTGGTGGCCAATCCGCTGGTTAACTGGCACCTGCAGGCCCCCAGAGGTGCCCTTCCTTCACTCCCTCACCCGTGCGGCCACGCCACAGACCTCAGCGAATGGCACTGGTGTGCGGGGTCACGCTAGCAGCCTTGGCAGGCTGGCGGGGGGCGGGGGGCTCGCCAGATGGAGCGAATAAAAACACAGAATGCTCAGGTACATTGAACTTTCAGATAAACCGCAAATACTTTTTTAGTCTATGTCAGATACAATACTGGGGTCATATTTAAACTACACAAAATTTGTTCTTTCAATGACTTTAAAAGCTAGCTGGGCACCCTGTATTTTGCCTGCCGGTCCAGGACAGGGATACCTGTGATTTTTAACTCTGAAACCTTCTTCTTTTTTCATTTCATAAAGATTTCATTTTTATTTATTCATGAGAGACACACACACAGAGAGGCAGAGATACAGGCAGAGGGAGAAGCAGGCTCCCTGCAGGGAGCCTGATGCGGGACTTGATCCCCAGACCCAAGAGCACGCCCTGAGCCAAAGGCAGGCGCTCAACCACGGAACCACCCAGGCGTCCCAACCCTGACGCCTTCTTAAGTGAGGTGCCCCATGAGGTGCCCCAAGACGGATGCCCTCAGTTTCATTGTTATGGATGCAGAAGCCGGGGCTCTAGGAATGAAGCACCCCGTCCAGGATTACTGGGTGGGTGTGGGGGGTTTTGTACCTCGTTCTAATGTTATCCAACCTCCCCATCCGGTGCTTTCCTCCAACTTTTCCTGCTGCCTTCATGGAGGGGACAGTTGCCGCGATGGCTGGGGTGTGGTAGTTGCTGGAGGTGGGCGGCCAGAGGGCTGGCTCAGCTGCCATCACGCACCTGGGGCTCCCAGGGCCTGATGAATGGGCCATGGGTCAGCCACCTGCCCCTCACCCCTAGCCCCACCCCTCCCTGGAAGCCAGCTGCTCTGATGCCCTAAGGATGCCCCTGGCCTTGTTTCTTCAGCACACACCGGGGGAGGTGTATTCAGAACCCATGGACCTTTCCTGATTCAGTTCCACCACAGAGAGCCTCTCATCTTGATGAGAAGTGCTGGCCGGGGGTAGGAATCCAGCCCACAGCTGCCAGAGGAGCAGCCCCAAAGGGCTCTCGGGCCCCAGAATACCCCGACTCCTCCTCCCAGGGGTAGGTGCCCTTCCGGGCTGACGCTTCGTGAACACTGCTTGGAGATGTGTGCAGCCCCCCAACCCCTGGGCAAGGGCTCGCGCAGTGGTGATTGGGGGCCCCCCTGCCCTCTGCTGTAGTGTTTGCAGAGAGGAGGAGAGGAGGTCGCCCCAGAGCCCGACGCAGGGTATGAAACCAGGACGTTCCAAGGAACAACAGCTCCAAGGAATACTTGAAAAATCAAGTCTCTGGCCCAGCCCTGCTGGTCCCTGGAACAAGCCAAGGGGAGAAAGGGCCTCACTCGTTTCCGAAAAAGATGGGCCCCTCCTCCTGCCTCTGTGAGACAACCGCTGGCTCCGAAGGCCCGGGCTCCTCCCTCTGGCACGTTCCTGGTAGGGTGACCCAGCAGACAGGGGCCTGGGCTTGGGCTCGGGGGGCGTCCAGGGCCCTCAGTGGGGAGGGTGGGAGCAGCTGGCGACCACCTGGAGCTGCGGCCACAGGGCCCAGAGACGGCCCCTCGGCCTTTGGCAAAGAGGCCTGCTCCCTGTGCTCTGTGGGGACAGCCTCAACCCAGACTAACAAACTCAGTTCCCATGGTGACCAGGGCTCGGGCACACGTGTAAACACACACACACACACACACACACACACACACACACAGGCGGGTGCTTCACAGAGCAATACTTAACTCTCATTATGAATGACTTGCTCTGATACTTTCTGGTCTACTCTGTTCTGTCCTGTTCCAGTTCTGCTCCATCTCCGCCTCCTCCTTCCCATGTGCGGTTCCTCCTCCTCCTCGTTGGTTGTGACCCACACCAGGATTTTACACACTCTGTGGGAGCACCTCTGAGCTGGGTGGGTGACGCCACGGAGGATGGTCACCTGGACCCCCAAGTCCAGCCCGAAGCAGAGCCCGCCGGGGGCCTGACAGTAGCGCCCACCTGCTTATTCCCCTGCACTCCCGTCCCTGCCCCTGCGCGGCCCTGTGCTCAGCCCTGGGCCCTGCTCTGGGGCTCACAGAGCAGCCAGTCCTGCCCTGAAGGGTGAGAGTGGGGACACATGCAATTCCCTGGAAGTCAGGCTGGAGGCACCAGGACCCAACAAGCCACAGACCCCGGGTCGTCTGGGCTCTAGTTTCCAAGCACAGAGAGGTCCCTTCAGTTGGGGATCTAGGGGTGACTTTGTGGAGGGGGAGACTGGAGGGTGACGAGTTTTGGGAAGTGGAAAGATTGGGCCAGGGGAGACACGTCGAGGTAGAAGGAGGGACGTGGAAAGAGTAGGAAAGGTCTGGTGGGTTTGGGAATGACAAGCAGCCCTGTAGGGCTGGATCCCAGGGTGACACAAGAGTGATTTAAAAGCCATGGAACCACTTGGATGAATGGGTGTGTACCTACTAGGTGCATTAGTGCCATTAGCTCACGCCATCCTCCCACAGCCCCATGAGCCGTGTGCCTTCAGAATGGAAGTGCAGTCAACTGGCTTTCCTGAGACTGCGCCGTGAGCAATGACAAGATGTCCATATGTGTGCCGAGCTCTACACGTGCTTACGAGCGTCTCATCTTTTGGGGACACCAGGGTGGCTCAATCAGTTAAGCACCCGACTCTTGATTTCAGCTCAGGTCGTAATCTCAGGGTTCTGGGATCAAGCCCCACACACTGGGTCCAGGCTCAGTGGGGAGCCTGCTCCTCCCTCCCCCTCTGCTCCTTCCCCCACTTGTGCTTTCTCTCTCTCTCTCTCTCTCTCAAATAAATAAATACATCTTGTTTTTAAAAAGAGAGAGCTTCGTGGCTTTTGACTCATCAAATCCTCCAACAACCCTGTCCAGGAGGCACTCCACCCCCACTTTACAGAAAAGGTAACAGAGGCACAAGGAGGGGTGTGACTTGCTCTGTGTGACGGGGCCAGGACTCAGGCCAGGACATCCGGCTCCTGGCTCTGAGCCTTTCACCCCTAAGCCGCCTCCTGGCCAGGAGAGCTGAGGCTCAGGGGAGGCAGGCCAGCTGCGGAAACAGGAGGGCCGGGGTTCTGTTGTTTTCATGGATGTGTTTCTCGCACCTTGACCATGGCACCTAGGACTTGCTCAATGAAAATGTGCTGAACACATGAAGGAGTCAGGGGGACCCACTGCCTTCAGAACCCCATCCTTTAGCCGAGGCAGGAATGAACAGAAAGGTGCTACAGTAGGCTCATAAAGGCTCCACATCCCAACCCGCAGAAGGGCACCTTTTTGGATAAAGCATCTTTACGGTTGTGACTTCCCTGGATTGTCCCTGGGCCATCACAGGTGTCCTTACAAGAGGGAGGCGGAGGGAGATTTCATGCACCCAGAGGAGCAGGTGATGTGAAGATGGAAGCAGAGACTGGATGATGTGCCCACAAGCCTGGGAACGCCAAGGAGCCACCCAGAAGCTGTAGGGGCGGGAAGGATTTTCCCCTGAAGCCTTCAGAGGGAGCACAGCCAGGCCTTGACTTTGGACTTCTAGCCCCTATACCATGAGGGAACGACTTTCTGTTGTCTGAGGCGCCCAGTTTGTGGTGCTGTGTAACAGCAGCCACAGGACATCAGTGGGTGCCCATGACGTGCTCCTGCTATGAGGAGGTGCTGTCACGAGGGGGGCCCCACCGTAGCGTCATGGGAGAAGCACCAGCCCTGAGTCGGAAGCCAGGGGCTCTGTGCCCATTCGCTCCATGACCTTGGTCAAGGGAGTTACTTCTAGCCTGTTTCTTCGTCCCTAAAAAAGTGTGTGTGTGTGGGGGGCAGGTGACTGAGAAATTCTTTCCTGTCTCTGTGTCACAATTGTTGTGAGGATCAAATGGGGTAATTCACGTGAAAATATAGGATTATAAAACTCATATTTATATAATGTCTTAGATAAGATATAGGATTTATAAGATTATTAAAATGTCAAGAATAATTATATTATTATGGAACATGAAGATATTTCTGTCCCTCTGTCCATCACAAGCACTGGCCCCTCTTCCTGACCTTGGGGTTAAGCAGTTTCCCCCCTTTTCCAGAAGACAGTGGACAGTCGTAGATCAAGGTGGATTTGGTCCCGAGAAGGAGTGGGATCTGGCAAGGTCTTCTGGGGCAGGAGCCACTGAGACGTCCTTCCTGTCCCCTCTTCTTGCTTCTCCTCCAGACACCTGTTTCTTCTCTCCTACCCCCTGCCAACAAAGTCTGGTCACGGAACACCAGCTCCTTGGCCCCTGACTCTTGGGTCAGAGTCTGCTGGTGGAATGAAAAGTCTGGCATCCAAGGCATCCCATTGACGTGGGGTCATCAGGTGTAACAAGTGAATTCTTGAGATGTTTCATGATGTAAAAAGGTGCTTTTATTAAAGCCCAGGGCCAGGACCCCTGGGGAGGAAGGGACTCCTCACTTGTTATTGTGAGGAGTGACTGATTGTATACTTTTTAGTTAGTGAGGCTTGGGGGTGGGTGTGTGTGTGTGGGGGGTAACATAAGTCTCTGGGGAATTTGTGTGTGTTGAAAGTGAGGTTTCTAGGACCTTAGAGGGCTGGCCATTGTCCTTTTTTAAAACAGTAAAACATTAGTCACGAGACCCTTCAAGAATGTCGTGTTTGGCACATCTCAGATGTGGATTGGTGATACCCACATGTTATCAGATGAGTTTTTCTTAGTCATATTTTTCTGCCTCTGTTCTCCTCGACAACATGTGGGGGGTGGGTGGGCTCCCTGACCCCCTGAGTCCCCATGCAGCACATGATCCCAGGCACTGTTTGGGACAGGAACCCCTCTGCTTCTCTATGGCCAGAGTGATCCTCCCACCCCACTACCCCCTCCCCATGCCATCCCTCATAGCTGCACCCGCAGCACCCCCCACCAGGTGTTTGCAGCTGGGTAATCTGGGTCATGTGGCCCACACCTGTGCTCCCACACTGTGCAATAAGAGGAGGCACATGTCTCTTTCCAAAGTCCAAGTATGGAGGATATGGGGCACAGTTGTTAGTACATCACCCCTCCCACCCTCCCACCAAGCTCAGACCCGAAAGCCCCCTTCTGGGGAGTTGTGCCAACATCATGTATCCAAGGATGAAAGCCCCCCTGGAGGGTGGAGGTTGGCTACCTATGCCCTTGGGGAACACTGGAGGGCTGTCTGCCTTTTGGAAGGCTCACTCACCAGTGTCTGGCCTGATGGGGCACTTTGGGAGAGCCTGCAGGGGCTAATCCTAAGGCAGACCCCACCCCACACTCCTGAGGCAGGGAGACTGAGCTCTTTCAGTCAGCCTGTTGCCACACAACATGGGCCCCACTGGCTCCTCATTGGCAGAGTTCAGGAGCATCTGCTCTGCCAACCCAGCTCTGGTTTGGGAACACAAAGCTGAATCAGACCTGCCCCTGCCCTGGAGGCATAGCTCAACCGGGAAAACAGGCTTGTAGACCTTTATGGTCGGGGCCAGAGACAGAGCACTGGGCCTGTGGATTAGGAAACTTTGGATGGAAAAGAGATGTGTGAGCTGATCTTGAGGTACATGTAGGACCCGGCAGGGGGCAGAAAGTTCCCGCCTACTCAGTCTGGTGAGTGATCTTAGTCTATGTCTCAAACCCGTGAGGATGATGGAATGTGTGGCTCTTGACTCTTCTGGATCTGCTCATAGCTGCCTCAACACAGAGGACAAGGTAGATGCACAGAGGGCATCTGAAAGTCTGCAAAGATGTCCAGCAATGTTATTCAGGGAGAATCATGACTTTTGGTCATATTCAGGGTGTGGGTTGGAGGGTCTATTTCAACTTGTCCCTAGGCAGGAAGAAATACTCAGAAACCTGCCCTCTGCCAAGACCCCAGCTCTCTGACAGCACTGAGTGGGAGAGAAAGCACAGCTGTATAGAGAACAGCGCTGGCCTGGAGGAGGGTGCTTACCCAAACATGTAGAGTCGGGTCCTGAGCGTGTATGCAGGTCCCTTGGGTTAAGGCAAGAACGCTGCCCGTAGCGGTGAGCGGGTCAGCAGCCAGCAGAAGGTAGAACCATGGGGAAGGTGAGCTGAGCTCTTACTGAAAAAGTCTGTTCTTAAAGGCTGTACTTTACTTGCAGTCATGAACAAAGACTTAGAAATTTCCAAGCTGACAAATCTTGATTCCAAAACAAGAAGTCTGTTCTAGTATGGGAACATACCAGACACAATGAGAATATGCGCACGCGTGTGTGTAGAGGCACTAAAGAGCATCAAACTTGGGACAGAACAGATGAATGTTTTCTTTGGGTCAATAATGAGGGCTCATTGGTGGTTCTTCAGTAAGACTATTATTCATGGTCTGTTGGGAATAAATGTTTACAGGTTTCAGAGTTGTGATTCAGTCACTCTGAAAAAAATCCTTTTGTCATTTCACGATTATGCAGAAGGAGTTAAAGACTTTAAACTCCTTCTACATATTATTTTCTACATATGGCAGGTTGGAATTATAATGCAGAGAGGAGTAAACCAAGTAAGAAACACCGATTTCCTTTAAAATGTTGCTTCAGTGACAGGGGGTCTATTTGGCTGCAGCATGTTGGAGCACTGGACCTTGGACTGCCAGTTTTGCTCAGATCTCTGGTACACAGCAGAGAAAGCAGATAGGTTTTTTTTTTTTTTTTTAGATTTTATTTACTTATTCATGAAAGAGAGGCAGAGACATAGGTAGAGGAGAAGCAGGCTCCATGCAGGGAGCCCAATGTGGGACTTGATCCGGGGACTCCAGGATCACACCCTGAGCCAAAGGCAGATGCTTAACTGCTGAGCCACCCAGGCGTCCCAGTTTTTAAGTCCATCTCCTCCTCTCATACTCATTACTCAGCTTCAAATAATCTTAATCCCTATAATTGGATTATGACAAACTGGGATTTCCAGAGGCTCTAAGGGCCAACCAGAAGCCAAAGTAAATCCTCCCTGTAGGAATATGTCATTTTAGCCCTCAAATTATTTCTATAATTCTTCATAGAATGATTGAATCTGACACTCATCAGAAATATCAAAGCACACAAAGAAATAAGACATGATCAAAACCCAAGAGAAATAATAAGTAATAGAAACAGACTCACAAGGGCTCTAGCCAATAGAATGAACAGATACAGACTCTCTTTTTTTTAAGATTTTATTTATTTATTCATGAGACACACACACACACAGAGACGCAGAGACAAAGGTAGAGGGAGAAGCAGGCTCCCTGCAGGAGCCCGATGTGGGACTCGATCCCCAGACCCGGGATCGCACCCTGAGCCAAAAGCAGATGCTCAACTGCTGAGCCACCCAGGTGTCCCAATGTAGAATCTTTAATGTCTCTGTTTTTAATATATTCAAAGACAAAAAATAATGAGTTAAGTTATGGCAAATCCCTACAAACTATTTTTAAAAAGAACCAAATTGAAATTCTATGTCTGAACAATACAGTAACCCAAATTCAGAATGGAAGGGTTTCATGCAGAATGGACATAGCTAAAAGGAGACTCAATGAATCAAAAATAGGTCATAAAAATAAAGAATGGAAAGTCATCAGAATGGAATCCACAGATACAAAAGATAGGGTAAGAGACACAGGAGATGTGCTGAGAAAGTCTAATATACGTAGACAGGGTCCCAGAAAGAGAAGAGAGAATTTGAACAGAATGACATCAAGACGTTTTGAACTGAATACTTTGAAGGGAATGATACTGAAGACAAATTATCTAAGGTTGTGGGGTGCAGCTTACACAATGCCTAGAGGGAAACTTATAACCCCCAATGCATATCTTAGAAACAAAGAAAGGCTGAAAATCGATGAGCTTAGCTATGATCTCCAGAAATTAGAAAAAAAGAACAAATTACCCTGCCCTCCCCTAATTGAAGGAAGGAAAAAATAAAGATGAGAGCAGAAAGTAATAAAGTAGAATGTAAATATGTATTAGTGATGATCAACAAAACCAAGATTAAGTCTTGCGGAAGACCAGGACATGGTGGCTGGTGATGCTGAAACAGGAAAAAAGAGAAAAGGCACAAATTCCTAGTGTCCAGAATGAGAGGGGGTTATAAAGGGTATCAGAAGCAAAATGCAGTATTTTAATATTAATGTTAATATTTAGGAGGAAGAGAAAAACCCCCTTGGAAATGTACAACTTACCAATATCGACAGAAGAAGAAATAGAAAAGCTGAAAATCCTATAAATACTTGAATGTATAAGTCAAGTCCTCTTTTTAAAAAAGTTTTATTTATTCGAGAAAAAGAGAGTGAGCATGGCAGGGGGAGGGGCAGAGGGAGAGGGACAAGCAGATCCCCACGGAGCGCAGAGCCCGACACGGGGCCCGACACGGGGCTCGATCCCAGGGCCCAGGACCCTGAGATCATGACCTGAGCCAAAGTCCGATGCTTAACCGACTGAGCCAGCCAGGCGCCCCTGTAAATAAAGGCCCCTTGATGAAGACAATATTGTGCCCAGAGAGCTTTACTGGTAAATTCTACCAACCAGTCAAGAAGAAATAATGCGAGCGTCTCACAAGTGTCTTTAAGAGTGCATCTTGCGCATTTTAACCATTCAGTAGTGGTTAAAGTTCACATTTTTTTTCAGTTTCAGATACAAAGCTCACGGTCTGACTCCTGCCCACATCTCTTACTCCCCCCCCGCCCCCGTCCCTCCCATATATGCTGTTTTCTCCCCTGCCCAGCAAAATGATTTTCGTCTCCCTGAACTCGCCGTGCTGTTTCTCGCCTCTGGGCCCCCACATTCACCCGGGCCTACTCAGTGCTGGGCTTTCTGGATCCCTGGTGACCATCCTAGAGGGAGCTGCTGGTCCCCTTGTCTGGGCGGCTTTTCTGCCATCCTTCACCTATAATTCTTCATAGAATGATTGAGTCTGACGCTCATCAGAAATACCAAAGCACACAAGGAATTAAGACATGATCAAAACCCACCAAGGGGGGTTTTGACCTATTATGACCTATTTTATGACCTTTGCCTAGCTCCTGCCTCCTCCTCCCCTCACTGTGTAGTGGTTGCCTGTTACAGGTGTGACTTTTTTTTTTTTTTAAGATTTTATTTATTTATTCATGACAGACACACAGAGAGGGAGAGAGAGAGGCAGAGACACAGGCAGAGGGAGAAGCAGGCTCCATGCAGGGAGCCCGATGTGGGACTCGATCCCGGGACTCCAGGATCAGGCCCTGGGCTGAAGGCGGCGCTAAACAACTGAGCCACCCGGGCTGCCAGGTGTGCCTCTTCTCCTGTACCGTGGTATGCACAGGACATAGTGCCTGGGTGTCCTCAATGCCTACGGCGATGCCTCATGTACAGTAGGCACGCACCTGCTGGCGGCATGAGAAGGGAGCCCACACCCAGCATCAGTGCTTGCAGGGCTCCACTGGGTCCTCTAGACCAGCTCCCCTGCTAGCAAAGGAAGTGTCAGAGTTAGGAACCGGTCCAAGGTCACCAGTGAGTTAGAGGCAGAGGCAGGTAGAACAGAACCCAGGGCTGGCCCACCGCGCACCATTGTCTCTCTGTCTGTTTGTTGATGGGACTTTTCCTGCCACGGCCTTCCTTTCTGCTGACTCCAACTTTGTGCCTGGCCCAAACTTTACCTCTCAGCCTCCTTACCCAGCGCACGTGTCCCGTCAGGAAGTGTCAAGTGATGCGTTCAGGCATGCATCCCCGGACACCTCCGGGCCTGAGCTCCGGAAGTCCACCCTGTGGCTGTGAGCATCTTTGTACACATGCGTGTGTGTACATGTGCAAGGAAACCAGATCGCTCAGGGGTCCTGCAAAACCACTGGCAGCCAGAAAGATACGGTTTTAGAATAAATTAAAAAGAAGTAACCCATCAGCAATGATTAGCAGAATCAAGAGGTAAATCCTTTATATTTTATTTCAATGAAGGTGATTTTAATTAGCAGCCATAGATTTCTCTGGAACTGGACATTAGTTTTATTGATTGGGACCCACGTTTTGCAGGGCAAGACATTTTGATGCAAACTAAAAAAATCACTGTGTAGATTATTACCGGATGCATGAATTTCACATATTTCTTCTAAGAAGGGGTGTGTGTGCGTGTGTGTGCGTGTGTGCGTGTGTGCATGCTCCCACTCCCTCGAAGGCACAGGTCCATGTGGTTGACATTGGAACCAAAGAGATGACCGACTCAGTAGAGAGTGGTAAGGAAATCATTTGCATCCTGGAGGGCTCCTCCTTGTGTTGTTGCTTCGTTTCCACTTTTACTGTGAGTGATAAGCTTTTGGTAACTTAGGAGACAGATCGCCTTGTTGGCCAGGACAAGCCTACGAAAGCGCCAGTGCAGCGCAAGTCCCTACCAGAGCTGGGAGCAGGACCTCACGGGCTCCGGAAAATGTAAACACTCCCACCGACTGACTGGCAGCCAGGGCTTCTCGGGAACCCGGGAGAGGACCATGCAAACCAACTGTGCGAAATGACCACAGGACTAGAGACGCAGTCCCCACTATCAGGCTTGCAGACTCACTAGGTCCTCTCCCTTGGCCTTAATCATGGGCAGAAAGGTTTTCTCTTCTGTAGATAAATTTCAGGCAAGAACTGGTAAGAAAGACGTGCACAGGGTTTACCCCCTACCCCCACACGGTCCCATGGAAAGGTTACTTGAGCCCTGTCGGCCATCTAAAATTGTGTAGTAGCCAAATAAAAAATAAAAATCAGTTGAAATTCATTGTGATCTTCATCTCATTTAACCCCACGCATCCAAAATATTATCCGTTCAATATGTAATCTGCATAATTGCTGATGAGGTATCTTACATTCTCTACGTCACACGCGTTGAGTCCCGCAGTGGGGCAGTGACAGGTGACAAAGACAAAGCAGGAACACAGAGGTAGCAGTCACCTCCCCACCTTTCCTGACTAGGCCACTTGCCGACTCGCTAAGGCCACAGTGAGAGCTGACTCCGGGCACTCCTGCCCCCAGACAGGAGGTGGGTGGCTCAGGGGTGTGGCTGGGTGAAAGGTCTTGCAGGCCCTGCTCAGACCTCTGCGAACCCACACCCCTGAATTCCTGTCTGGTTCAGTCATCAGTATTTATGGAGCTGTCGCTGGAAAACATCACATGGGTCACATGCCGTCCCTCAGCTGCCCTCCCTCAGCTGCCCTCCCCGCGTCTCCTTTCCTTAGGAGGGTGCAGCTTGGAGCCTCTCTGCCCTGTCTCCCTCCCTGCCCTGTCAGTGCTGAGAGAGTTCCAGTCCTTGGCGTTGAGACAAACTGCCCCTAATTGCTGGAGAAACCTCAGCCGCATGAGGGGAAGGGGGTCTGTCCCCCGCAGCTGCAGCAGAGCCCAGAACCTTCTGCACTGTAAACCATCCTTGCAGATACTTCCAAGACAGGGACCTGCAGAGGTGGGTGTTAGGTCCTGGGACAGTTCCCTCCAACCTCTGGAGGGTCTGATTCCAGCTGCTTGTCTGACTCAGGAAGTTGTGGCCTTGGGTAGCACCGTGGGCACTGACACCTGTATTTCCGAGTCATGTAAACATTTGGCTGCTTTGTCGGCCCCTCTTCTCACCCGTCTTCCAGGTGAACCGTCTCGGTCACAGGTCCTCTTGAAGACAGAAGAGCTTCATGGGCACGTCTCTCTTCTCCTCCAAGGAAGAGGGCCAAAGAAAGAAAAAGAGAGCTGAGACTCTGGAGTGGGTTCCACTGGTGGCCGTTCTGTCTCTCGGGCCCTGGAGCCCTGTCCTGGTTGTCACGATGGGGGCAGGACACCTTCCTGGCACATGGTGGGAGGTGGCCAGGGATGCTGCATCCGTGTCCCGCCGCAGAGGACGGTGCCCAGGGGAGAAGGCTGGCTCTGGGGGCCACTTGAGGTTGAATCCCAGCTCTGGCCATTCCTCAATTTGGAACGGCAGGCAAGGTCTCCAATCTCTGTGCCTCAGTCTCCTTGTTTGTCAAATGGGGACAGTGATAATACAGTCCTCCCAGGGTTCATCTGAGGATTGGAATGAATAAATACATATAAAGCCATAGAACATGCCTGGCACATAGTAAGTGCTTTTAAATACCAATTACTATGTCTCAGTCATGTTAACGCAGCTCCTTAGAGACAGACTCTGCTCTAGGTGGGGAAGGGGCCATGCAGTAGTGAACCAAGCAGACTCCTGGGGTGACAGCCTCAGGTCATCCCCCTGGTCACTGTCCCTGGAGGTGGGCCCTGCCTGGGTCTCTCCACATGCCCTGGCCCCAAGGCCCCCAAGCCTCCCACCCGGCCTGTTCCCCCGCTCCCCTGCCTGTCTGTCCCCAAGCTCTGTGACAACTTGGTACCCTTTGTCTCTCCCCATCTTGCACTCCCACTATTAGCGCCTTAGTGTAAAGTCCTCATGATCTGTAAGGACCCCATCAAGTCCGGCCTAGACCAGTTGAACAGCCTCTTGGCTGGACCCCTGACCATGCCTCTGCCACTCTTGTGTCCTAGAAGGAACTTCCTTTCTTCTTCTTCTTCTTTTTTTTTTAAGAGATTTTATTTTATTCATTAGAGGCATAGAGAGAGAGGCAGAGACACAGATGGAGAAGCAAGCTCCCTGCAGGGAGCCTGATTCAGGACTCGATCCCAGGACCCCAGGATCATGTCCTGAGCCCAAGGCAGAGGCTCAACCACTGGGACCCCTTGAAGGAACTTTCTTACCTACACATTCTCCTCATCTACGGGGAAAACATCTCTATGCTCATCTGCAAGGCACCTGCAGCCCTCCCAGCTGGGCCCCTCGGCCGTCCTGCCCTGGGCTGGGGATGCCCTCGGGACAGAGTGTCAAGGCATGAGGCCGTTCCCAGGGGAGTGATGTGTCTCGGTCAGGCCAGCCCTGGGCTTCCCGGAAGGGGCAGGGCTCCTGCAGCTTGGAACACACATGTCCTGTTGACCAAAGCCATCCCGTGTCCCGCCTAGATCATCCCAGAGAGAGGCTGGCAAAGGATTGCATCTCTCAGTGGAGGAGCGGCACGGTCCCACTGCAAAGGGTTCGGGTGCCGGAAGGATGCAGGAGCGGGGTCTTTGTGCCAAGCACCCGCAGAGCAAATGGAGGACCCCCTGCGTCTTTGCAAAGCTCCGTTAAGAATTACAGAGGCAAGTACCGTGGGGCCCGTGAGTCAAATCTTAGAACAAAAGATGATCATCCCTTCTGGAAAGAAGAGCTCGTAGCCACCGCTTATTCCTGACTGAGTCCTTGTTGCCTCTGTCGGGAGATGGGGGAGAACGGTGCGGGCATGTGCTTCTGCTTCTCACCCTCGAACCATCCACAGCCTTGTGCTATCACACCCTTTTGATGTGCCAGTGGCCTGGGAAGGGAGATCTCTGCCGATGTGACTAATAATTTTTAAGTTCTCTGTGTGACAACCGTAGGGAATGAAGAGCAAAACGTAATTTCAAAAATAATTTTTTAAAAGTGTCGCTCCAGTTATCACTCTTTATGTCCTCAGCTCGCTTTATGAGCTACGTGTGCCAGGCAGGGCTGGGTTCTTTATAAACGTGATTTCATTTACTGCCACACAACCTTGTGAACTGGGCCTTATTCCTTATTCGCTCTGGGGCCCAGAGAGGTCATGGGACTTATCCAAAGGCACCTGGGTAGGACAGGGTGAGCCTGGATTGGAACTCACGTCCCATCAAAAGCCGGACCCTTCGATCTGCCCCGACCATAAGCACTGTTGTCCCACACGGTGAGCTGGAAAGAATTCATCGGTTTGCTCCGAATAGATCAAGTCAGTGAGTCAGCGCATAGAACTGGGTGCCTAGCAAGCCCATTGTAGGTGCTGGAGGAAACAAGCTCTCGGGCAGGACATAGTGTCAAGAAGAAGCCAACATTCCACTTACGGGGAAGAAAAGAAATACTCGGACAAACAAAACAGGTGCCGATGCTGGTCTATGCCACGGAGGAAGGGAAACCAGGTCCCGGGACACAGCACTCCCGGGGGGTGTAGTGGGCCGGGAAGTGCTGTGTGAGCAGGCCCGAGGAATGACCTTGAGGCAGCAGGTCAGCTGGAGGACGAGTGTGAGTGTTTGTGGTGGGAGAAAGTACCCAAAGCAGGGCCAGGCGCTCCCTGTTGCCCTACAACCTCCTGGCTGCTCCCTCGTGGGGGTCTGCTGGCTCCCGGGCCTGCCCTATCCTGGTTTTTCCCGTCATTGTAAATGGCACTACCGCCCATCCAGGAGCACAAGCCCAAACCACGGATCATCCTGGATTCCCTCTTTCCCCTCAACCCTGAAATCAAATCAGTTGTGTCCCGTAGGCCCTACCTCCACCCCATTCCCGGCTCCGTGCCCTTCCCCACCAAACTCCCTGCCACCATCTTTGGCCAGACTACCAGCGTCTCCTGCCTGGGCCGGGCCCCTGTCCCGGGCCTCAGTCATGCCCTCGGAAGGTCCTCTTGGAAGCATAAGTGTGATGCTATCACTCCTGCTTGAAACCTTCCAGTTCTTCCCTTCTGACTTAGGATAAAATCCAAACTCCCCACCATGCCCATGAAGCCTCAGTGGCTCACCCCACTCACAGCTCCTGGGTCGCCCCACTCCACTCTTGGCTCCAGAAAGGTGCTTCCAGTCTCCATCATCTGTCTGTCCCTCAAACAGGCCACGCTGCCCCCTCTCTCGGGCCCTTGCACTTGCTGTGCCATGCCCCAGCATCTCATCCTCTAGACCCTCCCTCTGGTCACTCACCTCCCCATGGATGCTGTCCCCAGAGGCCCCCAGCTAGAGCTGTCCCCAGCTACACACCGTCTCTCTCTTTCCTGTCTGACCCTCCTCCCCGACCTCACTGGGTGGTACTTGTCAGTTTGTCATGGGTGCCCCCAGCTCCCCGTTAAACTCTAAGTTCCAGGAGAGCGGGCCCCCAGCTCAGGCTGTTCCTTGCCACATCCTGGCATCGGTGGCCCTCAAGGATCATTCGTTAGAAGACAACGTAAAGACCCTCTGTTGGCACCTGTAGGATGAGGGGTGTGTGCTGTAAACAGTAAAACTCCACCCAAATGTTCATTAATGTGACTGAATAAACTGTCAGGTGTGAGGTGGTTCGATACTAGAAGAGAGGCACGTGGGGTGGGCTGGCTCGTGGCTGAGATTCCGAGCCCGAGAGTTGGACTGACCCGAAACTGTGGCCTCCTCCTCAAAGGCGGTCAACCCTGGGCATGCCCCAAATAGCGCTAAGCCTCAGTCTCCCAGCTAAAAAGTAGGGACAGCGGTTCCCACCTTAGAAAGTCATCATGGGGATCCCTGGGTGGCGCAGCGGTTTGGCGCCTGCCTTTGGCCCAGGGCGCGATCCTGGAGATCCGGGATCGAATCCCACGTCGGGCTCCCGGTGCATGGAGCCTGCTTCTCCCTCTGCCTGTGTCTCTGCCTCTCTCTCTCTCACTGTGTGCCTATCATGAATAAATAAAAATTAAAAAAAAAAAAAGTCATCATGGAGATTACATGTGAGAATGTGTGTAAATGGTTTACATCACCCTTAACACGTAGTAAATTCTCCATCCAGATGGTTTTATTATTTCATTATTATCATGAGGAGGAGGAGGGTGATGGTCAGGGCTTAGAAAGGGAGGTAAGTTAAAGATGTCTTCAGAGAGGAGGTGGCATATGACTTTGGCCTTGGACAATTTGATGGGTCTGGAGGATATTTACCATCAGAAAGACGGGCAGTGATGTTGCTGTCGTCTGTCACATTCCCGCCACCTGACAACGAGATGCAGGGAGGCGTTATCACCATGTCACTGATCAATAAACAGAGACTTGGAGCATTGAAGGGATATGTCCAGTGTAGGACGGGGACCAGTCCAGAGCCCACACCCTTTCCAGTTGTTGGTTTGCCTCCCCTCCAGCTGGCGACTCTCAGAAGACAAGGACGGGCTCTCACCATTGTGTGCACACCTAGCACGAACATGCACTCAACACCTCCTTGTTGAGCTGACCCGGGCATGAATCCCACCTTGACCTGCTTCTTAACTTCGTGGGCCCGCACAAGTCGCTCATTTCTTCATCTATAAAATGCTCATAGTGGCATCTGTCTCCCAGGCTGGCCGTGAGAATAAGGTCAGATAATAACCATGAGGACACCTAGTACAGCACCGGGTTTGTGGCTGTGGACGTGCGTACACGGAGAGGGACAGAGAGCGCAGAGGGCGGGGAGGAGGGGGAGAGACACGTCCAGGTGGAGACGGGTGAAGTTTCCAAGTTGGGAGCAGCATGTGCAAAGCCAGGCAGGTGTGGACACGCAGAAGGTGTATGCGGAGCCAGCGTGGCTGGGGCATAATATGAGGCGGGGGCGGAGTGCGAGGTAAGGGTGGAAAGAAGGGCAAAGGTTGGACCGTGGAGAACCAGGCGCACAGTTTGGACCCAACTCTGTTGGCAATGGGGCCCATCCAAGTTCTTAAGATTGGAGTACGACATACGTCCTGGGAGGTCCATAGCGTGCACACTCGTCAATCTAGAGGTTGATGGAATTTCACAGATACATACACTCGTCTCATCACCATCAGCTTCAGATATAGAACATTTCCAGCGCCCAGGGAGACGGCTCATCCCCCTTCCCGCAAAGGCGCCACCCTTCGGACCAGTCACCGTGGATGACTTTGCCTGTTTGTATTTTCTGTAAATGGAACCATGCAATCCTTCGAGTTGGCTTCTTTCACTCTACATAACCTCTGTGAGATTCATCCAATTTCTTGCACGGAGCAGTAGATCATTCCGTGGTGCTTCTATGTAGCGTTCCACTGAACGCACACACCACACTTTATCGGTCCATCATCCTGTCGGTGTGCTTTTAGGCTGTTTCCTACTTTGGCTCATGTGAGTAAAGTGGCACCAACATATCTGTGCACGTGTGTGGGGACATGCGTGCTTGCTTCTCCTGAGCATGAACCTAAGAGTGAGAGTGTGGGTCCCAGGGAGGCTTATGTTTGGCTTTAGGGGACATTTTCAGGTGGTTCTCCAAAGCGCGCTGAACCACTCTATTCTCCCCCCAGCATGTGTGAGAGTTCTAGGGGTGACAGCTAGAGCCCCGGGAGCTGATTTGGGGACACACTCTGGGCCAGGTAGAGGTGGAGAGAGGCAGTGGTGGCCGGTGCTGGGGACAGGCTTGAGGATGACTCCACGTGCTCTGCTGAAAGCCTCACCAGGAGCTATGTTTGCAGGATGCCTGAGACCCGTGGAGGCTTCTCCCACCATGGTTAGGGCCCCACTGCCTGGACATGCCCAAGGCCACCCGGGGAGATTCCGCTTCTGTAGCTGGGGGCCAGGGGGGGACCCTGGAATAGGTTTGGTGCAGCACCCTAGGCACCTACAAAGCACAGCTGCTCCAAGCAGGGCTTGGACACCTGTTAGACCCTCTTGCCAGCCTCACCCATCCCTGCTCTGTGCCCGTGGAGAACTGGGAGGTAAGGGTGGGTTAGAGCCCCCAGGGTCCCTGGGCTCAGATATGGCCTGTGTGATGCCCTCTGCAGCCTGGGCTCTGGCCAGGGCCTCGGCCACTGCATCTCAGCCTTCCTGGTTGGTCCTCACGCTGCCCAGCTTCCGCCCGGACCATCTGCCTCCCCCGTCCTGCCCCCACCCGAGTCCCCAGTCCCATTTTGGATTACTGCTCCTAGGAGGCTAGAAGCATAGCTTACCCTGCCCGGATGTAGCCCACTGGCCCATGGCAAGGTGGGGCAAGAACCTCAAAGCAGGAGCCCCTCAAGGTCAAGAGGGGGGGCTTTTGTGTCTCAGATTCACCAAGCATGGTGGATGCTTGCAGCCTCCATCTGAAGTAAGCAAGACCCAGGGGGTTGGAGAAGGGCTCCCAGGAGCTACTAGGGGTGCAGGGAGGGAGGGGGCCTCCCTGGAGCCAGGACTCCCTCCCAGCTTCTGCAGCGATGCCAGCAGGCAGCTTCTCACAGCAGCTCCATCACACTCTGTCCCCAGCAGGAAATGACATCGCAGCAATTGTTAATACCCACTCATGTGCAGGTAAGCAAATTAGATGCCGCCATCAGGCTCTCGCCCTGGGACAGGGATGATGTTACAAGGAGGGCTCTTCTCCGGGGCCCTCAGCTCAACTCAGCTCCACTGAGATGATCCCTGGGTCTTGTAGCTCCAACACCCTCATCTCTCCGTCCCGGGTGGCTAGACTCCAAACCCGTGTGACTTTCTGTGACATCATAGAAAGGAAAAGAGGGAGCTGATGCTCTTAGGTGACCTGTGGAAGCCCGTTCCTAGCTATGAACGTTCCTCGTTATTCTTTGTCATCAGTGTCCCATGGTCCGTCCCCATCCCATGTACTGTCCCATGGTCTATGCCCTGTTCCATGTACTGTCCCATGGTCCATCCTCCTACCCCACACAGTGCCCCATGGTCTGTCCTGTCCTACACAGTGTCCTGTCTTCCCATCCCACACAGTGTCAGTGCCTGTCGTATGAGTTTCTGGTGTAGCTGGGTCCCAGATCACACACCAGAGTCCACTCTGGCTCCTTTTCTCAGATTATGGGGTCACTGGGGAGGAGTCCACATGTGCTCCTTGGTCTACATGGAGACACCCACATGGGCTTCAAAGAAACCCACATGAACCATTCCCCTCATGTCCTTCAGCCCAAGTCATCGGCTTAACAGTCTGGCAGATATGAGGGGCAGCCCTGTGCAGGTTCTAGAAAGAGGCAGGCCTGCCCAGACCCTGGGTCCTCCCCTCCCGGCTGGGCTCCTTGGCCAGCTCCTCAGCCTCCCCGAGCCTCCCTTCTCTCCCTCGTCTGCAGTGTGAAGTGGAAGTTAATGACCGTTCCCTTGGAGGGTTATCTGAGTAGGAAATGATGATCCTGCACTGGGGTTTCTACATCCATCTGCTGCTCCTGAAATGTTAGGGCCCATTCTGGCCACATCCTGTGCTTTCTCTCTTCGGCCTTTGCTCACCTTGTTTCCTCAGACTGGAACTGCTGTATCCCTTCCTCTCAACTCCAATCTTTCCAAAACCTCTGCTTTTGACTTCTTCTCCCCGCCCCAGGGGCTGACAGTCCTAGGGCATCCCTCCTTGGGGTCAGGGTCGGCGCTCCCCAGGTGCTCTCCCTCCCTACACCTGTCAACCTGTGACAGCGAGCCCACCACCTGCAGTGGATGCCAGGATTTCTCTTTCATTCATTCATTCATTTCCTCATTCATTCATTCTTTTGCTCCCCACTGTAATGCCATCCCCGCCAGGAGGCAAGTATGCCCAGGGTTCAGTCTGTGTGCTCTGGGGAAATGAGTATTGCCACTTGTGAGCTCGAAGCTTCCGTGTGTGCTGCACCTTATTCTCTTTCCCACATTTTCACCAACCCTGGTGTTTCCTTACATCCGCCCATGTTCCTATGAATACATCTCATGTGACTCTCTTCTAGACGCTGAGTCACCCTTCAAGGGGTGTATCTGCCAATATGGCCCTCCCAGCCTTGGGAGGGGGGCACTTCCAGGCAGGTGAGCGGTCGTGGATCTATGTAACAATTCCCAGGGGACATATGTCCCCAGGGGCCTCTGCAGCATCTCAGGCTTGTGGTGCCGGAACTGGACAGGCAGGAGTGGAACCCTTCCCAGGGGCCGGCCAGTCCCTGCTGGCCGCGTCCATCCCTCCCAGCCCTGGCATTATCCACCTTCTGCTGGTCTCAAGGAGTAAAGTGAACCCTTTCTGTCATTTTCACTTTGTGGTTGGTTTTTGGACAACAGATGCTTTCAAGTATCTTTTCCTCAGCTCGTGGGCATCTGGGGCTTCCTCTTTTCCAAATTCACACTGGTTTTCTATAAGTTTGCTGTCTATTGTTCAGCACGCATTTTCTCAGTGAATTAAATTCTTATTTTGATTTTCTCATTTTAAAAATATGTTGGCATCTGTACATTGTTTTCAGTCTCAAACTTTTGACACAGTGCTAATATTACCGCTTAAATATACTGAAGTCAACATTTATTGAGCATTTATTCATCAACTGTTGTTCCGTGTGCTTGTATAGAAACTCCATCCTCTCTAAAGTAGGTATTACTATCACTAATCCTATTACTGCCCCTACTCCTCCCACTTCCAGATGTAGCAGCGAGGCATAGAGCAGCCAGTTCTTTGACAGTCAGTAGGGTGAGAAGAATCATGCCCCCTCCCAAAGGTAGCCACGCCCTAGTCCCTGCAACCCATGAAGGAGCTGCTTGCAAGGCAAAAGGGACTTTGCAGGCGTGGTTAAGTTGAGGCTCTTGTGACGAGGAGACCGTCCTGTGTCATCTAGGTGGACCCAGTGCAATCACAAGGGTCCTTCTAAGGGAGGAGGGAAGCAGAAGGGTCAGAGCCAGAGGAGATGTGATGGGAAAATGAATGGAAGACCAGAGGGTGGGAGGTCTTATATGGCTGACTTTAAGAAAAGGAAGAGGCTTTAGAAAAATTCTGTGATGATATGAGATTTGTGGAACTGAGAAGAATATACATATATTTTTGAAAAATCCCTACTGTGTAGCAATAAAATTTGCTACACACAGGTCACATACCTGTTCTGCTTCTTCCAGGGCATGTGGCCAGGTGGCCTCCTCCAGCTCCTGTGCAGGTATAAGGGCACGGAAGGTGGGCAGAGGCAATTTCCGCCACTTTTGAGCCGGGGCCCTGAGCCGGGGCCCTGAGCCCTGAGCCCCCTCCACTCTCTTTCTCCTTCTGCTGGCTGGATATTGATGCCCCCGGTGGCCCCCATAAAGGTCGGCCACCTTTATGAGGACTAAGTGATGCCTGGAACAGAGCACCCCCCAAACCACCACTGACCATCATTTGAGTGTGAATGAAGTCCAGCTCTCTGGTTTCAGCCACTGATTTGAGGAGTATGTGTTAGAGTAGCAAACATTATCTTAACCAGTCCAGGGTCAGGGAGTGGTTGTATTAGCTACTGTACAGGGTCTGAAGGATGAGAAGAATGGGGTGCGGAGGAGATGAAACAAGAATGGTTGTCTGCACTGGGCTGTGGAGGACTGTAGATTTCAGACAGCAGGTTTGGGGTTTGGATTTTTGCCCAATGTGGGGCCTGCTATGGGTTATATGTTTGTGTCACACCAAAATTCATACACTGAAGCCCTATTCCCCAGTATGATGGTACTAGGAGTGGAGCATTTTGGAGTTGATGAGGTCATAAGGGTGGTGCCCTCATGAATGGGGTCAGCACCCTTATAAGAAGAGACCAGAGATATGACCTCTCTCTGCCACATGAGATCACAGCAAGGAGGCAGTGCCCACAAGAGACGTTCTCAAAAGAGCTCTCACCAGGCACCAAATCTGCTGGCACCTTGATCTTGGACTTCCTAGCCTTCAGAGCCATGAGCAATGAGTGTTTGTTGTGTAAGCCCCCCATTTGTGGTATTTTGTCCCAGTAGCCTGGACTAAGACAGGGATGTTGAAAAGTTACAAGTTAGAATTCAATGGTCAGGATTGAATTTTGGAAATATAACTCTGTGATTAAATAAATTAAAGCACACCCATGTATGGAAACATTCTTCAATCATTAAACCTAATGATATAGAGCAAATTTTTTGACCTGGAAAGATGTCTACAATCTATTAAGTGAAAAAAAAAAACAAAACAAAACAGTGCAGCTTGTGCAGCGGGGTAGATAAAGCAGACCTGCGGTAGATTGCATCACCAGTCCAGTTCCATGCCCTTCTGTATCCATGCCCTTACCCTTGCAATTTTGCCATGCCCTCCCACTGTGAGTGGGGCAAGCCTGTGGGTCTGTGGGCTGGGTTTGGCCGTGTGATTTACTTTGCCCACAGAAAGTGATGGAGGAGATGGTGAACCACTTCTGACACTGCCTCCACTCGGTCTCTGGCACCCAAACTCTCACTAGGGAAGAACATTCTCAGGCTAGCTACTGGTCTCAGGAGGAAGATGAGCGACGCATTTGGTGCCGAACTAAACTCCCCGGCCAAGAGCAGCAGAGCCACCCGGCTGAGCACAGCCTGGATTGACAGACCTTAGACAGCCTACAGATCATAAAATAAATGATCATTGTTTAAGGCCACTATGTTCTAGGATGATTTGCTGCAAAGTGTTCTTTTACGGCAACAGCTAACTGGCCTCATATCTATATGCATAAACAAGCATTTAAAAATCTGGAAGTTGTCTTGAGGTCAGATCCAGAGCAGTTTGCGAGCTCTTAATTGTTGCTCCAGGTTCTTTCAGGTCTACATATCTGTCCTCAGCACTCTGCAAGGCTAGAAAAGGAGGAGGGATCTGTTCAGAATCCCTGCAGGACAGGAAAAGGAGGGGAAATCTCAACATGGAAAAACTCTGCAATGAAAATGAAGGAATGACTGAGAACCAAGGAAAGATGGAATACAAAGAACAGCCACAGGATGCAGGAGAGCCAGAAGTAGCTTGTACTGAGGAAGACCAGGAAAAGTTCGAAATACTAACAGATAAAGAAAAGTCAGAGAGTATGACAAAGCCAAAGGATGGAAAGCCAGAGGAGAGCAAGGGAAAGCCAGAGAGTGACAGAAAGCCAAAAGAAGAAAAGCCAGCAATCGAACCAAGGGCTGCAGGAAAGTGCCCCAGCTGGGGATGATGTACCCAGGAAGGCCAAAAGAAAAAGTGACAAGGGGCTGGCTCCATGCCTCAAGGAATATAAGGAGACCATACACGACATACATTTGAGCAATGAGGAGATGACAAGAGAATTTGATGAGATGGCCAGGGTAGAGGGTACGGTGAAGAAAACCAGACAGAAATTGGGGTGGGGGGATTATTGGATGCAAAAAAGTTTACAGGACCCCTTCCACCCAAGGGGCCCAAGGGAACTCAGGGGTGGGTGCAGGGCCCCACAGAGGGTCTTTGAAGACATTCCTTTTGTGTAGTGTCCTTTGTAGGCATTTGCCCAGGCCCTGTGTTTTAACCTTATGCTAATCTTGGTTTAGCTATCACTCTCTGTTACCCAACTGCAGCCCTTGATGTTTCAGTAGATTTTTGTCCATTGCATGGAAAAATGTTTATGGCATATTGTAAAATTAAAGAGTTTGATGAACCATTAAAAAAAAAAAAAAAGCCTGGAAGTCTAGGTAGTTGAATTTGGAATCATTTCCTCTTTATAGTATCCCTATTTCATGAGCATGCCTTAATTTTTATAATAACAAAAAAATGAACAAATTTACATTTTGGAATAATTTGGACATAGCCTGGAAAACAGGTTAGTTGAGGAGGGACTGAAGTCTGGAGAAATGAGGGGTCCGTTCAGGAGGTTACTGCAAGTTTCCGGGGAAATGCTGAAGGCCTGAGCCCATCAGCACTGCCCCCTTCATGATGGCACCCCATGCCTGTGTTCCCCCTCCATGCCCTTCCTTTTGAAAACCTAGTTTCAAAGTGAGCAGTCTTGCTGAAAAGAGGTAATAAACCACATCCAGAAACTGATGACAGTTAGTGGCTTCTTTCAGGAGGACATTTGCAATTTAATGGGACCAAAGAGCTATTCCAAAGATGGAAGTTTGGGGACTGGGAAGCTGGGAGGTATTTTTGGTGTGGGAGACAATGTGCTTTGTTATTCAATCTTTTTTTTTAAATTTTTATAAATTTATTTTTTATTGGTGTTCAATTTGCCAACATATAGAATAACATCCAGGGCTCATCCCGTCAAGTGCCCACCTCAGTGCCTGTCACCCAGTCACCCACCCCCTGCCCACTCCCCTTCCACCACCCCTAGTTCGTTTCCCAGAGTTAGGAGTCTTTCATGTTCTGTCTCCCGGCGCCCTGCTTTTTTATATTCCCCAAATGAATGAGACCATATAATGTTTGTCCTTCTCCAATTGACTTACTTGTTATTCAATCTTATCCTATTGCATGGATCGAGGTCCCTACCTTCCTTGCTACACACACTGTACCCATGAGCTCCTGATGCTCCTCCAGCCATTGTAGAGCTCAGCATGAGGCATGCGCCTGGGGCATCAGCTAGGTGAGGAGAGAGGGAGGGACACTGCAAGTCAGCATGCACTGGGGTGAGATTGCAGAAATCACATCACACCTAAGCTTTTCATGTCTGGACCAAGGATATGGGATAATATAATACAAAGAATATAGTATAACAATAATATAATATTTGAAGGCAAGAGTAACATGAGGGATCAAGATCCCAGAGAGAGGGGGACTCATGTTCTACACCTCCTTCCCTCGAGACATTTGCTGATTCCTAAGAAGCATGAAACAAGAAGCTGAGAAGCCAACAGAGAGCGATGGCTCACAGCACTGTCAGTTCTCACAGAACTGGGGAGACAAAAAAAAATCGGGGCTACTGAGGCAATCAGGACTTGAGGGTTGAAGATTCAGGGAAGAAGAAAGGCAGAGAGACACAGGTCCAACACTCCACACAGCAGCTATGCCCCTCAAGCGATTTACTCACATGTAAGCCACCTGTGCTCAGAGGATGAGAAACTGAGCAGAAAGTGGCTGCCAACTGCCGAGAAGGTAAGCAGACATTCTGGGAGGTTCTCAGTGGTGGAAGACAAGAATTGGTGTTCAGAACCCTCCAGAGAGGAGCAGTCTGATGTATGACTGAGACTCTTTACTGGGAACCAACCCTACAGGGCTCTGCTTGAGGAAAGAGTAAACCTGAAATAGATCAAGACTAACAAAAACGGAAATACAGCCTCGAATCAACTCCTTCCTTCTCTAAGCACCTGCCAAAATCTAAAGCAAATTCTGTCTGGAGGAAGATGAACATTATCCAGAATCCCTAAAGTTTTTACACAATGTTATAGCATTCAGTAAAACAAAACAAAGCAAAGCAAAACAAAACAAAAACAGGTCTATCAAGAAATAAGAGCAGAAGAAAAAAGTGACAGTAGAAACAGACCCACAGATGACCAGAAACTAGAGTCGTCAGACATGAAAATCACAATAAAAGTTATCCATGTGTTCAAGGACAGAGGTGACAGTGGAGAATTTTAAAAAATATTTTATTTATTGAATCATGAGAGACACACAGAGAGAGGCAGAGACACAGGCAGCGGAAGAAGCAGGCTCCATGCAGGGAGCCTGATGTGGGACTGGATCCCAGGACCCCCGAATCAGACCCTGAGCCAAAGGCAGACGCTCAACCACTGAGCCACCCAGGTGCCCTAACAGTGGAGAATTTTTAGCAGAGAACAGGAATTTATAAAAATGAATCAAGCGAAAATTCTAGAATTGAAAAACTCAATAAGTAAAATTAAGAACTCAGTAGGTGGGTTTAATAGCTACTTGTTGGTAGTAGAAGGTAAATGAGCTGGAAGACATGTTTGCATAAAATATCCAGAGAGAGAAAAGAGAATGGAAAACACGAGAGAAGAGTGTATGAAATACCTGGGAGGTATAAAGGTTGTGGCATGTGGGATTGGAGGCCCACCAGGAGCCAGACAAAGTGACATCACAGGCATCAGAGGGGATGCCGGCGCCCTGCTCTCTGACTCTCAGGCCCCAGAACTGGAGAAAATAAACATCTGTGGCTTCAGCCCCCCAGTCTGTGGTATTTTGTTAGCACAGCCTGAGCTAAGACACTCAAATAGAAAGGAAAACAGATGGTCCCTTTTCCCCTTGGGGAACTGCCTTTTGGAAGAGATGCTTCCCAAATTCCAGCCACACTGGTGTGTGGGATTCTCCAACATCCCAGAGCTGTTCCCTTGGCCTGGAACAACCACCCTGACCACCTTCATGGGTCCTTCCCCTTTCGGGCCCCTGCTCAGGGATCCCAAGACGGTGAGCTGGCTCATGATCGCTCTAAACACCAGCTCCCTCCCCTACCCACCCCCCCATCACCTTGAACACCCTTCCTGCCTTCATTGTTCTTCAAAGCACACATCTCACCTGACACAATCTGCATTTTGTTACTTGTTTCGAACCAGCTCTCCTCACAGGAGTGAGATTTGTATGTCTGAGCAGTTTGTTCTATCCCCATAGGGACTCAATGTATATTTATTGAATGAATGAATGTATGAATGCATGAATGGCACATTGGATGGCAGAGCAAAGCATGGGAAAGAGCCTGGGTCCTTGAAAACACCGCTGAGCTGCTGAATAACGTGTGTCCTGGAAGTCGTTCTGGCTCATTCCTTCACTGGGGACCCCATACGAAGTGGGAGGCTTTTTTGGGGACCCCCTCCACTCCCTTTTCTTCCTCCAACACCCTACACTCACACTCCGCCTACTGATCAACTGCTTGGAGTGTGGGCTTTGCACTCTCCTTGCAGCAGACGCCTGTTGACCATTCGGACAGTTCCAAGTGGCCCCCCCGCCTGACAGTGACATCTAAGGTAGCTCCCTCCCCACTGACCTGCCTGCTTATCCCCTTCATGACACACGCTATTATCTGAGATCGGCTCACTCACCCTGCGTCCTCTCCATGGCCCATGCTCTCCAGGATGCGGCCAAACCCCATCGAGCCACTTCTCGCGGATTCCTCAGCACCTAGAGGGGCTCCTGGCACACAGTCGTTGCTCAATAAATGTTGGTGAGCACGTGGATCTCTATTTCACAAAAAAGCAGACAAGCCCAGAGGGGTGAAATGACACATCCCAAGTCACACTGTTAATACCAGGCTTGGCACCTGATTCCGGGGCTTCCTTCCTAGAACTGAACTGTTTTCCCCAAAAAAAGACAAAAAAAAAAAAAAAGAAAGAAAGAAAAAAGAGCGGAATGAAAGAAGGTGAGGGAACTCATAAGCTCCCGAAATAAAATATGTATGTATTTGTGTAAGTGTTTGCTTTGCTTGGTGCTGAGAAGTGAACTACAAAACTGTGTCCATTATATAAATTTATTTCATAATGATTTATGCTGAGGATCATGGAAATGTGCGATACTGGGGTTGGAAGGTACCTTAAGATGCATCTAGTGTAATTGCCACCTCATGCTTTAATCTCTTCCCCAGCAGGGGTGCAAAAAGGAATTCCTTGCTTTGAATCTGGCCTAGTGAGAAGATCAAGGCTGTTAAATTGTATCCAAAATAAAAATCAATGCCTTAGAGTAGGAGCCTGAGGGGACTGTCACAGGCTTTAGGCACAAACCTCAGGGTTTGGGTTCTGGGCATCTATTTTGAATATGCAGGATCTGGTCTTTGCTATTTCCGGTTCTAGAAAATGTTCCAGAAGAGGGAAGGAGCTGATAATGGATCTCAGAAGAGGCCAGGTGTCTCTATCGGGCTGAGCTTTGGTCACTGAGCCTGGGTTTGTCTTTCTTGACATTGGGAAGGGCTGTTACAGCCCCTGTCCTCTTGGGGCCCTGGATGGGGGACAAGTGCTTGTCAGAGGCGGCACCAGGCCTTGGGAAGGCTTTTGCTGGCTTGTGAGCTGCCCACGGTGACTAAGATGCGTGGAAATAGCAGCTGAAAATGTCACACCCACCTCCCACCTTGCCAAGAGAAAAAGGAACCATTGGCCCAGGGGAATGCAGCCTGTGAGCAAAATGAAGAAGCAACAGCTTATTTGTGGCCGGAGGCGAGGCTGCCCTTGGAGCCAGGGTCGCTCAGGACTGTGTTTGCTGCAGCTCTGTGAAGAGAGCCCCGACAGTCCCACTGGGCGGGGGGTGGCACAAGTTCCTGGTGCCGTGGGTGGCAGGTCAACCACGAAAAAAGTGTGCCATGCACAACCCATCGGCTTGGGTACCCCGTTTATACAGAGGAGATAATTCCCACCTTCCAGTGTGGGGGTGAGGCTGTGCAAGGAGCAAAGTGTCCGTCTGCTTCCACCGGTTCACCTGGACGGACCCCCCCACCCCCTGATCCTGGACTGTTCTGTCCTTCTTGACATCGTGTCTGATGAACGGGAGAGGGTCACCGTGTCACTCAGGGGGCGCTGAGCAGCTGTCCTTTGGTCCCAGCCCCCCAGTAGGAACTTCACCGGTGCTCGCTCCCCCGGGTCTGAGCGCAGCATCACTTAAACCCTCCCGGAGACCGAAGGGCCTCCCGCCGACCACAACCGGGGTGCTCCGCAGGGCAGAGGCACGCGGCCTCCCGGCCAGCACGCACCTTGGTCATAAAGGGGTCAACCGAAGTGTCGAGAAGTTGTAGCTGAGTGATTCAGAGAGCGAGCGCCATGACCTCCGAGGGGGGAGAAGGTCGGCCGCTGTTGGCCCCACCAGGGGGAAGGCAGGGATCATGGCCCACGGTGCAGAGATGAGGCAGCCGAGCCCCGCACGGTCACTGGGGTCCCTGCCGGAGAAAACCAGAAGATTGGGGCTGGGCCCCAAACACTGCCCTCTAAGGCCCAGTCCATTAGTAAACGGAGTTGTTTTGGGGCCCCGGTCATTAGTAATAAACCTTTAAAACCAGTCCTACTTGTAACGGGAATGATCCCAAAGGAGGCAGATGTTGTCTGGGGAGAAAACAACACGGCCCTTAACTAGACGGGGGTGGGGGGTGGGGGCAGGAGGGGAGGGCTGGTGGCGACAATGGATAACCCCGCAGCGGAGTTGAAGACGCCGCGGATGCTCTGGGGCCAGACTGAGGACTCAAGGCCGACGGGTGGTACTTCCTCAGCTCCTAATGGGTGCCAGGCGGGCTCCAGGGGCTTCCCGGCTTCACTCGGTTAGTCTGATTAACGACAACTCCGTGATCTCCGGGTCGGCTCTGATCCCCCTCCTGTCCCCAGGAAGCTAAAGCTCCGGGATGGGACATAAATTGCCCAAGATCATTTCTGCCATTCAGTGGCTGAGCCGCATTAGAATCAGTGTGTGTGTGTGCACGCACGGGCATGGCAGGGAGCCTGTCATCATTCCTTGATTTCCAGAAACTTCCCCTCTGGAACTGCAGTCTCCACAGTGTAATCGATGGGCAAATGAATTTAGTTCTTTTGGCTTTACGTGTTTGATCAAGAAAAGACTTGGGATCTTCTTAGCTTCTTTTGACTTTCATATTGCTGTACTTAGCTTCGTAGTTATTGGATTCATTAAAAAAAAAAAAATTCCAGCCCTAACGATTCAGAGATACGACCCGGGGAACAGGACCAGATTTGGTGGGCTCCTGGAAATGCCCAGTGTGTCCCTCACCTGCAGCTTGGGGAAGCAGCTTGGGGCGGCCAACAGGAGGGAGGGGAGGCCCGTGGCCCAGCCAGAGCCCCTGGCAGCTCTTCTGTGACCTCCCCTGGGCCCCCCCACTGCCTCCTCACACCTCTCTTGGCTGACCCGCCCCTCCTGTGTGGAAACTGCTGTCTGGTCCATTGCTGATGGCGCCTACATTTATCCTAAATCCATCCAGGCACCTCTCCAGGCTGGGAGAGGTCCTCAGGCCTCACTATAAATGTCCCCACCTTCGTGAGGCACTCGCTGGCCCTCCCCTCCCCAGGAGGCCAGGGTTTCGGGCGCATCCTCTGGGCTATCTCTGTCCCTGCTCCTGGTCAGGGTCCTGGGATGACACGAGATAGAGAGGGAGAGATTTTAGAACCCTTGACTGCCCCTCCTCCAGGAGGCTTGGCGCGCACGTGGATGTGGGAGTGGGGAAGGGGGGGCCAATCAGGCCTAGGTCTCCGACTATGAGCAGCAGGTGGGTGGGTGGCACCGCCATTCTTGGGTGCAGGACTTTCTCGCAAGGACAAATTCCATGCGGACACCTGGAATTTGAAGGTCTGGGAGCACTCCAGTTTGAGATTTTCTGTTGACAGTTGATGCAGCGTTGAGGTGCTTTCAAGTCTTCGATTCAGAAGCGTGTTGCTGTTCGACTTACGGAACCAGGAGACCATAGAACCGTATACACAATAGATGATAAAATCTTCTTGTAATTTCAAAAAGATCTAAATATACTCACAACAACACTGACGAATCTCCCAGAAACTATGTCAAGTGAGAGAAACCAGATGCAAATAAGTCTGGACTGTATTATGTCATGGATGTGAAGTTCCCAGAACAGGCAAAGTGATGGTTTTTTTGTTTTTGTTTTTTAAGTAGGCTCCACACCCAGTGTGGAACCCCACACGGGGCCTGATCCCACGACCCTGAGATCACCACCTGAGCCGAGATCGAGAGCCGGGTGCTTAACCACCTGAGCCTCCCAGGGATAAAAATCAGAGCAGTGGTGTGATGGGGTGAGGGGATTTTCTGGGGGTGCTGGGAATGTTCTAGATCTTACTGATTACATGGGTATATACATCTGTCAAAACTCAGAGACCCTACTGTCACGGTCTGTGCCTTTCACTGCATGTGGATAACTTGTATTTCAAAGATAAAGAAGGACAGCTCTACCGCCCCCCCCATATAAACGTGTGTGCCTTCATAAGGCACAGTCTGGCGACAGCAGGGGAACCCCTCTGAGATGTTCCCTAGGGGGCCTGGCCGCTGCCTCCTCCCCATCCTTCAGGGGCTGGTGACCCGGGGCTGCCAGGTGGCCGAGGGACCAACGGTGTGATGGATCGGTGACCCGGGCTTGGGCGGGGGACTGAAACCCTGTGCGGGCCTCTCGCTGTCAGCAGCCGAGCTATTTATAGGTCGCTGATGTCCTCCAGGCGGTGACTCATCCCCTCTGCTTCGGTCCCACGGTGTCTTTAGAACACAACGGGGGGCACCGAGGCGCTGGCGGCGGGAGGGCGGCCTGGCCACGGCCAGAGCTGGGGCTGCGGGGAGGGGGGGTCCCGAGGTCGGGAGTCTGGGGACCACTCAGCTTCCCCCTCCCTGCATGCGCACGCACACAGACACACGGGTGCATACCACACAAAGACCACACAGAGACACACACGTGTGTGCACTCACACACACCACACATGTGTGACCTCCACACGCCAAGCACACACATGCATACACAGCACATATAGACCACACACCACATAGACCATACACACACACAACTGTGCACACACATACCCACACAAAACTGCACACCACACATAGACCACACACACACAATTGTGCACACACACAAAACTGTGCACACCACACATAGACCACACACAGACACACACATGTGTGCACACTCACATACACACACCACACACGTGTGACCTCCACACGCCAAGCATACACATACCACACATACACACCACACATAGACCACACATACACACACCAGATAGACCACACACACACACAACTATGTACACACATACCCACACAAAACTGTGCATGCCACACATAGACCACACACACACGCAGAGTTGGGCACACACATACACAAAACTGTGCACACCGCACATACAACACATAGACACACACATGTGTGCATACTCACATACACACACACCATACACGTGTGCACTCCACATACCAAGCACACACACACCACACATGCATACACACTGCACACAGACCACACACACACGCAAACACACCACACATACGTACCACACACAAGTGTCTACTCCACACGCCAACCACATACACACACACACACACCACACATGTAGACCACACACACACAACCGTGCACACACACACACACACCCCAACCTCTATTCTTGCCCTGCCCGAGGGACCACACACAGCATGTGGCATATTAGGGACTCTCTTCAGCAACCACAGACCTTTTCTTTGGAGGGTAGGTGTGATTCGGGAAACAACCAAAAGAACGTAGATGAGAAAAATCTCAAGGTGTAAAGCTATGCACATAGTATGAGGCAGACGGGCACACCCGAGTCGACCCCCCGTGGGCCTCACCTGTGCAATTCCCTCTCCTCGGAGGCCACGGGCCCAGCGCCTTGCCTCTCGCCAACAGAACCTGGCAGTGGTGACAGGTGTCACCCCTGTGGTCGGGTTACGTCGTTAGGCATTTACACCCCTCACAGCAAACTCCATGTTAGCAGATGGCAGCAAGAGACCCTGACTTTGAGGGATAGACGTGTAGGGGGTCCGTGGTAAGAACTGCAGGGGTTTCTGGGTGCTCTGAGTGGCCCCTGCTTGACACCTGACCACCCCCTCCCCAAGTCCTGCAAGTGCGAAGCACCGAACGAGCCCGGAAGGGGACCTGGGGGCCCTGATGAGACCTCAGCCTGGGGACAGGCTGACGGCGGCCCATGTGGCCTGAACTGAGGGCAGCTGAGCCGCCGCTCCTGAGCCACAGGAGCCATGAGACAAGGGCTGAGTTATTGTGAAGTCAGTGTTATTTCTGCCGAGTTTGTGGGGACGCATCACACGCAAGTGAAAGCCGGCGTGGGTGCACCACCCCCTTGCGCCGGGGGCCTGGCCCTCCTCTGCGCCTGCTGCACGGAAACTCCCGCAGAGGTACGGGAGTGGTGAGAGGGGGTGAGTGGCGCCCGGCCCCACGCTCGTCTCCACACCTCTGCTCGCTCTGCGGATTCAAGAAACATAAATGTTGAACCCCACTCAGAAAGTCACTGGCTGATGGTGACAGTGGCAGCTAACAGTTGCCGAGGCCTAGTTCAGGCACCGTGTGGGAAACAACTCGGTTAGCCTTTACCACTCCTGGGAGGTGGGGGCTGCCATCACCTGCATTGGACAGGCAGGGAAACTGAGGCCCGTACCCTTACACACTGAGTGCACCTGGGCTCCCAGAACCCCCCAGGGCTGGGCTTTGGACAAGCCCGCCGGGCCCTGGGTCCGAGCCCCTCTCTGCTCGGCCCCCATCGGCCGGGTCCCTTGGGCAGCCAAGCTAGATGAGCCCAGAAAGCTGCTGTTGATGCCGGGAGGACAGGAGCCGCTCTGGACGCTGGGGACGTGGTGCTGGCAGGAGCCTCACCCACCACGCCGTGGGTGCTGGCCACCCCGTCCGAGCTCTACAGACACCGAACCTTATAACCTGCAGGTAACGCCCCACGGTCAGACCTGGGGGAGGCTCCTTTGCGTTCTGGACACTTCTTGCCCTGGCCTTTATAACTGACATCTCTATGCCTTAGCACCTGTTCCTGTCCCCTTCGCTCACTCCCGAGTCTCCTTTGTTGAAAATTCCAGTTGAAAAACCTCCTTTGATTAAAAAAATGTTCTTTGAAAGGGACTTTACATATCCCATGAAGAAGGAGACATTTCTAACCTTGTTATTTTATATACGGGTGTTGGATTTCGTCAGCAGTTTCTCTGAGTTTCTATATGTCATTCTATTATTTTTGGAGGCCCATATGCAAGGATTATCTCATATGCACTGTTTCTGATCTCAGTGTGTTTTTCTTTGGTTAATAAAAGCCACAGTTTATAAATCAGGCATAGAAAGATGGCACTTCCGTCAGCTTCCAGGGTGATGCCATGATAAAATCCACAGCTTATGTCTTCATTTTTTTCTTTCCTTCCTTCCTTCCTTCCTTCCTTCCTTCCTTCCTTCCTTCCTTCCTTCCTTTGTCTGATTTTCCTGGAGAGAAAGCTCTCCAAACAGCATTTTTAGGAAACAGGAGACCTGTGTTCCAGCTGGTATGACCTTCATGCCCAGATGCACCTGCAGAATATTTCCACTGTTTTATGTGTCTCCTAACACCAAAGTATCCTTTTTACATCATCCCTGCTCCTACCCATGTGGTTTTGATTATATTCCTCTTCTCTCTCCCTTCTCCTCCTCCCGGTAGGGTGTCTCGAATAATGTTGTAAGGACAGCAGAGCAGAAGGGCCCAGAGTCCAGAGACACCAAAATTTCACTCCTGGGTTTGCCGGTCTCTCATGAGCTGTGTCCTCTCCGATGCTTAGGTTCCTCACTGTCAATAGGATCACCTCTACACGCGCATGCATAGTGTTACTGGGATAGATGAAATCTTTATTTTATTTTATTTTATTTTATTTTATTTATTTATTTGAGAGAGAGAGAAAGAGAAAGCATGCATGAGCAGGCAGGAGGGGCAGAGGAGAGAGAGAATCTCAAGCAGACTCCATGCTGAGTGTAGAGCCTGATGTAGAGCTCGATCTCAGGACTCTGAGATCATGACCTCAGCCGAAATTGAGAGTCAGATGCTTAACCGACTGAGCCCCTGGGTCACCCCCGGTATAGATGAAATTCATGCAAGATGGCCTCTATGACGATTGTCGTGAATAATACTGAATCAGCTCTCGGCGCAAAGAGCCTCCTCCATTGGACTATCAGTGTGTCCAGAAGGGTCACCGTGAGTGATTCTATGTGACGCTGAACAGGTGGCTCTGGCCAGGCGCACACCAGCCCTGAGGTTGAACCCTTGCAGTCCTGCGAAGCCTGGAACCCTCCTTCCCGTGTTGATACCCATACCTCTACCGATGGCTACGATCTGCTGCAGAAAATCCCAGGTGTTCCAACCGTTACACGTTTCTGGTGATCGACTGCAAAGGTGAAGGTTGAAAGGGTTTGCAAAGAAAATACTGCTAGTCCTCTCTTGGTTATGTGTTTGAGATGCAGTGGAAAATTCAGGATGAGATGGGAAATGTGTAAGTGCCCGCACAGAGCCCTCCATGTGTTTGTTCCACACGGAACTCCAGGTGTGCCTTCAGGCAAAGATATCGGGAATGAGTCAACACAGGTGCAAATCCAGGCTCTTGGGTGGATTGGGTGGCCTTCCCGGCTCACAGGGACAACCTTCCTGCCATAGCCCTGACACCCAACAATGGTCCCCAGGCCTGGAAATGTGTTCTACCTGACACATAGGAAATGTGGCCTACCTGACCACTCGCCCCTGGTACCCCCCCCCCCCCTTCTCTCCGGGGCTAGGAGGATTACGTGGTCACCACCAGCCTTCTTCCGCCCCCAGTCCCTGGTGGATACAGGAAGGTGGGGGTCCACCACGGAGCTATGATGTAGGACCCAGGTCTTAAAGGTGGGTAGAGGTTGGCTGGGCAGGAGGAGGAGAAGGAAAAAGGAGTGAGTATCACGGGATGCTGAGGAGAAAGTGCAAAGACCTGGCACATTAGGGACAGCTGGGGAAAGCCAGGAGGCATATTTGGGGGGTGGTCAAAAGGTTGGAGAGGTGCCAAAAGCCAGACTCAACTCAGGGCCCCTGCTGGTGGGCTCAGCAAAGGGTGGCATCTGACATCCCCCGAGACCAGCAGCATCTCGTCCAGCCACTGACCGGCACCCCTTGCACCCTGAACAATGGAGCCGTTCAAGTGGACCACAGTCAGGCCTGAATTCAGGGGGCCCCCGCCTGTCCCCCCACCGCACACCTGCCTTTCCAGCATTGAGAAAGTTGCCCTCAGCTCTATGTGTCCCTGCATTTTACGCTGAATGTGCATCCTTAGCTCTCCCTTTGTATCTCTCTCTGGGGGGAGCTGGCAAAGCAGAGGCCCCTGGGGTGTTTTTATTTTCCTGGAAGCCGAGAGGACTAATGTGTGCTATGCACTTTCATGTGTGATCTTCATAAAAGCCGTAACTGTGTTATTTAAAAACCAATTTCCTTTCCTTTTAACCATGGCAAAGTCACTGGTCTTCATTCAAGGACTCCAGCCTCTGAGGTTTGATGTGGTGGATGGGTCGCAGGGAGAGAGAGGAAAAGGAAAGATAAAATGCCATTTGGGTGTCGAGACCCACGGGGAGACACCCGGTGGCTAGCGGGGAGCCCTGAGGGAGTCTAGGGTGAGCTTCAAGTTAAGGAAATGTTTGACGTTACCCTCTGAGCAAAGCTTCCCATGGTCCAGAGCCTTGGGGCAGGGCAGACAGGCTTGGGGTGGGGGGGGCGGGGGGTCCCTGGGGTCCCTGGGGTCCCTGGGAACTACTGCAGGAGTCCCGTCTACACCCTCCAATCCAGTAAATGCTCCCTGAGAATCCTCTGACACTTCCTGCGTGGCGGGGGTGGGGCCAGGATGGAGTCGGATCACAGCCAGGTGCACAGAGTGATCTGGACTTGCAGGATCTTTGAATCCTAGACTCAGAAGTCAGAGCCCGTCCGCGTCTCTTGGCCACTTGAAAGGCAGCTCCTCGCAGCGCCTTAGGTGTTTGCAGGACCCGGCATTGGCCTTGGCCTCTCCCAGCACCTCTCTCCCAGCACGCCTGGCTGTCTGCCCCCCTGCTCCTCCTTTCCCCGCATCCCCGAGTCCCCCACCCCATGCTCCGCAGCCCCAGTGTCTTCCATGCTGGGCCCCCAAGCATGGAACACCTGTGCGCCTTTTCCTCCTTTTGCTTGCAATTTCTCATATTTCAAATCTCAAATTAAATGACACTTCCAGGGGCGCCTGGATGGCTCAGTAGGTGAAGCGTCTGCCTTCGGCTCAGGTCATGATCCCGGGGTCCTGGGATCGAGTCCCACATTGGGCTCCCTGGTCAGTGGGGAGCCTGCTTCTCCCTCTTCCGCTGTGCTTTCATTCTCTCTTCCTCAAATAAATCAATAAATAGATATTTAAAAAAATAAATGACACTTCATGGGGCACTCCTCCCCGATCCCTGGATGATAGTGAGCCCACCCGCCCCCGCCGGGGTTACAGAGCCCGGCTTGGCCAACTGAGCCACAAGTGGGCATGACAAGGAGGCACAAGACGAGTGTGAGAAGGATGGGCAGCGGCTTCCCGGAGGCCTCCAGGAAGGAGGTGGGGAGTGCCTCTTGGTGGAGCCAATGGCGTGTTACAGAGAGCGTGAGAGGCAGAGGGCACGGAGTGAGCAGACAATTTCGAGGCTGGCCTCAGGGAGCTAGCGGGGAGCAGAGGGAGGTGACCGAGGGCTGGGTGGGTCTGACGGGACAGGGTCCATTCAATAAGCTGTAGTGGAAAGCATTTGACGTACCAGACTCCCGCCTGGGTTCGCCTCTACCCTCAAGGGTGTGGGTGCAAGCAGAGGGCAGTCAGCGTCCCTGGGGCCTCCCCACCGAGGACTGATGTGTGTCGGGGGAGGGGAGATGGGCCGCCTGGCACAGGGTGCCCAGGGGACCTCTCCCAGGAGGCTTGAGCAGGAGCTGGTGCCCAGAAACCTGGAGTTGGTCCTGCCAGCCCCGGGATGGGCTGCATCTGGGGGCTGGGGAGGAGCCAGGTCCCTGTCCACCGGGGCTTTGCCCTAAACAACCAGGCCAGGGTGGCTTTGGAGGGGCAGTTTGGAGACAGGGGACCGGGACTGTGATGCAAGCCCGAGGTGCCTGCTGGTGAGGCCTGGCCAGAGGAGGTGGCAGGAGTCGATGGCTGCACATGGAGTTCAGCGACAGTTCAGGGCTACAGGGTGTTAGGGCCAAGGTGAGGCCAAGGGTGGTCAGTCTGGCAGAGAGGAGAGGCTCAGGCTGGGCAGGTGGGGGAGGCCCTGGCCAGGGGGCCGAGGAGGGGGGCCAGGGAGCGGCACACCGGGGAGGCTGGGACCCCAGACCCTGGGGATGGGGGCAGGAATGGGGACCACGGATGTGGTGGCCCTGAAGCATCCTCTTTGCCCTCCACAGTGAAACATCCACGGTTCCTGGATCTTCCCCAGCATCACCTTTTCCTCAGTGCATTCCTGGCCAGGAAGGTTTTTTTTTTTCTGTGGGGTCGGGGGAGACCAGTAGATGCACGAGAACAGCAGTACCAACTCATCCTGTCTGCTCCCGGCGCTGTCACAGCTGTCATCCTCTCTGACAGCCTCCCAGGGGCAGGAGGTGCAAATATGCTCATTGGGCCATTTGACAGATGACTGAACTGAGTCACAGAGAGAAGTTGGGGGCCTGTCCTGAAGTCACAGAGTGGGCGTTGGGGGAGGCAGGACCGGGACCCCGAGGAAAGGCCTCCTGAGCTCAGATCTGTCTCCCGGGCTCACTGCCCAGCGAGGTCCTGAATGAACAAGCCGCTCCCGACAAGAGACCTCCATCCGCTGGTGCTCTGCACGGAGCTCAGAGACCGTCATCTTGGGGTCCCAGGCGACAGGTGACATGCAGGCTTCCCCACTGCACACCCTGTGAGCAGAGGCTTTCACGGCGCCCAAAACAGTCCCCCATCCCGCGGGAAGGAGGCTCCAAATGTGGGGGCCTTGGGAGGAAGAAGCTGGCCCCAGGGGTGTCTTTTCCCACTTACAGTCCCCTTGCAATGGACCCCACCTCTGCACACCCAGAAACTCCTTCCTTCCGCGTGAAGATAAACAGCACTTAATTAAGATCAGACGCGCTTTTGCCACGCTTTGAAACTTATTCCCCCCCGCAGGCTAATAAACTTTATCGATCACCCCTTTCTTTTTTTTTTTTTTAAGATTTTATTTATTTATTCATGAGAGATACACAGAGAGAGAGAGAGGCAGAGACACAGGCAGAGAGAGAAGCAGGCTCCACACAGGGAGCCCGACGCGGGACTCTATCCGGGTCCCCAGGATCACGCCCTGGGCCAAAGGCGGCGCTAAAGCGCTGAGCCACCCAGGCTGCCCTTGATCACCCCTTTCAGGGCAAGTAATTCGCTCTGGGAGACAGTGGCAGTGTGAATGTACCTGATTTACCTGAAATGGCTTTGAACTTTTAAAACGTCCCCCTTGGGCAGCCCTGGTGGCACAGTGGTTTAGCGCCGCCTGCAGCCCAGGGCGTGATCCTGGAGACCCGGGATCGAGTCCCACATCGGGCTCCCTGCGTGGAGCCTGCTTCTCCCTCTGCCTGTGTCTCTGCCTTTCTCTGTGTATCTCTCATGAATAAATGAATAAAATCTTAAAATAAAATAAAACGTCCCCCTTTAACTGCGGAGTTAAAAGAGCTCCAAGTCCTTACAGAGATTGTAATGACGGCTGCTGTTTAGTTGGAGCCAATGATGCTCTGGACGTTTCACATCCATCCTGGCTGCTTCCCAGAAAACCTCTGCAAGCCAGGGATTATGACCCTCTTTGAAAGAGAGAGAAACAGAGAGAAAGAGAGAGCTGTCTCATTAGGGAAGTAGATCTCAGAGAGGCTAAATAACTTACTCAGGTTCACACAGCCGGTCAGATTTGACCTAAGGTTTGAACCAGACCTGTCTGCCCGGGCTTCCTTCATTGCCCAGTGAGGTTCTGATTCAAGGATCTGGGAGCCAGGGAAGACCTTCACCTTGTCCTCCACCCCTCTGGCTTTGTAGGTGAGCACGCCCACCCTCCGAGGGGAGATAGGGACGGCTGCAGAGTTCTAGGAAGGGAAGTAGTGGTTCATTTCCACCCCGAGCTACGCAGGATGACGGAGGGGATGAGGAGGTCCGTGCTTGGGGAGGGGGGCAGAGACGAGGGAGGGGTGATGGCCAGCCGGCAGCAGGCTAGACCCAGATGGTGTCAAGATGCAGGGGGTGGCGAGGAAAAGGAGTGTGCCTGGAAGGGGACAGATTGCTGCCAGGCTCAGAGCAGCAGAAAGAGTAGGCTGGCAAGGGCCACCAGCTTTGGCCACTGTACCACGCCCCTTCCGGTCACCTGGATGTCACAGGGGCTTATAGCCTCTCCAGCAGGCAAAGTCCATCGTGGATCCGGCTCCTGTGCCTGCTGTGCTGTGCCACGAAATCACCCTTCAGGCAGAAATGAAAGAACAGAGCAGCAGCAGTGAGGTGGGCAGGGAGGAGAGCAGGGAGAGAAGCCCGGCCCAGGGGTGAGCATGCACTTGGGGAATGTGAGGGACTGCTGGTGCCCAGCATGGGTGGGGTGACTGGTGGGGCCGGTGGGAGGGCACCAGCCGCAGAAGCTCTCTGTCGTGGGGCTGCTGAGCTCGGGCTGGGGAGACGTGTGTCCAAACTTGCTGCCTAGTGGTGAATGAGTGGAAGGAGGCGAGGTGAGGGGCAGCGAGGCCAAACGAGTTATCCAGGTGAGAGAAGCACGCAGGACACCTGAGGAGCCCTTTTGCAGTGGGACCTGGGGACGGATTGTCCATGGGGTGACAGCCGGCTCAGGGACAGCCCCAGGCTTCTGACCAGCATGGGTGGCAGGCCATTGGCCCAGGTGTGGATGAAGGAGGAGGAGTGGGCTGGGGGACAAGAGAAGAATTCTGGTTTGGACGCATTCTGCTTGCTTCACCTGGGGGTCGTCCCCCCAGACTGATACCCAGAGAGTTCAGGAGACAGAGTTCCTTGCCATAGAGACGTGATAGCAAATGGTCATTTCCATCCCCCAATTCAGGCAAAATCCTAACGGCCAAGCATAATAACCCTGAAAGCCATATTAAAAAGAGTAAATAAATAGGAGCACCTGGGTGGCTCAGTCCCTTGAGCATCTGACTCTTGGTTTTGGCTCAGGTCATGATCTCAGGCTCATGAGGTCGAGCCCGGTGTCCAGCTCCTCGCTCAGCACCGAGTCTACTTGAGATTCTCTCTCCTTCTCCCTCTGCCCCTCCTCCCACGCACACACACTCTAATAAATAAATAAATAAATAAATAAATAAATAAATAAATAAATAAAATCTTTGAAAATAAATAAAAAGATTAAATAAATATATCAATGTATTCTAAATACTTATAGTTTGAAATAAATAGAAGTATTTATAGTTAACATATCATATACTTTATATGAATACATAGTATAAGTATATAAATATTAATGTTAAAAATGAACATTAAAAAATATTTTTAAAGATTTTATTTATTTGAGAAAGAGAGAGAGAGCGTGCATGAGCAGGAGGAGAGGCAGAGGGAGAAGCAGACTCCCCATGGAGCAGGGAGCCGGATGCCAGGCTCAGTCCCAGGACTCCAAGATCTTGACCTGAGCTGAAGGCAGACGCTTCACCAACTGAGCCACCCAGGAGCCCTTAAAACAATATTTAAAAAGAAAAAAAACCTCTGGACACAATTTGGCTCCTTTGCCCTGGTCTTGTATTGGCACTACCCTGTTTAATGCACCTCTATTCGTTTAATCCTAGGCCTGATTTATTAGTTATTATTATTTTTATTTGAGTACAACTGACATACAACGTTACACTAGTTTCAGGTGTATGACACTGGGCACATCTACACATTATGCCGCGCTCCCCACAGGTGCAGCTCCCATCCATCACCGCACATCCCTATCACAATACCATTGGCTGTTCCCGTGTGTCTTTCCTTTCTGTGACCTACTCATTGCATCACCAGAAGCTGGGACCTCCCACTCCCCTTCCCCCTGCCCATCACCCCCTCCTGGTTCACTTCAATTTGCTTGTCTTATCCTCACTCCATGCCAAGGGCCTCATCCCTCTTTGACTCAGAGCAGATGCAGACCCGCTTCCTCCACCCAGTGGGAGCTGGCCGCTTAGCCTGCTTGCCCACGGTTGCTAACTGAACCAGGATACTTTGGAGAGCAGGTAAGGTCCCGGTGGTGAGCCCCAGAGCTCCTCTCCCATCACCTTTGGATCTCTATTCCAGGTTGCCTTGGACTGGGTCCCCCCTCCCCACTGCCCTGCAACTGACACCCAGTGAGGGCTTTGCTTTACCTGTGTCCCTTACCTCCGCAGCAGCTCGGCCACCTGCAAGGGGTTGAATGGTGGCCTCCCAAAAAAGATATGCCCACATCCTGACTCCCAGAAGCGGTGCATGTGACCTTATTTGGAAGAAGTCTTTGCCGAAGTAACTGAGTTAATGATCTCGAGGTGAGATTAGCGGAGTGGGCCCTGGATCCAATGACAGAGAGCCCTTAGAAGGGACACAGAGGAGAGACATGGGGGCAGAGGAGGGAATGAAGAGGGGAAGGAGATGCGGTGGCAAAGGTAGAGACTGGAGTGATGTAGCCACAAGCTCAGGAGCGCTGGCAGCCACCAGAGGTGGGAAGAGACAGGAAGGACACCCCCCACCACCACCGCCCGGAGCCTTCAGAGGGAGCGCCACCCTGCCCACATTAAGATTTTGGACTTCTGGCCTCCAGACTATGTGAGGATATATTTCTGTTGTAGGCCGCCCAGTCCGTGGTGCTCCGTGACGGCAGCGCCAGCACCCCGGCAGACTAGCCTGGTGGGGACTCCAATGCAGGGAGCTGTTTAGACAGCCTGGCTCATCCCCAGACCCGCTGTAAGGAGCCTGCATTTTCACAGGATCCCCCTGGGCTTCCCACTGAAGTTTGAGAAGATGGCCCTGCAACCTGTTTTGAGCAAGTGACTTTTCAAAAACCATTGAACGGACACAACTAGTAACTGGGAGACAACTTTAGAAATCCTCTAGCTCATTACCCGTCACACGGTCAACTCTCAAATAAAGCTTATTTAGTGAGTGAATGCATACACAGGCTTTCGTTCTTGCGGGGTATCTTTAACTGAGAGACATCAGACATTTTTTATTAGGATCCGAGTGGCCACGGCCCTTCTTAGAAGCTGGCCCTTCCACGTAACAGGTTCCCGGATTGCTCCTGGGTCTAACTGGGGTAATCTGTAGGAAACTGCACGTCAGGACATACAAGTTTATGCAAAGCAGTGGTGAGAACAGATGCATGGCCAGAGCACAAATTTGTTATGGTCTTTAACCGAATAAAGTATTAGAGTATAATGTGATTGAGTTGCTTTTGAGTGGATAATGGACAGGGAATAACTAAGGAATAGCTCAAGTATATATTGATTAAAATGTTTAAAATCCATCTGTCTCATCAAAATCTTTTTTTTTTTTTTAAGGAGAAAGTTTATTGTTATGAATGAAATGGAGTAACATCAGGAACAAAGGAAGAGCTAATCAAGCAGCTCTCCAGAACAAGAGGTATGACAATAGAGGGTCTCTCTCAGTTGTTAGCATGGTGGTAAGTTATCTGGCAAAGGAGGCAGGCAGTGAGGTATCTGAGTCCCTAACTGCCCCCAGCTCCAAGCAGATTGTGGGGGTGGGGGGTGGGCAGGAACTGGAGGTGGAGCTCACTTCAGGGGAATAACTCCATCACACTGATAAAGGGACAGCTCTGAGGGATCCATTGTGATTGAATAAAGAGCATCGGGACCAAAGGCCCACAGGATGGTGGCATTCCAGAACTGGAAGAACCATCCTGTTGATTGGATCTGATCTGTGGTTTTGATAGATGAGGAAGCCCCATCTGGAGAGGTTGAGTGGCCCAAGGTCATTGTGTAGTAAAACATTTGGCCTTCCCCAGAGAGTTCTGGCTTTTGTCCCCAGCTTCTGGGAGATTATCCCTAAACCCTAGGAGTTTCCTGAGAATGACAGGAGTGTCTTTATTATTCTTGGGGGTTTTCCCTCAGAGCCCCCACCCCCAGCAGTTTATGAGGTTCAAGAGGTGGCTCACGGTGAGCCCCTGGGACCAAGAGGCATCAGTCCAACCTGCAGGTGGGGGCTGCTGGAGACTGAGTTCAATCATGAGTATTGGCTGTGGAACGAAGCCCCAGCAGGAAGTCCTGATACCCAAACTCAGTTGAGCTTCCAGATTGGCAATACTCTGTGCTTATTGTCACCCAGACGCCAGGAAGGTAAGATGCTGGGAATACAATGGAAGCTTCGGGTTTGGAACTCTTCTGGACTGCCCCACAAGTCCCTTCCCTTGACTGGTTTCCATCTTACATCCTTTCCCCGTAGGAGACCACTACCATGAGCGTAACGGCTTCCAGGGCGTTCTTCTTAATGAATGATCAAAACCGAGAATGGTTTGGGGAACCCCTGGACTTGGAGGTGGTGTCCGAGGGGAGCATGGTCCCGTGTGGACGATCCCCTCACACTGTGTAGCTGAGCTGAGCTCTCTCCCCAGGGTCGGGCTGGGCAGTCTTGGGCAGACTTGGCTAAGTCCGGGCAGTTGCACAGTGAGCTTTGACGGAGTCAGACCTACTCAGGAGGCAGAAGGGCCCTTGAGGTGACAATGAGGTCAGTGGCGGAAGGAGCAAGCAGAGGTAGAGAGCTTTGTAACAGGGACTGAGCAGTCGGAGGACAAGAAAACCGGAGCCCAAACTGGGAAAGAGTTCCCACATTTGTAATACAGAGGGCAGCCAGGGGAGCTCCCCTGGAGAAAGCCCTAGAGGGTGGTCCAAGTCCAGAGAGGGCCATGTGGAGATGGAAGGGACCTTCACTTTGTGAAGGCAGAGGTTGGGGATGGAGGGGGTGGGGCTGCCCAAAAGACCCTGGAAGCAAGAGAGAGCCCACACAGCTGGGTCCAGTCCTCACCCCAGATCTGGGTTCTCTTGTGAGTTGGTCTCCTGTGGCTGCTGTAATGAATTATCAAAAATTTAAAAACAACACAGGGGCACCTGGGTGGCCCAGTCGGTTGAGCATCTGCCTTGGGCTCAGGTCATGATCCTGGGGTCCTGGGATGGAGCCCCACATTGGGCTCCCTGCTCAGTGGGGAGTCTGCTTCTCCTCCTTCCTCTGCCCCTCCTCCTCCTCCCCCCGGCTCACATGCTCTCTCCATCTCAAATAAATAAATAACATCCTTTAAAAAAATTGAAACAACACAAACGTATTGTCTTCCTTTTCTGGAGGCCACAAGCCTGAAATTGGTTTCAATGGATTGAGCCAAGGGTTGACAAGGCTGGTTCCTCCTGGGGACTCCAGGGGAGAATCAGTTTCCTGGCTTTTTCAGCTTCTAGTGGCGGCCTGTCCTCCTTGGCTTGGGGCCCCTTCCTCCACCTAACTGCTCCCATCTCTGCTTCCCTCTTATACAGATCCTCATGATGACTTGGGGCCCACCTGGGTCATCTGCAGGAGGCCTCTGCCATATAAGGTCACAATCAGATTCTGGGCCTGGGACGTGGAGGTCATTGGGGTCACTGTTCAGTTTCCCCCTCGTTCACCTCTCCCATGCCTGTATCTCACTCCACCCCCCTCATCCTCTGAATGCAGTTCAAGCCACCTGCTGCCAGAAGCCCCCCCGGATCTCCAGGCTGCACACTGGACACGTCTCTTCCTGCTCAGGTCCGGGCTGCTGGGCCCCCCATCCCACTCACATGCACCTGCAGCCTCCACCCCAACCACTGAGTTCAGAGTGGTGACCCTGCATCTCACGGTTGGATATCCCACAGCAGGAACAGAATCACTGTTGGATGACAACATGTCATCAGATAAAGGCAAGTCCTGCTTCTCTGGTGGGGAGGATACATTTCAAATCCAGTGTCTTAAGGAGCAGAGTATTTGCAACTAGAACCCCCCCGGGGCACTGGGATGGGGCTTCAGTCCCAGCAGAGTACAGGGGCAGCCCGGCCGCCAATAGAAACAATGTCATTAAAAGACACATTGCAGATCCGTGGGCCTATGAGAGGTACAGTGGTTTAGATTTAGAATAATGGTAGAGAAGAGTTGCTAACGTATCTGCCAGCCGGTTGTGCATGAAGATTCTGGGGGCCCTCGCTTCCTGTTCAGATCCAGGAACCAGCCCTCCGTGTTCCTTGTCAAATGCACCGATCCTGGGAAGTTTCATGCCTCCGACAGCAAGAAAAAGGCAGTGACACTGTTCTCACCCGCAAGGCCGTGGATCCTCGGAGCCTGTCTGCACTGAGACCTTTCTCCTCTGCAGTTGCCCAGGACCGGTCCCATGAGGACCCGTGATGGTGCGTCACCCACCTGACTCCCCTCCCCAGTGGTCCTGGCTCCAGGACTCTCTCAGAGGTTGTCACTCTGCTCTGTGAATGATACTCATGTGGACATCTGCCAGAGGAGGCACAAAACGATGAATGACAGCTTGTTTTCTGCTCGTGTTGATTTTGCCATTCTGAACTTCACAACGCGGACAGAGAGCCATCTCGTCTCTGTCGGTGTCTCCTGAAGGATTTGGGCTCCATCTCTTTCACCGCTGACCACACCTCTGCCTCCCGCACACTGCCACCGACAGGGACGATGGCCGAGGAGCCGTGGGTAGAACAAGAAGAGGGGTCCCTTTCACACAAGGAGGGGCTGTCCCTCGGCAGCATGGTCTACGACTCACCTGGAAGAGCACGGGTTCAGAGTATTGATCAGGGGCATTGGAAGGACCATGGGTGTGTGGGACAATGAACCATCTGGAAAGCCCTTGGAGGAGGTGGGGTGGCCCTGGGCAGGACCCTCTGACAGGTGATGCTGTAGACCAGAGATGGCACCAGTCGGAATGTGCTCAGGCGAAAGCCAACGTGTGGTCCCCACACAGCTCAAGCCCAAGGGCTGGCAGTGGACCATCAGTAGCCTGGAGTCCTCCACTAGTTTAGTGTCCGACATGAATGGGAGTCACCCCAAAACCAACACATCCGCCTGCAAGAGAAATACTAAGCTGGCCATGAAGCCCCAGAATGATCCCATAGACTCAGGCCTGGAACTCCTTGGGGCAGCTGGTCAACCCCACGTGCCAGCTAGAAGGTTGGATAGCACCCAGAGGGGGGAAACAGAGGCCAGGCCCCACACAGGACGCTGTCCAGGACTGAGGTACCCCAGCCAGATGCCAGGACGCTCCTCCACCCCTTCCCTGCTGGCGAGGTCGGTTCCAGCCCTGGTGGGTGACTTAGAAAAATGCAGAAGGGAGCAGTAAGAAGCGCAGGCCCCACGAGGCAGGGGCCCCCTTGGCCCCAAGGCTCTAAGGACGGTACTGACCCTGGGCCTCCATGCCCTCATCTGTCACTGGGAGTAATAAAACCACCGGACCGTGTCAGGCGCAGGTCAGCTAAGATTCTGAATGCCAAAGAAGCCCACCAATGCTCAGGCATGCTATCGACGGGAGATGTTATTACTCGGACAGTGTTTCAGCTTGTACACACAGAGGGGTGTGAACATCCATTCTGGAAAATCACTAGGACAACATAGAGTAAAAAAAAAGCCAACCCAACAGCTCTTCTGATAAGCACAGACCAGCAGTGGGAAGTGGAAAAATAAAAATCTCTTTCTTAGAATCCTAAAATTTGTTTCTTTGGTGTTGCTGGGGATTGCACCACATTTCCTCGAAGTTCTTTCCTGGAGCTTTCGTTGCAGAGTGGGGGTGGGTTTGTTTCCGAAGGAGAAGAGTGATGGGGATCAATGTGAGCTCTCAGGTGCCTGGGGAAGAGGAGGCAGGGGGCAGGAGAAGTGTGGGGAGGAAGGAGCTGCAGCCCTGAGCATTCACATGGGGAGGTGGGGGGCGGGCTGTGGGGAAGAGGGGTTTCTGAAGTTCAGAGGGAGGTGCAGTCTTGGTGAGTTCCTGAGGAAGGCGGTGGGAAGGGGGGGTTAGAAACACGGGAGGGGCACCCCAGGGGTCAGCTGGAGTGGACAAAGGGGCAGCACCTGTAAGTCCCTTACCCGCCCTACACCAGCCATCCCCTTGCTTGCCCGTCCGATAGGGGTTGAGTAGGACCCTCGGAAGCAGGCTTTGGGGACACCGCCAGGGGCCTGCTTGCTGGGCTCGCCTGCCTTCTCCAGGCCTGGGCTCACCCCCCAGCTCGCTAGTTGAAAAGAGGTAGATGTTTGGAGCCTGCAGGCTGCATGGGGGCCTGCAGGGACTGCGACTGCCTTTCTTTCTTTCTTTCTTTCTTTCTTTCTTTCTTTCTTTCTTTCTTTCTTTCTTTCTTTCTTCTTTCTTTCTCTCTGTCTCTCTCTCTCTTTCCTCCCTTCCTTCCTTCCTTCCTTCCTTTTAGAGAAAGGCAGGGGAAGGGGCAGAGGAATTGAGAGAGAGAGAGAGAGAATCCTCAGGCTGACTCCCCACTAAGCATGGAGTCTGACTCGGGGCTCGATCCCAGGACCCAGAGATCACAACCTGAGCCAAAATCAAGAGTCGGCTGCTTAACTGACTGAGCCCCCCAGGTACCCCCTGGCAGGGAGTTTCTAAGTGCCCTGACCTCTTGGGAGGGGACACCCCGCACCCACCCCAGCCTCTTTGAGCCCATGTCTGGTCAACCAGTTGTGTTGGCAGAGGGGGGCTTTTTGGAAGAAGCAGGGCAGAGTGGCCCTGGGCCCCAAGTCCCTTTGGGTCCCAGCCCCAGAGTTCATCCTGGCCCTAGGCTGGCAAAAGCCCTAAGGATCCTGGGAGGGACTGGTTTCTCTCTATGTGAGTGTGGGCCACAGAGTCAAAAAACTCCCCCAGGACCGTGTGCTCTGTCCCCACCTGAACTTCCGTGTGTCTTGCAAGTGCCAGGGGGAGAGGAGCGCATATGAAGCTCAGAGGCGCCCCCAACCCTTGCCGCCCTTGAACCTAGTGGGGAGAGCTGGGAGTCTTAGTGCAGACCCCCTGCAGCTGCTCCTTGTGCTTCCCCAGGCTTCCATCCTCCCTCCAGTCCTGCCTTCAACTTCTGTGCTGAAGTCCGCCAACCTTGCAGAGAGCATTTGCCTTTAGAGGGTTCTGGGGCACACCTGTCAGCATCTCAGAGGGTCCCAGTGAGGGCTCCCCGCCTTGTTTGCCTTGGTCCGTGAAGGAAGGCCCTGGCCAGAGTGAGCAGGGAGGAAGACTCTGAGCCTCAGTGACATGCTGCCCCACAGTAACAGCCCCCTAACTCTGTGCCTTATTGTGTGTCCTTCCACCCTGTGTCAGGGGAGCTGGATGCAAAAAGAGTGGGGAGCCACCTGACACTGGACCCACAGCAAGCCATCCAGACCAAGTCCAGCTCAGAGGAACAAGGGGACACCAGTGGAAGAGACCAGAGCCCCCAGGGAGGTGGGGACGAGTCCAAACAGGCTCAGAGTTGTGCAGGAAGGAAGGTGGGGGGAGGAGGGTGAGAAAGAGGGTCCCCCCCACCCAACCTGCCTGTGCTCACACTCACATGCTCTGTCCACCCTTTCATTTGCTCCTTCACTCTTGTGCTCAAGGACCACCGAGCTCCTCCAGGGGGCCAGGCTCTGTGTGGAGGAGCCTGCTCTGTGCAGGACGGTGGGGGTACAGGCGATGGCGTGAGAGTGCATGTGATGCCCAGGCGGGCTGTGGAAGGGTGGCCAGTGCCACACCAGGCCAGTGATGTTGAAGCTGTGTTTCGGAGGATCGATTGGGAACTGTCACAAAATCTCACCCAAGTACTGGGGTCCCCTGGGACCTCCCTCTCACTCCCATGCCAGTGACATCCGTCATCTATGTGTTCCACAATCCAGGGCTCAGAGCCACAGGATCCCCAGTCGAAGGCTGGCTCGGGGAATGTGCCACCCGGGCACTGGCACAGTGTCTGGTGCTTGGAGGGGCTGTGGTTGGCTTAATGCTCTGCTGTCGCTGCCTTACAATTTCTTTTTTTTTTTCTTTTTAAATTATTTATTTATTTATTTGAGAGAGAGAGAGAGAGACAGAGAGACAGAGAGAGCACAAGTGGAGGGGAGGGGCCGAGGGAAAGGGAGAAGCAGGTTCCCCACTGAGCAGGGAGTCAGGATGTGGGGCTCGATCCCAGGATCCCAGGATCACGCCCTGAGCTGAAGGCAGATGCTCAACCACTGAGCCCCCCAGGTGCCCTGCCTTGAAATTCTTAACCATTTTTGGACAAGGGCCCTGTACTTTGGTCCTGAGCCCCGCAAAGCACGTATACCGTTCTGGCTGGGCAGTAAGCCCTTACCTCCAGCAAAGCCACTTACGAATGTACTTCATAGTTTCTCAGACAATTGACAATTGACAATTTTACTTAATATTTCATTGTCTTTTCTGGCCCACCCGCTCATTGGCGTTATGACCGCCCCTGGGAATAAAGCTTCTGGCAACAGAGAATGTCCTTGTAAGATGTTCTTTATATTAAGGGAGGCAATGTCGTCAATGAAGATTCAAACACGGGCACTCTACGAATTAGGGAGTGATTATCCCCATTAAGAAGAGGATCTCATTTTTAGGAAATGATTCCCTAGGCCATTCCTTTAAATAGCCAGCTTTCCCAATGCATTTTTAATGTCCCTCAACATATTAAAAATTATTTACATGCCATTTTTCTTAGCTCGACCCACTCGGTCCCGGTGGGCCAAGCTCCCACCTGGAGGGATCACACTCTGGAAATATGAGTCATCCCAGAGAAGCAGCACCTGTGTAGGGGTCGCCCGCCTTGGGGTGAGCTGAGCAAGAGGGGCAATGGGAATGAAGCCCAGGGCAGTGTCCCCTCTGCCCAGAGAGTGGGAGATGTGTTCCCCAAGCAGGGAGACAGAGCTTCTCTGGTAGGAGGCCTTAAGGGTGGGAGCTCCAGGAGGGAAAGTGAATGGGGACCCTAGGAGGAGGCCAGGTGGTGTGTGGCCTGGCTTGCTGGAAGGAGGCTTTGGGACAGGCTCAGTTGGTGGCAGCGAGCAAGGCCGTCAGGTCAGCAGGGGGCAGGGGAGCGTCACCCCCAGAGCTGGGTTCCAAGGGGATCATTGGCTGCAGCAAGAAGGCAGGTCAGGACCCTACCAACCCAGAGTCACTGGCCGGCTGTGAGCAAATGACCTGGAGAGCAGTGTGACCCATCTGGAGCAGAGGCACTGGGTGTCAGGGACAGGGACAGCTCTGAGAATCATCTCCAAGGTGACCCCAGACAGGGGACCGAGGCCAGGATCTCTGGAGCGAGGCAGGTGGATTGAGAGCATCCAATCGTTTCTAACTCAAGCCAGAGCTGCAGCGAAGGGATGAGCCTGGGCACGAACGCATGACACAGGGACCCAGTGGGGACACGAGGTCCAGGAGAGAAGGCCAGGCCTGGCACACGTCAGGGCCTCAGCGCTTGTTCTGCTCTAGGCTGGGCCTGAGTCCACGACCGGTTTCCCTCCTCTCCTGGCTTCACTGCCCTCGGGCCCAGCCCAGGACTCACCGTAGCTTGTTAGCAGCTGCAAAGCCTGTTTCTCAATAAGTGACACTCACCGGCTGGTGGATGCGCATGTGGGTTTGAGGGACCCTAGCCCACCCACTGGGACGGTTGGGGAAGCCCCAAAGGCAGGGAACACAGTTTGTCCTTCTATATGACTGGTGTGCAAGCGGGACCTGCTGGTGACCCAGCTCCTGAGAGCAGGACCTGGGGACCAAAGGCAGAGCGGACGTGCTCCCTGTTCCATTCACACCCGGGAACTAGGGCAGGAGGGGAGGGGTGTCGGGGGCAAACAGCTCCAAATGGGCCTTGGTCAGAGACAGGTCTGGGGCAGGGGGGACAAATTGTGTCTCCAGTGTCACCACGAACCTCGCTTTAGGGCTGCAAGGTAGGAAGCACCCATCAGTGGGTCAGGACAGTGCACCTTTTATTTCTGGCGGGTGATGCACTCCCCTCCAGCCGGAGTCCTGGTGACCAGAACCCCCCAGATGCCAGTGGACCCGCAGCCACATCTCTTCATCTGGGTTGCAGAAGCACATCTGGCCATAGCCAGCCCCTCGTCAGAGACTCTGGAGGGCTGGAGCATCGCTCCCCTCTGAGGGCCTGGAGGGCACTCGTGGTGGGGCTGTTTCTTCTCTTTTCCATCCAAAATGCTTACTCTGTGTCCACACCGGGCCCGCTGAGTGGGTCCCTCGTCTACTCCCAAGCTTCATTTCCCCATTTAGCCAGATGGGGGGGAGAAAGAGGCGATGGCCTGTGGGGTGGGATGGGGACAGCAGGTGGGTTTGGGAGACATAAGGCTTGGTCTGGGAAAGTGAGGCAGGCGTGGCCGTGGCTGCAGGGAAAGGTGATGCTGCACCCCGGGCTATGGCTGAGACCCACCCCCCCTCATTTTACAGATACGGAGCCTGAGCTGGGGACAAGGAAAGGAGCGTATGGAACATCGCTCGGCAATGTGGGTGCAGGTGTAGAAGGGAGCCCGTATGTCCCCAGCCCCGTCCCGGGGTGGAAGGTGTGCGGGGCCTTGAGGCAGCAGAAGCCGGGTGTGGTTCTGCCCCGCACCCCTTCCCCCTGGGGCCTCGGCAAATGCTTCACCACCTTGAGCCTCAGTGTTCTCACCTGGAGGGCGAGGGGGGGCAGGTCCCTCCGGCTCTGCCCCTCTCTCATGCCACTCCCACGTGAGGACCAAGCCATGAGGTGCACGGGCAGTCTGGCATGTTCCAGACCTAAACCCACGCGGGCCTCCCACGGGGTCGGGCTGGCGCCCTGGCCCACCTGGACGGAACACAGGGACCTGCTGCTTCGTCCGCTAGAAGCCCCTGAACGAAAGAGGACAGGAAGAGCAGGTGCAGACGTCTGTTCCCAAGGGAGACGGGTCTCCCTGGCAGACTGGAGCGTTCTCTTCTACTCTCACTCCGTGCCAGGTCAAAGAGACCCAGGATGAGCTGCCAGCAAGTTGTTGGTACGACAAGCCCCCCGTGGCCAACAAGGAAAACAGCATCTACATGTGGCCTAAGATTAAGGCTATTAGAGGGGGCGGGGGCCAGCGTGCACCTGTTAGAAGCGTTCTGCGGGGTGGCCTCACAGCCCTTCTGGGACTGCAGAGGGACCCGGGGGGTTGAAATGCCAGTGCCATTCAGGAAATTTGCAGACTGTGGATGGGAGAACCAGCTTCCAGAAAAAATGCCTCTTCTTCTTTGGGCCAAGCAGAAAGGGCCCTGGCATAGAGGCTCCTGCCTCTGTGCCCACGTGACCCTGGGCAGGTGGGGGCTCCTGTCCCTGTGCCCGTGTGACCCTGGGCAGGTGGGGGCTCTTGTCCCTGTGCCCGCGTGACCCTGGGCAGGTGGGGCACTCCACTCACTCCCCGGTGCCAGGTGAGAACCACAAAGCCTCTGCCAGGGGTTGGTAGCGATAAAGGCCTTCCTGATGCCAATGAACACAGAGCTGTGTTTCGGTCGGGGACTCAGGGCCGCCCGGCCCCCTGCTGCTTGTTGCTGTTCTCCCTCACCCCACACGGGCCCCTGGAGGTGGATTCGGTGGGCGGCTTAGGACTTTGACTGTCCTGGTGTTCAGCCCCGTCCTCCCACAAAGGGAAACAGAGCCTCCTTTGCATGAGTCCCTCTAAGGGACCAGGCCTGCCGCCTGCTTGGATTTGCTGTGCACCGGTGGCTGCTGAGACTCAGAAGGGTACGAAACTGGCCCATGCTCACCCACCTCATGTGGGGAGGGCTGTGTGACGGGGCCAGCCCCAGCCCTGCCCTCTGCTCGCTTGGAGAGAACATCAGCATCCTGGGGGTCTCAGGATCCTCGGCAGGAAGAGGGGAGAGAAAATTCTAGAACCCCCCCCCCCCCATCCTCACCTCACAGAGGCACTGAGTCCTCCTAGAGAAACTAAGGCTGCTGCTGTCTCAGGGCTTCTTGGCTTCCAGGCACTTCGCATTTCAACGGCCGCTGCGGTGTGTGGCTGTAAGGGCAGGAATGGTCACCGCCTTCGGAGGGGGTGGTCAGCTGGCCAGGTCCAGAGAACAATCCAGTCTCAGGGCAGCTCAAAGGAGGTCTGGCGCCCTGAGCGTGCCCTGTGCATGCCCTCCCTGCCCTCTCTCCCACCTACCCACCCACCCTTCCTGGCCTCTTTCCTCCCCCCTTCCACGCGTGTATTTGGAATTATACTGTGCGCAACCTATACAAGGAGTCAAGGTGGCTTCTAACAAAACAAATATAACGTAACTGCTAAACTGGAAGGGAGAACAGAAGTCAGACGTCACGGGGAGAGCACTGGGGGGTGACTAGTAGGCTCTGAGCACAGTCGTCTACACCCGGGAAGCAAGGTCCCAGTGCGGATCTGTGGAAGGAGCTGTGTGGGGTGGAGTTCGGGGGCTGGGAGACTGTCAAGATCCCTCTGGGCACCCCGGCCACCCTGCCATTTCCACATGGGGAAGCTGAGTCCCATGGGCGCGGTGTGTCAGCACGAAATCGGCCAAGAGGCCCAACGGCCGGATCTTTGGTGGTACATGCCTCATGGGCAACCACGTGGGGACACTGGCAGAGCATGATTTCGGGGGGCGGGGGTGGCATCCACAGGGGTCTGCTCTGAAGCCAATTGCAGTCTTAGGTCTAGAGAACAGGGCGTCAAGTCTCAGTCAGCAGCGTAGGTGCACCGGTGGCGGTTGGCGAGGGTGTGCGCTGCCGGCCACTCTCGGGCTGGGGTCCACCAGCATCCATGTGGCCTCCGACTCTGGTAAATCACACTTAACCCGAATCTCATTGGGGGATTTCCTTCGGTCTCCTCCTTGGGCTTGTCCTGTGAACTAAAGGAGAAGGAAGTTAGGACACCTCTGAAAGGTGGAAGGGCCCCCGCAGGCTAAAGCGCCGGCAGGTGCACCTGCCCTCGGGTCAGGCTGCCCCTCCCCTGCGGGCCAGGTACGGTGGGAGCACCTTGAGGATCCCGTCCCGCTTTGCAGCCCTTCACCCCGGGATTTGGGATTCGTCTTTCATTCTCCCTCTGCGTGCGACCCGTAAGCACGGCCGCCACCGCCTCCCGACCCCTGGGGACCCCTCGGGTACATGCGGAACGCGCTGACTTCCCCATCGGGTCTGTTCTCCTGTCCCGATGCGCCTTGTCACGTATCCAGTATCATACGCAGAATATTAAGCAGAAGGAAGGACTTTAAATAACTTAAGAACCATCCAACATCTCTCGTTTCTTTTAATAAACAAAGGCACCTCCCTCTCCGCTAAATGTAGCGCAGACCGTCTCCATTCCCGTTCAGGTCGAGGAGGGAAGGAAAAGGACGCTGTCATAGGATAACGTGTCGCACCCTGCGCTCTGGGCTTCTCCTCAAATTTCGAGCACAAGTCGCAGAGTTCGGCTCCACTGTGGGTCATTGCCCACGAGGTCAGACCTTCCTGAGAGGCCCTCCTCCCGAAAAAGACCCGCTCCACCTGCGGCCTGTGGCGGAGACCCAGGTGTAATCAAAGGGCTTTGAACCATTTTTTCTTTATCTGAGATGAGCTTGAAAGTCTCTGAACTGTGAGAGTTTAGTTGGATTAAACTGGCGAGATCTGTCTCCATGTGTAGAGTCAGGAGGGGTGCGTGTGTGTGTGTGTGCGTGTGTGTGAGTCTCTGTGTGTGTATCAGTGTCTGTGATCATGGGTCTGTGTGTATGTGTCTCTGTGACTGTGTCTGTGTGTCTATGTGTGATGTGATTGTGTCTGTTTCTGTGTGTGATGTGTCTGTGTGAATCTGTGGGATTGTGTGCATGTCTGTGTGTGTGTCTGTATGTGACCGTGTGTGTGACTCTGTGTGTGTGTGACTACGTATGTCTGTGAGTGATGTGACTATGTGTCTGTGTGTGTGTGTGTGTGACTCTGTGTGACTATGTCTGTGAGTGATGTGACTGTGTGTCTGTATGACTGTGTGTGATTGTGTGTATATCAGTGTGACTGTATGTGTGTGACTGTGTTACTGTGTCTGTATGACTGTGTGACTATGTATGTGTGACTCTGTGTGTGATTGTGTGTGTGACTGTGTGTCTGTGACTCTGTGTGTGTTATGTGTGCATCTGTGCGGTGTGTGTGTATGTCTGTATGACTGTGTATGTGACTATGTGTGTGTGTCTGTGATGTGTGTGTGACTGTGTGTGTGACTCTGTGTCTATATGACTATGTGTGTGACTGTGTGTGTGATATGTGTGTCTGTGTGATGTGTGTGTGATGTGTGTCTGTATGACTGTGTGTGTGACTGTGTGTTGTGTGTGTGACTGTGTGTGTAACTCTGTATGACTGTGTGTGTGTGACTGTGTGTGTGTGTGTGACTGTGTGCGTGCACGCACCTGCAGGGCCAGGGCCCTGGGAGTGGGGTCCCTGCTGCTCTGGACCCGGGATGGTCTCCCCGGGCTTGCAGGCAGGAAGCTTCTGGCCGGGCACCCAGCGAACAGGTGCAGGCCCCACACCCCCTGCTGTGCTTCTCCTCAGAGAGTCCCCCCACTGACCTGGTCAACTCCAGACCGCATTTATGGAATGCCTACTGTATACCTAGGGCACCTACTTCGTGCACTTGCCGGAAGTCCTTTCTGAACCCCTGAGGGAGACCCACAGGGCACAGAAGGTCTGGAGCGGGTGCAGGAGCAGCCGGGACGGGGGCAGGTTACTCCAGTGGAATTTGGCTCATGCGTCCAGGTGGCCAGCGACACGGTTCAGGCCGGTCACCCTTGTCACCCCGACAAGGGAGGAGGAACTGTCTCTGGTCCCGGCGCCTCCTGTTCTTCTCAGGTATATTTTTACCCTTCAGACTCTATAAACTTCCAGGTGCGATGGGCACTCAGAGCTGCAAAGGCGCCCGCACCCGGGGCCCCCACCCTCCTCTTGCCCGGGCCCGTCCAGCACGGCTGCGAGGGTGGTCCACCCATGGAGACCTGGGCAGGACGCTGTCCTGGACGCCAGACAGACAGACATCCACCCAGATGCCCAGATGCTCTCCCAGGGTGGGGAAAGTGACCCCGACGGTGTGGGGCCCAGAGGAAGGGAGAAGGAAGCCTCCTGACCCCGGGGGTGGCCGCCCAGAAAGCACTGAAGGGGGGCTGGGGCCGTGAGGGACCGCCGCCGCCGCCTTTCTGCAGCCCCACAGACAGCCCGGGCCTCGGAGGGAGGAGCAGGGCCCAGGACACTGCTCGTGGGGCTTGGGAGGGCTTCCCTTGTATCCGAGAGGTCAGAACGCCCTTGGAGGAGTCCCCAGGCCGCTCTGTGCCTCGGTTTCCCTATCCAAAACTGGTGAGAGAAAGAGAAAGACAGGTAGGGGGATGGAGGGACCGAATGACACCCCCTGGTGTCTCTCCCTCTCCTTACGAGGGCCCCAGTCCTGTGGGATGAGGGCCCCAGCCATATGACCTTAATGACCTCCTTAAAGGCCCCCTCCGGTTACAGCCACATCAGGGCTTAGGGCTTTCACGTGACCATGGGAGGACACAGACATGCCACCCACAGCACGGGGTCAGCCAGTCTTTTGCTCACAGCATCACCGGGATGATCAAATGACTCACTTCAGCAATCACTGGTCCCAACACAGGGACACAGATAACAAATAATCAGGAATCCTCCTAATTGTCATCACAGAAAATTCAACATTGCAGAAACCAGAATGAAAGTGAACCACTGACAATGTTCTGTCAAGTGTCGCCTTGCAGGGGATGCGGGGTGTGTCCAAGGCAGAGCCTCTGGGGGCCAGCTCGGAGGGTGCCCAGCCTTCCTCTGGGTGCGGGTGGGACCGGGGGTGGGGGGCGTGTATCCTGGGACGTGCGTCAGGAGACAGCGAGAGAATGCTTGCAGGTGGACAAGGGACAGGTGGGAGCCGGGACCAGGTCCCTCCAGAGTCACCCCCAGCAGTGCGACTTTGGCCTTTCTGAACTGTCATTTCTTGACCAAAATATCCCGAGACAGGACTGTCGGGAGCTTATGTGAGTGAAAGGGTTTTATAAGTTGTAAAACAGCAGGTGCAAACAAGGTCTTGGCCGTAGAGAGAAGAGCATGTCTACACAGGCATTTGCCCAGAGAGAATCGAAGGTTTGGGCAGGTGGAAGCAGGACCCCACGGGCAGGGGCCAGCAGGTATCCAGCCCACTGCACTTGGGAACCACCCACAGGCCCCAGAGCCCAGGCCAGGGGTCCCACCCGAACGGCTGTGGGACTGTCCCAGCAGCCTCCCCGCCGCCTCCCCGCTGTTTCCTGGATTCCGGCCTCCCCACCTCCTGCCCCAGCCAACAGTGTTCCTCTCTGTCCTTGATTGGCCACCCATCGGGGCCCCCTGCTTCCATGCCACCCTCTCTGCCTAGCCCAAGCTTCGTGTCCCCTGCACAACCTCCATCACTTGCAGGATCAAATCTACTGTCTTCCACCGGGGCCACCAGGCCTGACAAATTTTAGGCTTGGTGATCTCTTGACCTAATCCCCTACATCCCTTCTATCCTAGCCACTTACCTCCTACGCCACTGGCCCCCCTGTGGTCCCTGCCCCGGGGCCTTTGCATGGGCTGTTCCTCCTACCATACTGCCCTGCCCCCATTCTTCCTCCCACGGACGCTCAGGTCACATATGGAAAGTGCTCGCCTTATGGCCACCTTCCTTCCACATCGCATTTTCTCTATGACCCCACGTCAGGAAGCTTCCATTGGGCCAAATTGAATTAACTTGGACATAGTGGCCCCTCTCTCTTTGATACGAACGCTTTGCTCACTTGAACGAGACCCTGATTTTGAAAGCCTGGGATGATTCAGTCTTAATGTGCTGTCTGAAGGCTCAGTCTTTATTTGCAGCCGGAGATCCCCTGGCGAAGGTTCATGGCCTTGCCCCATCACACACGTCTCCCTTCCAAAAGATATAGGTGCTGCAGCCTCTGGTGCCTCCTCCGGGCTGTGCCTGTTACCTTCTGGGCGACACGGGTGGTTCAGGCAGAGGTGCAGGCCGATACTCTGGACACTCAGGACTGCGGAGGGCACCTCCCTGGGGCTGGTTCTCATGTGCCCCATGCCCGTTCCCGGTGACCTGTGAAGGGGATTAGGATCCAGGATGGCATTCTATACGGAGTTGTTGCTTCTCGAGCTGGTCAGGGTCAGTCCTGCAGCCCCTAGGGTTCTGTGGATGCAGCAGAGGGCGGCGGGGAGGTCGGATTAAGGACCTGACGTGAGGAGCTGTGGGTCCATTTCCACGTTCTTCCCATCGCCCCTTCTGGATCCCTCCTCACACCTTTGCGAGCCGCGGTGGGCAGGGGCCACAACTTTCACATCCATAAACAACGAAGCATCTGTAAGATCTCGCAACTGGAATCTTTTGGAGTGCCTGGTTTCAAATTGAAAATTTATTTAATGACAAGCCACAAGCGTATGCTCTCCAGTTTTTAACATATTTATTTAGCACCGAGTTGGATCCCTATTGGAACACAGAGGCGCACAGATAAATACACACACACGTACACACCTGAGTGTAAAAACTGAAGCCTGTGCTGGCCCCCACCCAAGATGAGTGGGGGGCCACGCCAGTGGTTAGCTGGATGGAATGCCCCCAACTTGGTGCCCATTCGTGACGGCGCGACTCACAGAAATCACAGTCACGACGACTTCGGTGATCGGCCGCCTGGACGTGGGCCTTGGGCTGGTCCCAGTGTAAGTCAGCAGGGGATGCACAGCGCCCCTGCCTCTCCATGCACCCCGGATGCTCTACAGCTCAGCCGCCACCTTAGCCTGGCTGGAATGATCCTGGAGTGACCATCAAAAGCAATTGTTTTGAGATTCTCCTCTGACCACTTGTCGGGCAGATATTCAGAACTCCCAAATTCACGCGTTGTCTCGCATGGTTACCTTTTTCATTCCTCCCTGATTCACAAACCTTGAATCAGCTTCATATTTCCCCAATAAATGAGCAATTACCGCAATGAATACTAGCTCGTGGCACCTCTCATGGTCTTGATAACGGTCTTCATTTCATTGTGATAGATGCTGTTCATCACTCGGAACTCCTCTACCACCACTCGCTGGTGACTGCCTCGTGGTTGTTGAAAGATTTTTTTTTTTTTTTTACCCATGTGCTCCCCAGAGGGAGGTAAACTGGGGCTAGATGCCCGTATTTCAGCCTCTGGGGCTGTGTTGTCCACGGGCCGTGGCAGTCAGCCTGCTGGCCAGTGTTGGCTGCGCATCCTTGGCAAGCCGAGCACAGCTGCAACGTAGCAGGTAGCTCGCTGGCCTGGACTCGGGTCTCTTTTGGTCAGAAACCATGACTTGCCAGTCATTCTTCCTTAGGTAAGCCACTCCATGTATGTTGGTCTCAGTTTGCACATCTACACAATGGGGTCAATAATACCTACCCAGAGGGTCTTTGTCAAGGATTAAGATGATTAAAATACAGACACATGGAAGCCCTTAGCATAACGCTTGGCACCTAAATACATACACATTCAACACATTTTCCGATTATTACTATTACAACGTACAGTGTCTACCGTGGTACCTGACACATGATGGGTGCCTAATAAATGCTCTTTAATTTGGAATTTGCAAGCTCAGACAAGTAGCGGGGAGGTGGGTGGGGGTGAAACGGGAGCCAGGACGCCGTTGCGTTCTGCTGTCCTGGCATTCGGCTGATGAAAACGGGGAGAGAATGAAAGAGATTTCTTTCTTTCTTTTTTTTCTTTTTGAAAGTCCTTGAAAGTTTTCAATGAAGTGTGGGGAAAAAATATGCTGACTGTGTGCATGAATAATTGAACTCGACTTTCTAAGCCGGCAAACATGGGCTACGGAAGCGGGAACTCGCAGGATCGGAGAACAATGGGCACCAAGGTTGCGGGCGGCTCTAAACAGAAAGTCTGGGGTCGGAAACCCAGGTGTTAGCAGAGCTGTGCTTCCTCTGCAGGCTCCTGGGCGGAATCTGTTCATGCTTCTCCTGGTTTCTGGGGTTACAGGCGCCCTAGCAGTTCTCTGCATCTGTCACCACACGATGGCCTCTGGTCACCCTCCCAGGTGACAGGATCAAGGCGGAGCTCAATCGGGGCCGGCCCCAGGAGGCCATGGGTGGGGCCACCAACTTTGCATTCAGTTACTCCTCTGTTCTTGGATTCCAGCTTTACTGGGTGGCAATTTTATTTTATTTTTAAGGAAACGAGGCTGTTTAGAGGATTTATGGCCACATCATGAGGTGGGCCTGCTGTGTGCTGTGACTCGAGAAAGCAGTGCCACCCAGCCACCCCATTGCTCTGCTGCCCACCCCGCTGTCGGGAGATGCCTGCTGCCCTCTCGGGGTGCGGGCCAAACACATGAGCTCGGCTTTGCTGTGGCAAAGGGGATGCCAGGCTGGCCTTGCCATGTCTCTCCTGTGCCACATCTGAGCTGTGTTGGTAAAGCCGTAGGACACTTTTTTTAAAAAAGATTTTATTTATTTATTCATGAGAGACAGAGAGAGAGAGAGAGAGAGAGAGAGGCAGAGACCCAGGCAGAGGGAGAAGCAGGCTCCATGCAGGGAGCCCGACGTGGGACTGCATCCTGGGTCTCCAGGATCATGCCCTGGGCTAAATGTGACGCTAAACCACTGAGCCACCCGGGCTGCCCCGGTAGGACACTTTTTAATAATTATTTTGAAAATAAAAATAAATACTAATAGCAATAGTAAGGACACCAGTCATTGGACTTGGGGCCCATCCTCCTCCAGGATGACCTCATCCTAGCTTGGGCACATCTTCATCTATTTCCAAATGAGGCCATGTTCTGGGGTTCTGGGAGTGATGTGAATTTTGTGAGGGCATATCCAACTCCGTACAGGGAAGAAAACGACCCCCAACCTCACTTCCTTTCCCCCTGCCTGCCTCCCCCAGCACTGAAACTCGGCCCTTTATGGGTCACAACGTGTCCCCCAGACAAGCCTGCCTTAGCTCAGGCCTCAGGGCCTTAGCTCCCCAACCTCATCATCTCTCCAACCTCCCCAATCCCACTCTACCGTCTAGTTACCCACCTCTCCTACCCACCATTACCTTCACCCATGGGTCCCACTGCTTCATTCCTGTTCCAGCCACCGGGGTTGGGGGCCACCACCCCTTCATCGAGGACAGCCAATGACCCACAGGTCCTGGCCCCAAACCTTTAAGGCCCATCTTCTTGGCCTCTAAAGCCAGGTCCTCTGCTAGGTGGCTGCCTCCCAGGTGTGCTGTCTACACTTTGGGATCCAGCTGAGCCCAGGACAAACAGTCCTGCGTCACCGAGAATTAGGCACTCACTCCATTGACTCACTTTACATTCCCACTGGCACATGGTGTGCACTCTCAGCTGACTCCTGAATGTCTCCTCCGCTGTGTAGGAGGAGAAATGGGGCCTCGGGGCAAGCAGCTGCCCAGACGTCATTCAGCCAGGGTGACAGCCAGGCTTCAGAACCCTCCTCCCCAGACCTCAGCCTGCTGGGCTGTCCCACTCCTTTACCTCTCAGAAAGGACATGTGCAGGGTCCCAGAGGGACGTCCTGGGAGCACCATCATCAGCCCCTGGGGAGGCCAAAATCCAGGGCAGTTTCGAGGCATCATGTCGGGGACAACTGAGCATCCCTGAGTTCGTCCCTTGGCGCTCTGGACCAAACCTGCAGCTGTCCACTCCACATCCCGCCCAGGCGCCCGGCCATCTGCCTGGGCCACAGCCCCTCCCAGACCTGCCTCCCGGCTCGCCCACCCAGGTTGTGTGGGGGCAGCTCATTGCCCACTTGGTCCCACAGTCAGGCCGGCAGAAGCATTGCGGAGCCTCTTGTCCGGGTACTCACCACATCCATGTGGCCTCCAGCCTCTGCTTTCACTGCACAGCTCCTCGCCCCAGCTGCCTCTCCCACCTGTGCTACCGGAGCAAGGTCTAGACGGTCTAGACGGCCCCCTCACCCCCTCGTCTGAATTCCGCAGACATCAGCACGGAGCGCTTCCCCGCTTCCCCATCCATGCCTGCCACTGTCTAACTGCCTTAGGGGGCATTTGGCGTCTGTCTCCGTTCCCCGTGTATCTCTGATCCTATCTTGTTGGGCAGATGCTGCGGCACCCTGGCCCATTCCTCCCACCCTCCTGCCTTCCTTCCATGTGCCCTGAAGCTCCTACTGTGCTCATCTGCAATGCTGCAGCCTCGGAAGCAGGTGTGAGGAGAATGTCCCCTGGGAGCAGCTCTTGACCATTGCCAGGGAGAGAGTTGGGGGAGAACCGCCCCAGCTCTCTCCTCTTGAGTAGGACGAGTCAGAGGTGAGGGCCTCGTGGTCTCCCAGATAGAGCCTGTGGCCCTGCGAACCTGCTCCTTGTCTCACCTTGCTTGGGCTTCCTTCCTTTCCCCGGGCCATTTCCCATACCCACAGGTGCTTCCTGGGATCACCTCCCTGGATCCCCTCCCACCTCACCGCTCAGATCCTACTCGGGGGCCATCTTCTGGCTTAGATCCCAGCTAAGCCACCATCGCTCTCCTCTCTCGGCACATATGTGCCCAAACCTACCTGTGCATTCGTGCCTCTGCACCTAAATTCTCACTGACGTCCAGCAACTAGGTGACTTGTGAATAACCTAACTGCTTGGAGCCTCAGTTTCACCCAGGAAGGGTGGAGGCGACAGCAATACCCCACCTCCTCCCCAGGGTGTTGAAGGGGCCAAATGATGGTGTATGAAGGCTGCCAGTGAGAATGGGGACTCCCTCCTGGGTGCTTTCCAGGCCCTGTTCATTCCTCTCGTCAGCATCTGTTTGGGGCCCACCTGTGAGGTGGTGGGTGGGAACCTGTCCCCATCAGACTGGGAGCCCCTAGAAGCATCCCATGTCCTCATAGGTTCCAGCACGATGCCTGAAACATAGTAGGACCCACGCAAGATGCCTTGGAATGAAATCCCATTTTTCCTCCCTCTGTCCTTCAATAATTACTCCCCCAGATGCACCTTAGCTTTGTCCAAAGATGTTCCAGGGTGAGAGTCACTGCTTGGCCAGAAGCCTGGAAGTAAAAACATCACCCAGTGTGAGCAAGAAAATCAGAGAAGCGATTCTACCCTTGCGACTTCTTGAGTCTTCCAGGCGTAAAGGTGGGAGAGAAATAAGGCTTAGCCCACAGTGGGTTCCGGGGGAACTTTACTTCTCCTTATAAAGAGCATCCTACATATATGTACAACACATTGACTCATTCTCAAAAGAGAATTGAACCTCTGACTTAGAATCTACGATGTGGGTGTGAAAGTACTAATTAGGATGGTTCTGCTAATAATAGAAGCTTTGGGACAGAAACATTTTAGGCGGTACCAGGGCCTGGCTCCTGTGGGGGATTGCACTTGTCTCTGCGGCTCCTGCGGTGGGGCTGCAGGCGGTCGGGCTGCACCTGGAAAGCCCCTGTCCTTCCCTGGCCATTTTCCTACTGGATGTCCACATCAACCGCTTTTACCAGGAGGAATCTGAGCTCCCAGAGGTGAAGCCAAGAGTCCACAGGCACCTGCCAGGCCGCCAGCCCACAGTTTCTGACTCTGAGGATGATGGGATAGGTACCTGCCTCCCCACTCCCTCCTTCCCTCCAGGGAAACTCGTACTGGGAGGTGGTGAGGATGGTTCCCCCCCGAGGCTGTCAGCATGGTGGCCACACCTCCCAGAAGAAAGGCTGAAGATTCCAAACGCTGGGCTCCCCCCACCCCCCCGATCAGCTGCTACAACTCCCAACCCTGGGGACCGGAGACCTTTCCTTTAGCAGGTGCTTCTCTTGAATTGGGAGCTGCCATTTGGGGATCCAGCAGACCTGGATTTGAACATAGGGCTCCCACCTGATGTATAGACTGGGTGTCTTTGGGTTGTTGAGTCACATTGGTACACCTCAGTGTCTCCTCTGTGAACAGGCACAGTGTTAAAACTTCCCGGGGCTATTACGGAATCGTCCATCACATAGCATGTGTGCATGCATGCATGCTAAGTCAGTGGTCTCCTCCCCATCCAGCTGCCACCTGGTCAGTTCTGACCCTCTCTCTCAGCCCAGTCCACATGTCTGTTCCCCCTTTCAGGGCTGAGTCCATGGGGGAATGAAGATGTTCACAGGGGGCTGAGGCAGAGGGACACAGGCCTACAGTTAGCAATACCAGCCTGTGCAATCAAAATTTTGCCAAGGTGCAAGATCCCACGTTATGTGCCGTCATCACAAAAGAAAAAAAGTAAAATTTTAAAAAGTCTTAAATAGCAAGGGCAGCGGGAAATGTTTGGAGATGCTGGGTCAGTTCATGGCCCTGACTATGGTGATGGCCTCACGAGTACACACTTCCCAGCTCACCAAGTCACGCACGTTGAGTGTACAGCTTTCTACATGTGAGCCAGGCATGCTTCACTAACGTGGTTTCTCTGGGTTTTGAATCTGGCCTTTGAAAACTACTGTTGTTCGCAGGGGAGGTAAGAAGATACATCGGGGGATAGGAAATAAACCCTTTGAAAGGCTTTTTTTTTTTTAAGATTTTATTTATTTATTCATAGAGACACAGAGAGAGAGAGTGTGAGAGAGGCAGAGACATAGGCAGAGGGAGAAGCAGGCTCCATGCAGGGAGCCCGATGTGGGACTCCATCCAGGGTCTCCAGGATCACGCCCTGGGCTGCAGGCGGTGCTAAACCGCTGCGCCACCAGGGCTGCCCTGAAGGCTTTTTGACTCCAAACTTGAAATGATACCAGGGTGGAGACCCAGCTAGAAGGGGAGGTGGCCAGAGGCAGTGGAACCGGCCTGGCTTTGCAATCAGACAGCCCTGAGTTTGAATCCTGAGTCTAGCACACACAGGCCAAGATCTGGGACGACACTTTAGCCTCCTTGGGCTTCCTTTCCAAATAGTGAGTAATTACACCTGCCAGTCAGGGGGCAGGACACAAGATTGGTATAAACGATGATGTGGTGAAACAGTCCGTGAGCCTGGGGTAGGTGCACCCAGTGAGGGGTGACCTGTCCGTGCTGGCTCCTTCCTCATCTCCTACCTCTCCAAATATCCAGGGAGGCTCAGCCTTGGACCAGACCCACCAAACATTTTCCCCAGCCTGGAAAGGGGCGCCCCCCCGCCCCCGCCCTGCGGGCACTCACCCAGCCTCCAGAGCAGTTTGAAGGGGATTTTGGATGGCAGGAACAAGCCGGTCTCCAGTTCATCATCAACATACAATCCATAACACGGAGGACTTCTCTTACATCTTTAGCTGACTTAGCAATAGGTATATAGTTTAGAAATGCCCCGCAGAGCAATGTAAGCTTTGAGACTTCTGGGAATAACTGTGTTTAGAAAAAAAAAAAAAAAAAGTCAAACTGTAGGGGTGCCTGGCTGGCTCAGTTGGTAGAGCATGTGACTCTTGATCATGGATTTGAGCCTAACGTTAGGTGTAGAGGTTACTTTAAAAAAAAAAAATTAAGACTTATTTATTTGAGAGAGAGTAGGGGAGGGGCAGAGGGAGAGGGAAAGGAGACTCTCAAGCGGACTTGTGATGAGCGCAGAACCTGACACAGGGTTCAATCTGAGGACCCTGAGATCATGACCTGAGCTGAAACCAAGAGTTGGATGCTTAATTGACTGAGCCATCCAGGTGCCCTCAATTTATTCATGAGAGTCACACAGAGAGAGGCAAAGACACAGGCAGAGGGAGAGGCAGGCTCCCTGCCTCCTGCCTGATGCGGGACTTAATCCCAGGACCCCAGGATCATGCCCTGAGCTAAAGGCAGCCACTCAACCACTGAGCCACCCAGGTGCTCCAGAAACAGGGTTTTCATAAAAGTCACCACATTAAAATGATGTCATTAGGGTTGCCCCTGGTCCAACAAGACTGGTGCCCTCATGAAGAGAGGAAATTTGGACACAGAGGCATGTCCAGAGGGAGACTGTCATTCAGAAGTGGAGGCAGAGATTGGGGTGATGCTAAAGACGCCAGCAAACCCCAGAAGCTGGGAGAGGCCTGGAATGGAGTGTCCCCCACAGCCTCAGAAGGAACCAGCCCTGCCTCCCCTTGTTCTTGGACTTCCAGCCGCCGAGCTGTGAGAGGACAGATCTCTGTGGATGCAGACCCCCACCCCAACAGTGTGTGGTGCTTCGTAACAGCATCCCCCCGCCCCGAACGAATACATGGGCCGGGGACTACTACTTCTGCTCTGGGCCGGTCACACACTGAGTTATTCCCATCAGGTGAGGGGGGCTCTAACCAACCACTGAGCTGCTGGATTTCTCTCTACGGAGAGGCAAGGGGTGGGGGGGATTCAGTGAGGGCCGCTGGTGGACCGACACTCAATGGAGGAACTTTCTTCTTGGGAACGTTTTGCTCGGAGAGAAAACAGCACTTTGAGAAAGAGGAGGCACAGGTATCTGTGCTTGGAGCAGATGCCCCGACCTGATGGCCGCAGGGGGGGTGGGTGATGTCTGGTGCCTGGACAGGGCGGGAGCATCGGCGAGGGTCCACGGTGCGGAGGCTGTGCTATCCTGGGCTCTGGGCGATGGCGAGGGGGTCCCATTAACTTCTCCTTGCCTCAGTTTCCCCACTGGTAGCAAGAGAGCAATAATGCCTTTCCTCCTGGGAGCTGCTGTGTGTATGGATGGAATCGGTTAGAGATGCAGTGGGGCCAGCGCCAGGGAGGTGACTAAGGGAAATCAATGAGTTCTCAGCGGGCAGACTGTGTGCACGGTCCCTTATGTGTTCGTCTGAGGCCCCAAACGTGCTCAGTTTCATGCTGGTAGGTTTGAAGTTCACACTTATTTGGCAGCGAACGCTGACCTGAGCTGACAGGACGTCACTCAGTGGCTCTCGTTCCCCTTCCGGTGGGTGTTTGTATGTTTGGCTGTGGAAATACCGAGGTGTGTGATTATTGGGTGATGCACTGGTCCCCTAGAGACATTGGAGGCGTTTGGTACACACATCACGTGATTCTAGAGCCTGAGAGGCTCTGGGTCACGTTGGATCTGAATATACCCCGCCCTGTGCTCGTCTCTTCTCCCCAGGAGATGCAGGAGCGAGGGTCTGGGAAAGGCCCATGAGCCCACAAGGCTGCAGGGCGGGGGGACCTGGACCCGAGCCTGTCTGCGCATCAGAAGGGAGGCCCATGCTGCTTGTGGGTTTCCCAGGCTCCCCTGATGAGGTACCACACGATGGGGGCTTAAAAAATAGAGGTATTCTCTTTCTTTTTTAAAAAAGATTTTATTTACTTATTTGTGAGAGAGAGCTTGAGAGAGAGAGAACCTGAGCAGGGAGGAGGGGTAGAGGGAGAAGCAGACACATCGCTGAGCAGAGAGCCCAATGCAGGACTCGATCCCAGGACCCTGAGATCATGACCTGAGCTGAAGGCAGACGCTTCACCCACTGAGCACCCAGGCGCCCCAGAAAGGCATTCTTTCACAGTCCGGAGGCCAGAAGTCCTAAATCCAGGTGTCCACGGGGCTAGTCCTTCCGGAGGAGGAGGATCCTACCCAAGCTTCCTCCCTCCCAGCTTCTGACAATCCTTGGCATTCCTTGGCTTATGGACTCTGATCTCTGTCTCTGTCATCACATGGCATCATCCCTGTGTGTGTCTGGGTCCCTCCTCTCCTCTTCTGACAAGCACACCGGTCCTATTGGAGTTAGGGCCCACCCTGATCCAGTACCATCTAAACTTAACTAGTTACTTGGAGTGTGTGTGATACGGGACCTCCGAGGAGAGGGTGACTCCAGGATCAGGGGATGGCGTTCCTGTCCCTCGGGGCTGGTGAGCTTAGAGCGAGGCTTGTGCAGCCACATCCCAGGAGATGCTCGCAGGCAGCTGACTCCAGGCCCAAGCCTGTCGGTGTGTGGCAGGTGCCTCCCAGATACACTGTGCAGGCTCTGAGCTGGTGCGCTAGCGACCGGATGGGGCCTGGCCACCCGTTTGCAGGAAGCAGGGTCATAGTCTGTGACGCTGAGGTTGTCCTGTGGCCCGGCCCTGCTGGAACCTGAGTCCCCTGCACCCGTGCCCCAGCCTTCGATCCTGACCTCCGGCCGCTGCTCTAGATAATGGGGCACCAGGCCGGGGTGAGACGAAGTGGAAGACAGCAGGCTCTGGAGCCATGAAAACTGGAGGGGCTTGAATTCCACCCCTTTCCTGCAGCGGGCTGGCCATACAACTAGCCATCTGGGCTGGGACACGTTGGAGAGTAAAACAGGCCACTGCTAAATATCACACAGGGTGGCAATCACGAATGGGACTGTGTCGGGCACCGATGTGCGTGGATGCTGCAGCTGTAGCTATGCAGCTTGGGCAGGTCACGGAGCCACTTTGGGCGCCAGTGTACTCATCTGTAAAGTGGGGATGGCTGGACTCACCTCTTTGGGGCCACAAGAAATAGAGGGTGCCTTCTGCAGAGGGCACAGGGAAGGCTCTTGGGAAATGGAGCCTACAACAGGAACACTCATGAGAAGTCAAATCCGTACCATCCCAAGTCCCCTCCTGCTACTCTGCATGCTTCCTCTATGTGGGGGGGCCACGGTGGCCCCAGGAAATCTGCACCTGCCTCCTTGCCTTCTCCTTCAGGCCAGGTATGGGGGTCTCTCTCCTGGATCTTGGCCTCCACCTCCCAGCTGACCCCACCTTGTCCTGCACCCTTCACATCACTGCGCAGTAATCTCAGAGCACAGACCTGAGCAGAAGCATGCAGAAGCCTTGGGCAGGTCCCCCTGCCTGCGTGCTGCAGTGAAACAGCAGCCTGGCACTGTTGACCATGTGGTCTGGTCCTATATCTTTTTTTTTTTTTTTTAAGATTTTATTTATTCATGAGAGACACACAGAGGCAGAGACACAGGAAGAGGGAGAAGCAGGCTCCATGCAGGGAGCCCAACGTGGGACTCAATCCCGGGACTCCAGGATCAGGCCCCGGGCTGACGGCAGGCGCTAAACCGCTGAGCCACCCAGGGATCCTCATCCAGCCCCTATCTTGTCCATCCAACTTCTCTCCAACAGTAGAGCAGAGCTTTGAAAGGGTAAGAATGCCACTTGCCCTGGGTTTTACCATTCACCGAGCATTCTCCATATCTGTGATCTCACTGACCCTCAGCAGAGTTCCGGGATGTGGGTCACATACCCCCAATTTTAGAGGTCTCTGAGATCTCTGCCTCAGGACCTTGGCTTATGTTGCTTCTTCAGTAACGTACCCATCCCTGTCTTTGAAAACCAACCTATCCTCAGCCAACTTGCCCAAGATGACGCAGACCCTAAGCGGAAGAGCTCAGGTCTCCTCTGCCTCTGTCTATGCATCCAGCCCAGGCAAGCTGGAGCCCTCAACATTGGTCCTCCAACCTGTAAAATTGGGGGTACCCGACCCACATCCTGGAACTCTGCTGAGGTCTCAGTGAGATCACGGATATGGAGAATGCTCGGTGAATGGTAAAACCCAGGACAAATGGCATTCTTACCCTTTCAAGGCTCTGCTCAAATGACTCCTCAACAAGCCCCTCTCAGACCACCCTTCCCAGAATTAACCCTTCCCTCCCCCACTCCCCCTTTCCCCTCACTCTGTGCTATTTTTAATGCAGGGCCCCTGGGATTATCATTCCTTACATCTGTGTTTTCTTTCTTGGAGCCTCACCACACCACAGTCTCCCAGGGCCTGGGACGTGTCTAATTGGACGTGTGTCACATAGCACCTGGTGTACGGCCCTATACAATGTTGGTGCATATTCAATGCTTACTGGGCTGCTTTTGAGGTCCTCTTTCAAGATGCACTTTGTTTTGTTTTGTTTTGTTTTGTTTTAATAGGAAACTTTCATGCAGGGGGGAGACCGAAGACCAGTTCTTGAGTCTGAGAATCATCACCAACACTTTTTCAGTTCTTTCCAGTGTTCGAAGGGCTTTCTTAGATGTGAGCTCATTAATCCTCACCAAAACCCTGTAGCTATTCCCCTTCTTAGCCAGGGGGACCTTTGAAGACAGAGGTAAAACGAACCTTCAGGTCTATTTTTGGGGGTGCAATCCAAGGGCAGGAGGATGAGGGGAAAGAGCGGAAGGAAGGAAAGCAAAATTATGGTGATGGATTATTGCAATGCCTGCTGCTTCACACAAAGAGGATCCGACCCAGAGCATCCAACCAGCCAAGGAAGGGATCGATCCTGCTTTGCTGGCTCCCTTTCTTGAATCCTGTTTCTGGTTGCTTCAAGTTTATTCGATGGGAGTCCTAGCCAACTCCCCAGGACTCCTGCATTTGTGTGACTTGGCCCTTTTTGGGTCAGCGTGGAGGCCAAGTCCTCGTCCAGGGTGTAAAGCTTCACTCGGAAACCAGCAGGGGAGGCGGGGAACAGCCAGGTCCCCATGGGTCCACAGGGCTGGGCTAGGTGCTGGGGCTGCTGTGGCAGCCAGGTGGTGAGTCTGTCCTGCGGGCTGGCCCTCACCTCTGACTGGTTAAGCCAGCAATGGATGGATGGATGGACTGTGACTGGGTCTCCCCCAGGGAGGGGAGAGAAGAATTCATGTATAGAAACTAGAGTAAGTCTCCCAGAAAAGGTGGCATTTGAAGTGAATCTGGGAAGACGAAGAGGATCTGTAAAAGGCACGTTCTAAGGGACGGGGCATTCCCCATGGAGGGCACCCCGCGGGCAAAGGGAGGGCGGCCTGGGTCCAGGAGGTAGGCAGAGAAGTCTGTCTGCCGTGGCAGCACCGGATCCCTGCTGGCAAGAACTTCAGCTTTGGTTTCCCTCCACATGACCAACTCCCCGGATGTCAGAGATCGCCCCAGCCCTGGGCCTTTGTTGCTTGCTCAGGAATTAGGTAGCAAGTAAAACAACAGAGGGCCAAGCAGACGACGACTACTGTGGCCTGAATTAATTAGCAGGAACTTACGGACAGCACTTCAAAGTCTCCGCAGCAGAAAACGCTCCCCTCTGGCCAGCACCCCGGGCGCTGTTGATTTAATTACGTACGTGGCCAATGAAATTATTATGAAGTTTTACCAAAATGCCGGTGACATTTACCGACATTACAGTAGGGATGCTCTCACATGCCCACTCTCCCCGGCTCTCTCAACGCTGCTCCCCTGGCCGGTCCACTTTCCCAGGCGCTGTCCAGGCGGGCGAAAGCACTAAAGAGGAAGGATGCCACCCTGAGTTGGGCCGAACTCAGAGTGGAAGGAGCCAGAGCGTCTTCAGGATACCCAGACTCAGCCCTTTTGTTTTGCATTCAGTGAACCAACCGTGCTTCTCCCTGGTCGGTGCTAGACCAAATGGATCATGACCACTTAGAACATGGGTTAGTCCTGCGTTGGATAACAAAGCTCACCCATTAACCAGTGATCTGCTACTGAGTTTTTCCTAAAGGCTGGCTGCTGGGGGCAAAGGTGAGAGGCCCCTGGTATCCGGGGGCCCAGGGGACAAACATGTAAGTCACTTATGGCAAAAGCCCTAATGGAGGCCAGAGCCACATTGGGGTCTTGACCCAACACCCCCAAAATCCCAACAACTTCTGACAGTAGAAATGAGGTGTGGTGCGTGGGCATATGTCGAACAGAGCATTTGCTGATTGTGTGCGCCTGAGTACTTCTTGTGCTGTGCAGGAACACGAAGTTACCACGATGGGTCAGTTTAAATTCTTCCTTTGAAAGACTACTGCATCGTCCCCCCACCCCACCCCACCCCCGCCCCCATCGCTTTCCAAACCGTCCGGGATGCTATCAATAGGGTACCGAGCACTCCGACGTTAATTGATGAGGATGGTAACTCTACCATGGTAATATCGACTCTGGAGACACCAAGCTCCCGGCTGTGGGCTGGGAGTTTTGGAATACGACCTCGGCAGCTCTAGTTATAACTGTCTTATGTCACACTGACCGGGTGTGTTTACGATTTTTAACAACAGCCTTAAAAAAGAGTCCAGGGACATCTGTTGAGAGTTTAATTGTGAGTGTAAAAAAAAAAAAGAAAAATGAAATCATTAAAGGGACAGTCAAGAGATCAATTTTCCTACTGTTCAAACGCCACGGTGGCCATCGGGCGTCGGGAGAGGCGGGCAGTAAGGCTGAGGCTGCGGGGAGCAGCAAGGGGGTGCAGGGCAGGGAGGGGAGGGCAGGCAATTTAAATAAAGTAGGAGAGGGAGCCGGGAGGGGGGAGCAGGGCAGAGAGGGAGCACCGGGAGCCAGAGGAGAAAAGAAATGGGAGGAAAAGCAAAAAAAAGGATTTTTGTTTTTCCTCCCACCGGAAAGTCTCCAAGCCCGGGCTCGGGCCGCGCGGCGCGTCTTCCTCGCGTCCGCACCCCTCGGCGCCCCCGGCTCCGCCACTTTTGTTCTCCGCTCGCGGTGCGGGGCCGCGGCGGGGCGGCAGTGCGCACGCGCGGGCGGGGCGGGGCGGGGCGGGGCGGGCGGGCTCGGCGCCGCCCCCCGCCCCCCGCCCCCGCCCCCCGCCGCCCCGGCCCGCTCCATCCGGGCACTGCCGAATTAGCATCGCGCCGAGGCACAACTTTGCCGAGGCCCAGCGAGATCCAGGCGCGCGCCGGAGGAAATATAGTCCCTGCCGGCCGGCGGCGGGGCGGGCGCGGGGCTGCGCGGGGCTGCGCGGGGCTGCGCGGGCTCCCGGAGCCTGGGGCCATGCGCCGGCCAGCGCGGGCGGCCCGGGGACCCGGCGCAACTTGCCGGGCAGCCTGAGGAGTTGGAGCGGCCGCGGCGCCCGGCCGCCTTTCTTCCCGCTCTCGCCAGGCGCCCCCGTCCCTCCCGCTCGGCCTTGGGGGAGGGGGCTCGTGTCCCCCACCCCCTCCCCGGAGGCCCGGCCCGGCCCGCCCCGCCCCCCGCGGAGTCGCGCAACTTCCCGGGGGCCGGGGCCGAAGTGAGCGCAAAGTGCTGCCCAAGTTGCCGGGATGGAGCTGCAGAGCCGGCCCGAGGCGCTCGCCGTGGAACTCGCGCGCCACCAGGTAGGCGGCCGGGGGCCCCGGGCCGGGAGTGGGGGCGCCTCGGGGACCCGCGCCCGCCGTCCTCCTCCTCGTCGCCGCACGGTCTGGTCTGCGCGGCCGGAGGTGTGCCTGGCCGGGGCTCCTCCTCCAGGCTGCCCCGGGGCCCGGGGAGTCTCCAGCGTGCACGGCCGCCCCCCGCCACCACGGGCTGCTCCTCCTCCCTTCCTCTCTAGCCATTTGGCACAGTTTGGGGGTGGGGGTGGGGGTGAGGGTGGGGGTGGGGGTGGGGTCCGGAGCCCGGGGGACCTGAGCCCCGCGCCTTCGCCGCCGCGTCCGCGGGACCGGGGGTGCCAGGCGGCGACCCCTTCGCGAGCCCGCCCCGGGGTGTCTGTGGGAGAGCGTGCACCGGCCCCCACCCGGCCCCCTCCCCCGCGCAATCCCGCACAGTTTGCAAAAGTACTTTTGGCGGCCGTCGCTCGGGCCAGCGGCGGCGTGGCGGCCGGAGCCCGAGAGGAACTGCGGCGTGCGCGTGTGTGTGTTGGGGAGATTAGGACGCGACTTGAATATTTATGAGCTTTGCTCGACACGGACTCGCCGTGTTTACTTGGCTCTTTGTTCCTCCCCCCTCCCCCGGCACACAGTCACACTCGCACTCACTCGCACACGCACCCCTGCCTGCAAACTTGCACGGCTCGGGGCGCGCCGCCGGGTGGCCGCGGCCCCCGCCCCGCCCCGCGAGCTGCCCCGATGAGGCGGCAGCCACAGGTAAGCGGCCCCGCGCGGCACTGCCCGGCCGCCGCGCGTGCGGGACGCGGCCCGGGGAACTTGGGGCGCGCCGCGTGCGGACCGCCGGGCCCGCGGGCTGCCGGGCGGGGCGGGGCGGGGCGGGGGCGGGGGGCCGCGGGCCCGGGGCGCGCTCCACCCCCCGGGCGGCCGGCCTGAGCCCGCTCCCCGTGTTTCCGCAGAACGGCGACCTCAAGAAGCAGCTCCACGAGAGGCAGCCGCGGGGCGCCGCGCTCAGCGACAAACAAGTAAGCGAGCGGAGCCTGCGCCCCCCAACTCCGCCCGGGGCGCGGCGGGCGGGGGTCGCCCGGCACTTTGGCTGCGCCCTGAAAAGTGCGGCCTCGGCGCCGCGCGCTCCCGCTCCCCAGGGAGCCCGGGTGCGGCCGCAAAGTTGCCCGCCCCCCTGCTTTTCTGGAAAGAAAGAGCCGGGTCCTTGGCGGCCGGCGGGGAGAGCCGGGCTCCGGCAGTGGCCGAAACAGGCGCTGCGCTCGGAAGGCGGCGAGCAGCCCGGCGTCCATTTTGAGTTGGTGGACAGGGTTTTGGAATGCGGCGATCTCTCCGGGCTCGGCCCCCCCCGGCGGGAGGGTAGGGGCGGGCGGGCACGGCGCTGGCGCGGTGCTGGTGCTGGGGGGGGGGGGGGGGGGACGACGGTATTTGGGGCCTGGACGCCGCAAACTCCTTGGACGCGGTTTCTGGATTCCGTGGCAAATCCGCCTCGAAGAATCGCTCCCGCGGGCTCCCCCTCCCCGCCCCTTCTCCGGCATCACTTTTTATTCTCGGAACCTGACGCCAGCTCCCGGGGAACAAAAGAAAGGCGCCCCCGGGACCCCCCCAGTTCTGCCCCAACTTTGGTCTCTGGCTTCAGGCGGACACGGGGACCCCCGCCGAGCGCCTCGCGGAGGGGGGGCCCCGCCGCCGACCCCCCCGCGCCCCTCCCGGCCCCTCCGGGGAGGAAAAGTTGTCCATTGTGACTTAGTTGCGCTGAGCTCAGCGCTCGGGGTTTCAGCACCACGAACAGATGCCGCCGCCAGAGCGCGGCCGGCCGCGCGCCCCCGCCCCCGCTCCCTCCCCTCCCTCCCCTCCCTCCCCGCCGCGCGCGCCCCTCCCCCTCCGCTCCTCCCCCTGCGCGCCCCGCTCCCCGCACTCGCGCTCCCGCCCCTTCCCCGCGCCGCCCGGAGCCGAGAACTTTGAGCGGCGCAGCCAATGGCGCTCCCGGGGCTCCGCGGCGGGCGGGGGCGGGGCGGGGGCGGGGGGCGCCCGCGCCCCTCCCCGGCCCTCCCTGCGCCGGCCCGCCCCCGCCGCGCCCCCTGGCCATCGATCGCGCTTCCTTCGGAATGCCGGCGCCGCCGCCAGCTCCAAACTTGGACAGCGGCCCCCGCCCCCCGCCCCCCGCTCCCGGCCGCGGCCCCCGCCCGACGCGCCCCACCCCGCGGAGGGCCTTCGGGGGGAGGGGGAGGCGCGGCCGCCCCGGGGGGGGGGCGGGGGCGGAGCGGGGGAACTCGGAGGCCGGGTGTAAATCTCGAGTCTTTAAAGTTGAAAAGTGGAGGGAGGGGGCGCGCGGCCGAGGGGGAGGGGGAGGGCGCGGGGCTGCGCGGGGGAAGACGGCAGTTCCCGCGGGTCCGCGCCCGGTCGGGGGCGCCCGGCTGGACGGGAGGGTTGGGACGAACGCGTTAACCCCTTTCTGTCGGTGCCGCGGCCCCCCCTCCCCGGCCGCGCGCGCCCGGCCCGCGCCCCCGTCCAGGCGTGGAAGCTTCCATTCCCGCCGGAGGGGGGTCCGGCGCGCGGCCCCGGCGAAGTCGGGGAGTTCGCGGGGGGAGGGGACCCAGGCCCGGCATTACCATTTTGATTGCTTTGATGCCATTTTTGGAGGGGGAGGGGTTGGGAGACCCTTCGCTGAGCACAAAGATGTTTAATCACTGTGTGCAATCAAATCAGAGACTTTATTTATTTTTTAAAAAAAAGGAAAAAAAAAAAACCCATCACCAAATCCGGTACGGTGTGATAGCTGAGGGTTGCTAAGCCCTTTTTTTTTTTTTTTTTTTTTTTTCTTTTCCGCTGGGTAAAACGGCAAGTTGTTGACTCTTAGGCTCTGAGTGGAAGATTTAAGAGAGAGGGGGCGGGGGGAGAGGGAGAGAGAATCCAGTAATCCAGCAGCTTTTATTGCAACAATGTCTTTATGTGTGCTTCTGCGTGGCAATAGTTTTACTATTTGGAGTGGCTTTTCAGAGCTTGGGTTTGATCATGTCTTCTGTATTGTGGCAACTGTTTCAAGGCTGTTTAAAATTTTATGATGATAGTAAATGAGTAGCTATTTATTATCTGTCATGCCGGAATTTAGATGAGGCTGAGAGAAACATTTGGAAATTCGGTTTGGAGGCTCCCGTGCAGCTTGGGAGAAGGAGCTGTCCTACTCCAGGCTGCCTTCGCCTTTAAATTTGAACTCGGGGAAGGAAAGATGCTTGCGGATGGCATGTACCTCCATCTTTTTGTGTGTGTGAGTGTGTGTTCAAAAAGAAAGGAAACAAGGAAAACTTTTGTTCTCCGGTCTTTTAAAAATGTTTCTCTTTTAAACGACTAAATATAACACCTGGGAAGCAGCCAGCGCGTTGGGCCTGGCCATCGGAACTTGTGTTTGGAACTGTCGGTTGTTTTTCCTTTTCCCTTTGTGGCATTTTATATAACAAGGGCTCATAAAAGAGGGAGGGGAGGGGGCCGAGGCGGTGGTGCAGCATGCTAATAAAGCTGCCTTGTCTCTCCCAAGCTCCGCGGTGAAATCTTTTCAGAGGTCACCTATGAAATGAGTTGGGTAGACTTAACATTTACCGTCTCGCCCTCCTTGGGAGAGTTTGGTGGTGATTGGCAGCTCGGCTTGGGGAAAGGTCTAGGAAACAAGCTCTTGGAGGCGATTCTGGGCTGCACCCACGGTCTCGAAGAGGAGCAGCGGGGGCTCTGCTTGGTCACCTCGGAACCTGCCCGGGAGTAGCAGGAATGTGGGAGCAGGTACGAAAAGGCCAGTATCTCAGAGTTTGTTTTTTGACTCGACACATAAATCACAGGTAGTGCTCATTTATAGATTCGCTGGGGAAGAAACTCCTACCGTTTGCGCTTCCGGAGATGTGTTTTTGTGCTGCTCCTTCTTGGAACGTGGGATGTAAAGGTTAAGTTTCAATTAAAAGTGCATAGGTGGATGATGAACTAGATAGTAAAGCGAAACGGATGACCCCATTATCCACATCTGTTAGAAATACAATAGCAGCCGAGTAATATCTTTTGGTGCCCAGCCATCAATTTCCCATTCATGCCCTTGACACTGGGATTTTTTTTTTTTCCAGCAATTTCTAGAAACATGGACAAGTGGTTTAAGGATGTTGATCGAGGACTTGTAGAAGTAAATAGATTGGTTGTGGGTCAGAAGTAGACAGATGCAGATCCTGTAGAACTCTCCAGTGTGTCTCCCACCATCCGTGGACTGGGGGATAAACAGGAAACCAGCTTCCCTAGGATCTTGCTGTTTCAGAGTTTGTATTCTTTCCTTTAAAAAGGGGGCGGGGGGGGGCGGTGTGGGGAGTTGGTCAGAGCTGAGTTTTGGCCAGGCTGCATTCCCAGGTGTGGCATGTGCCCGGCTGCCAGGTTTTGAATTCCAGTGGAGGACGGACTCCTCGTCTTTAACAAGATATGATGTGTGAAGACTCCATTAGTTGCTTCAGTGGTTTTACGCCATGAATTTGCAGCACATGCAGAGAGGCAGTAACATTTTTATCTAAATTGTCAAGCAACAAGCACTTCCATGTAAATAACAGACCCATCATAAATACTGGGGTTTTTAAAAATTTTTTTCTTCCCTCTCCGGAGTTCTCAGTACAACGTTCAGATGCCCACGTGTAGCAGGCACCTCCAGACCTGAACTTCATGAAGTTCAGCTTCACCGCCAAGTGCGAAGAACCTTCTGTGTTCACTGTGCCCCATGCTGGTGTGGTCTCCTGCGAGAGAGAGAGAGAGAGAGAGAGAGAGAGAGAGAGACCCCGGGAGGTGAACCTGGGGCCTCTCGTGCCGCTCGATCCATCGATTTGATGGACTCTGGGTTCCGAGGGGCTGTCCTTAAGTGCAGCAATAAAAATATGTCTTCTTGAAAGGTATTATGTATGTGGCACGCACCCGGGCACTGAATCATGTCTTTGCCGTGATTCACTAGCCACGTCGGACACCAGAGGGACCCCGCCTTGGAAGTATCCACCAAATGAAATTGTAGGCTGGGTTTATTCAGAAAGCTCCCGCTGGTGTGCAGTCCTTTCGTAAAAGGACATGCTTTTTTTCCAAGATTTTCTTCAAGTCTGTCCCCATCCAGGAGGGTAAATTTTCATCTTCCTGACTTCAAGAGGAAGGTCTGGTGGTTCTCATAGCATCGTTGCACACTAAAGAGAAAGGCGTCCCAAAGCTCCACACTCCATCCCCTGTGGGGAAGAGTATGGACTAGGACAGCTGTACCCAGCCCTGGCTTCCCCTGCCACCACCCTGACCCCCCAGCAGCCCACAAGTCTGCCCCCTCCAGGCCCACACTCACCTGAGCCCTGTGCCTGGAGCGCCTCCGCCCTCCCCCTTCACCACTCTGGTCCCTCCCCTATCTTCTCTTAGTTGAAGATTCCAGTAGCCTCCTCAGTGCATCCACTGTGAAAACCCAAAACCGCATTACTGAAGTACAGTTTACCCATCGCATACTTGACCTATTTAAAAACGCACAAATTAGTGATTTTTTTGTATATTCACAGAGATTTGCAACTGTCCCCACCATCAACGTTAGAACATTTTCATCTCTCAACACCACCACCCCCGCCCCAGCTCTCACTCGCCACCCACCCCCACCCAACCCTAAGCAACCACTGATCTGTCTCTAGAGTTGCCTGTTTGGTTTTCCTGTGATGTAATCACACGATGTGTGGTGTTCTAGACCAGCTGCCCTCACCAAGTGGGAGTTTTCAAGGCTCATCCAAGGTGTAGTACGCGGTGGCACTTCAGTCCTCTTTTTTTTTTTTTCTTTTTTAAAGGTTTTTATTTATTTACTCATGAGAGACACAGAGAAAGAGGCAGAGACACAGGCAGAGGGAGAAGCAGGCTCCATGTAGGGAGCCCGACCTGGGACTCAATCCCGGGTCTCCAGGATCATGCCCTGGGCTGAAGGCAGGCGCTAAACCGCTGAGCCACCTGGGCTGCCCTCGGTCCTCTTTACACCTGAATAATATTCTGTGGCACAGAGGGACCACACTATGCTTGTCCATTCACCAGTTGATGGGCATTTGGGTGGTTTCCTTCTCTTGGCCGCATGAACAACGTACTGCATTGCCTCTTGGCCCCTCTGGTATGTTCTGCTTGGTGTCCACTCAGGGCACTGTCCAGGGTATGTTCTGCTTGGTGTCCACTCAGGGCACACTCAGGGCACTGTGTCCACTCAGGGCACATGTCCACTCCTGCACATGGCAGTGCCACCTCCGTGGTTGCTTTCCAGCAGCTTCTCTGGCGCCTCAGGCATTTCCTTGCCTCCAGAGAGTGCTGGCGGTTGTCTGTCTCAAGTTTTTCCTGTCTGCTTTGTGCTAGACCATAAGCTCCATGCAGGGGGGTGGCGCTCTGTCTGCTTTACCTCTCTCCCTGTATTCTCAAGGCCATGCTCTGTAGGGACTGAATGCACATTTGTTGAGCGAGTGGATGACCTTGTAATAAGATGGGCGTGAGGATAGCAGTGATTGACCTAACGGTCTTGGCAGAATGCTTGGCCTGTAGTAGACATGCAATAAATGGCAAGTTGTCACATGCTTGAGATGAGCAGACAGGGAAATGAGTAAGACCCACAGCTCCCGGCCCTTGGGAACCTCACAAAAGAGGAAGGCAGAGATAACCATGTTTCAAAAAAATCCCAGAGAAGTTCAGGGAACATCATGCTGTGGGAGCACCTGCGTTGTTCCTGGTCTGGAGACTGAGGCTAGCTTCCTGGAGAGGGTTGGGGTGGAGGTCCTCAAGGACACCTGGGGCTGTGGGCCCAGAGAAGCTGGTGGCCAAGCCTGTTGAGGGACAATGGCCCGAAGACACCTGCAGGTGCTGTGGGTTTTCTTGGCGGTAAGACCGTGGGAGTGAGCAGGAGAGGAACCTTAGAGAAGGTGAGCTGGGGCCAGAGCAGGGAAGGCATCACTTGCCAGGATGAAGGCCTGAATTTTACTTAGTAGCCTCAGAAATAGCCAAGGCCATTAGGGCATGGGTCAGGATGGTACGGGAATGGTGCTGAGGGCAGGTGGGAAGGGAGGAGTGAAAGGGAGGCCCAGCCAGGCCATATGAGCTCTTTAGATGTTTGTCACCTGCATAGGAAGGCTCTCACATGGACGATGGGTCCCGTGCATGACATGGGGGAGGAGGCCGGGAGACTGCTGGCCCTGTAGCCCTGGATGACAAGCACCTAACAGGCCATGAGGGCAGGGGGCCGCTTGGTGATGTTCTTCTTCCTGTTCACTAGGGCTTCCTAGAACTGAGCAATTAGTTGGGACTGGTGGCGTTTCTGGAAACCCAGTTAGCAGCTCTGGTCCATTGGTTTAAAAAAAGTATGTATGTGCGTATATGCATATACGTGTGTTTATCAGTTATGTCTGTGTGGTCTTGTTTTGGCCTGTAAAGTCTAAAATGAAATAAGTGACAAACACGTCAATATGTACCAATAAATATATATGAAGTCTGTGTAACACGTGCATACATAAATCGGTTAGTAACTTTCCAGGAACATATGCTGAAAATGAGAGGATTTGTTTTTGAACTAAGAAAATAATTGCCATTCTCCCGAAGTGAAAACCTTTAACAGAGGAGGGTGGTGATCAATGTTATTACTTCTCTCAACAATGAGGAGCTAAAGAAGAGGTCTGCTTTTTAAAAAGTTTTTGTGGTAAATGCAACACCTGCTTGCTAGAAAAAAGGCTCACGGTACAAATCTGAAGGTCCGAAAACCGTTAAGTCCCCTTCTTTCCATCCCATCCTCCCTTGAGGGTGAGAACAGTGCTGTGCCCTTTAGGTGTGTTCTGTGCGCACACAAATATCCATAACACGGATGAACACGCGTGGTGCATTCGCTAACCATACCATGCCTCAACTTGCTTTTTACACTTGACATCGTATGGTGCACATCTCTCTTGGGAAAAACTCGGTTTGATTCCACAAACGTTTAACAAGCATCCACCAAGTATTAGGGGTATGGAGGAGATGGGGGGGTGCTGTTAGCAACAGGGATGTCTCATTTTATGAAGCTTTACGCTTACAAAATGCTTTCACCAGTGTCTGCAAACATTTTCACATAGAGTTGGGGAGACAGGTGTATCCACAGTTGCTTTTCCCTTGAAGCCCAATGAGGGGTCTGCATGTGATGTTTAACCACCAGGCTCACTCGGGCAGCAGACGCGATCGTGTGCTCTGAAGGGGTGGGTGCTTGGGGATCGCGCCAAGGAGGTGACATTTCCACCTGTAGAGAAGCAGAGAATCAAAGTGCACAGAGACACAGTGCCTTGGCTACACAGCCCCATATTCTTCAACAGGTCTGTGTGTTCCATCACCTCTTTGATGCTATCTTTTTATTTGATTGTTAGGATAATCCCATCACTTGGGTCAGGCCGGGCAGGGGAATCTTTCCTGCCCGACTGATCAGAAAAGGGCAGCTTCCCAAGGTCAAACAGCTTGGGGCCACTGAGACAATGCCCTCTGTTTCTCTGTTTTACCAATGCCTCATCGCTGACCGGTTCCCTGCACTGTAGGGTCTAACATGATATAGCCTCAAGAGCAGAAGTCCTAAAGTCACACACCAGCTCCCGCATCTGGCGGAGTAGCCTTGGACAAGTCCTTTTGCTTCCTTGAGCCTCCTATCTGTAAAGTGGGTGTAGTGATAGGACCTGTCTCCACCAGGAAGCCAAGGGGTTGATTGAAGGGACGTGTCCCTGCATCTGAGACCGCAGGGGATACCTGCTGTGCCTGGGGGAGCTGCCACCTTTCCTTTGCTGCTCCCCACTGTTCCCTGTTCCCTGCGTTCTTCTCCAAGCGAGGGTGTCCTGTTGCTCTGTGGCTCCTGGTAGAGCTGGATGTTGGCTGTGCCTTACTCTCCAGCCAGTCCAAGGTTCGCTTTGATAGTCAGTCTCTTCAGACACCTGCTGACGGAGCTGTACAATTGATATCAATTAGTTTTGAATTTTTTCAATGAGATGACTCTGATAATAACTTTGGTAATCCCACGATGCCTCATTAGAGCTGCTGGCTACGATGATGAGCCCTGTGATTTAGCAGGTTTTTCCTCCAACACCTTTGTCCAGGAACCAAGTCACGGGCTTGCTGCTGTTTCACATCACTTGTGTGAGCCCCGTACTGGACGCCCTGCTGCCCGGTCGCCCGCTGGAGCTCACCCCTGGGCCCCAGCAGGCGCCCACCTCCTCTGGCAGTGTGGACTTTTGCAGTGGAGCAGCATCTTGGCACGCTTGGACAACACACGGGGGATTCAAGGCGGCCCCTTTGGGGGTATCTATTTGCTCAGCCTCCGAGGCCCTCCTCCCAGACACAGGGGGACACGGGGGGAAGAGGCGGGTTTCTGGAGGGGGGTGAGGCATGGCTGTGCTGTTAGGAATGTACACTGTTTAAGGAACTAGGACTCTGGATTTGATTTCCCTTCCAGAAGCTGGCAGCCAAGAAGGCTTTTGACGTCTGCCTCCAGGAGGCAGGTAACACGGAGGTCAAGCACAGCTTTTACAACTGGCCAGACAGGAGTTGTAGACCTAACGCCACCCTCCTGTGGCTGTCCCACATTCAGTGGCTGTAAAATGCGAATCGCGGCGCCTTATAAACCGGGTAGCAGAGAGCTGGCTCGCGGTTCATGCTTAAGAAATGACACCAGAGGTTCCCTCGGAGGGTACAGCAAGCCCCAGATCCTCAGGTGCGTCCTCAGCAGGTGAGACCTGGTGGTCATCTTCTGACTCTCTGTCCGGAGTCCCAGCTTCCCTGTCTGATGCGAGCCCGAGCCAAGCCCCTCCTGGGGCTCTCTTGGACCAGCCCATTCAGTGTTCACATAACCTTTTGGGAAAGGCCTGCTCTTAGTTTCCATTTCGTGGCGGACAGGCTGAAGCCCAGAGGGAGCGCGTGGCTGGTTGACATCACAAGGGGGTGAGTGGAGCAGGGGCTGTAATCCAGTTCCGGGCCCCATAGGCCTCACCCCTCCGCTGGAGTGCGTAGAGGACAGATGACAGCAGTTTGTGCCACGAGTTAGGAAAGTGTCTGGGGCGTGCGTTCAGATAAAAGTCGGTGCAGGGACACCTGGGTGACTCAGCGGTTGAGCATCTGCCTTTGGCTCAGGGTGTGATCCTGGTCCCAGGATCCAGTCCCGCATTGGGCTCCCCTCAGGGAGCCTGCTTCTCTCTGCCTGCGTCTCTGCCTCTCTCTGTATCTCTCATGAATAAATAAATAAAATCTTTATATAAAAAAAAAAAGTCGGTGCAGTTAGTGCTTCAGAAACGAGCACTGGCTCATTAGAAGTAGCTGGTCTGTGATGATGAGCGGGAGCTCTACTCTGAGCTAGAAGGTCGTAGAACTTCGGAGGGAGCCTGGGTCTGCATCCGGTCTCTGCATGTGGCACCAGGGTGGGGAGTGGGCGGCGGGCTGGGTGCAGGGAGGGGTCCCTGCAGCGTGGGGGTGAGGTTTGGACCGGCCCGGGAGCACATTCTCCTCCCGCTCTTCCCTCTGCCCCGTGGATCCCGCCTCGGCTGACAGTCCTCTCACTCTCCAGTGTGGGGGCCTCTTCTCGTTCTGAAACAGCCTCTGTTTTCCAGGGGAACAGCCATGCTTCCTTAAGATTTTTTTTCTTTTATTGGTGGTTACTTATTGTTCGGTAGTAGCAGTTTCCAGAGCGTGGTAAGAAATTGCTGATACAGCTCCGTTCTGGTCCGACTGCCAACAGCGGGCGTCCCGTGCGGTCTCAGATGGGCCTGTGCTTCACGTTTTGTTCTCTTTGCTTGGCACCTGTGTTGGTCGTGTTAAAACACAGCAGAAAGAAGGGCCTCCTTGGGGGATTTGGGGGTTTTTTCCTTTTCTTTTTTCTTTTTTTTTTGTCCAAGGCTGAGTGGCTCCTCAGCCTCCATGTAATTACAATAGGAGGGGCAGGTGGCTGGGTCCTTATCTCAAAGTGGGGATAATGCTGCTTCCCAGGCAAGGTTGTCCTGAGGATTAGTGAGGATGCACGTCCCAAGTGCCTGGCGTAGTTCCCAGCATGCAGCAGGGCAATGGAGTTAGAGGGAGCTGTAGCAGTATCACTTTATCCACCACAATGTGAGAAGCCAAAAACTGGCAGCACCCCAAAGATGGGATTGCCATGGGGAAATAGATGGCTTTTTGTCAGGACAGAAACCTCTGGGTTGCTTTTGTCTCCATGGATCGGTGTGTGTCCACAGCTGGGATTGGGGCCTGAATTTGGGATTTGGTGGCTGTTGGGGGTGTGTGTCCCCCAGACTTGGCATGACGGCTTAGAGTACGAGACGTTAGAGCCACGGGGAGGTGGCGTTGTGGGGCACCTCTGCCAAGGCCTCATGTCACAACTTGGGAAACTAAGGCAGAGGATTAGACTGGCACCCAGGACCAGAATGAGCCCTGGGGGACGCCGGTCTTCCTGACCACACACTGCGGTCGTGCGAGAAGCCTGTTGTTTTTGTTTAAACAATTATTTTTCATCCATTGAAGGGTTTTTTTGGGGGAGGGGGCGGGGGAGGCATTCTGTCGGGTGTCCACTGTGTGACATGCTGGGGTCTGGCACAAGTAGGGGGCAGGCCACCTTGGCAGGACCCAGCACATTCCAAACTGCCCATTTTGTGAAACTCACTGAACCAGACTGACTGCAGCTCCCTCCGTGCAGGTAAGTTTTGAAAAGATGGTTCGGAAGGAGTCCCTGCAGGGGTGTTTGTCACCCAGCCGCCTGCCACCTTCAGAGCCTGTGCTCAAGGTAGAGATTGGTGTGGGCTTGTGAGGGGAGAGTCACCCTCCTGAACAGAAAAGTGCTAAGAGATGGTACTTGGAGGGGAGCGGTCGTCATTGGTGGGGAGGGGGTCATGACTGCCTTTTCACCTCTTGTGCGGAAGCAGCCAAAAGTTGCTTGAAACAGCAGGTGGGAGAGGTCTCTTAGGGTCTCCCTGGGGGGCGCCAGCAGGCTGCCCCTGGGTGATACCGTAATCCATTTGGGGAGCGGCTTTTTGCCCCACAAAAGAAAGGCAGGGCTGGGGCAGGGGGGAGAGAGAAAGAGAGGGAGATGTGTTTCTCTTTGATGTCATTCAGGCGGAAAGCCAATCTGCGCATGTAAATGAACTTGAAAATGCAATTAAAAATATATACATATTAGAGACTGTGATCCAGAATTTAATGTGAGATGCAGGTTACAAAGTGACAAGCGGCATTTCCTCCAATCAGTGATAACTAACTCTTCTCTGTGATTAATGCGGCTCGTCTCGGGGGTAATAGGCACACCGCACATAAATGCTGGAATTATTTCTTAAACTACAGTCTGACAGCCCCACTGAATGCAGAGTTTTCTTTGCACACATCGCCAGCCTCCTCCCGGCTGCCACCGCCGAGGGAACGTGTTTAAGAAGGCCCCTCCGAGGGCTCGTCCTGGCTCGACAGGGGAGGCGACACAACAGTTGCGGGCATCATCGTGGGCAGAAATCCAGAGGGGCCCTGAGCGGGGTTAGGGCTGCGGCACCGGCAGGTGGGCAGGTCACAGGTTGCAAGGAGCCACCTGTGGCCTGCATTTAAAGCAGGAGCTGGGACGTGGGGATCCTGGTGTGTTCAGTGCAGGGAGGGTGCTGGAAGGGATCAGGGTAACAGAGCTCTCCGTGACTTCAGCCCCTCCTTGAGAAGGCAGCCCTGGAGCAAAGGCCTGCGGAAGCTGGAGGAGAGGGCCTCATGGCTGTCCGCAGGAAGAGTGCTCCAGGCAGAGGTAACAGCCTGTGCAAAGGCCCTGAGGTGGGGCATGCCTGGCGTTTCCAGCAGAGGCGGGTGTGGCTGGGAATGAGCAACATATGAGTATGAGGGAGCTGATGGGACAGGGCAGGGGGGCTGTCCTCTCTAGCACAACTGACCCGTATCCTTAAATCACCAGCTGGCTATAATAATTAAGAGGGAGCAGCAGCCCTTTCGTGGGGCAGAATTTTGATTAGAAGCCAGAAGTTACCAGAAGGGCAGTTTTAAAATCTTTTATTTTTATTTATTTATTTAATTAATTTATTTATGATAGTCACACACACACAGAGAGAGAGAGAGAGGCAGAGACACAGGCAGAGGGAGAAGCAGGCTCCATGCACCGGGATCCCGGGTCTCCAGGATCGCGCCCTGGGCCAAAGGCAGGCGCCAAACCGCTGCGAGAAGGGCAGTTTTAACTCCCAGGTCTGGAGAAATTCTCTGGTAGAGCTGTCCCAGGATAGACTGGGTTGTTCTGAGTCCTTTGTCCACCACACCAGCACCGAATCAGCCAAGGGGAAGCAACACCAATGGCAATGAGGCGAGAGGCCAGGCCAGGTCTGCGTCTGCCAAGACGCTGTTCAGAAGTGCTGTGACTGCCTCATTACAATCCGAGGTGCTCTCCCTTGTGCAGTATCACAGACTTTGCCCCCCGCGGGCCAGTGCGTGGTCCTGCTGAGGGCCGGCCCCCCAGAGAGACCCTGCCCTGCCATGGGATCAGCGCCGTCGGTCACCACGGGGCCTGGGCCTGTGCAGCGCACTCCTCTGATACTTCAGGAGAAACCAGAAATCCTGCATCCGTGACATCTCCTGAGGTGTAGGCATGGGCTGAACATCAGGGCCTTCTCTGGATGGTGCGGGCCCAGGGGCGCCCTCCTGCAGCCGGAGCCCAGCTGAGTCCTCAGGGAGGCGTCCTCTGATGGCCTTTCCAGGTTATCTCCCTGAGGCCCCGTGTCCTTCCCTTCCATCCTCCAGGCCCAGCGGAGGCGGCCTGGTGTCCCTCCTCCCGGGCCAGCTCCATCACACTGGGTTGTCGTGATGTAGTAACATCCTGCCTCAATGTCCCCTGGTGGGTGTCTTGCGTGGCGTCCGTGTACAGAGCGCTCGGCATCTGTGACCTTGAGGTTCTCAGACCCGAGCATCTGCTGGTGAGCCCTGCGAGGCGGTGGTTCCAGGCCCCAGGGACCACAGTCCCTGTAGGGGACTGAGCGGTGGACTGCCTGGCCAGAGGACCACTGAGGCTCTTCAGGAACCTTCATCTCTCATTTAGATAAGTAAGCGGAGCTCAGATTATATTTCTGTAAATAAAGCGGGCCCGCAGCCGCCCCACAGCCCGGCCGAAGTCAGCGCCTTGTCGGGAGTTATTTTATTAACAAGTTCTGCTGAGTGGGCTCGAGTGGGGACTGCCACTCTCATATTGTCGATCTAATTATAAACATGAGGGACGGGACCAAATAAGTAGCCTTTAAAGGGAGAAGAGTCTGGCAGCTTGGTTTAAAGTGTCCTTTAATGAACTTCTTTGGCACTTGTATCTTAGCAACACATTTTATTACATCCTGGTGCAGCTGGACGCGCGTGCAGTAATTTATCCCCCTCCCCCCGGCGCTCCCCTCCCCCCGCCGCCCCTCCAGCTCTCTTTGGTGACAGCGGAGGGAAGAATGTACCGACCCGCTTTCCCAAGGCTCTCTTTGCATCTCTCTGGCTTTGTTTGGTTGATGAAAAAGGCAAACACAGCGCCAGGAGTGGGGACCTTGTGGTCTGCTTGGAGGTGGCCTGGAGGGGACCCCGGGCCTGGAAGGTGGGGAGGCCCTCCTGCAGCTGGGCTGCCCGCGAGTCCAGATGCTGGGGCTGCGGGGCTGCTCATAGATGCGCTGATTCTCTCCCGGGCGCTCCCTGGGTTTGGGTATTTTTATCTGGACTTCTTTCCTGTAATGGCACTCATTTGGATGTGGTGGAGGCAGGGACGTTTGCAAATCTTTGATCATAATCAGCAGCCTGTGAGCGGGGATGGGGAGTGTTCTGGATGAGGTGGACGCGGCGGGAAGCAGGACGAGGACACTGGGAGTGGCTGCGCTGCTCCGAAGCCCAGGGAGCTCTCGGCCAGTTACTGACCTCCAGGCTTAATTCCACTGTTGGATGCACGAGTGTCCTGGGGTCGCTGTGACAGATGCCCACGAACCGGGCGGCTTGTGCCGTCTGGAGCCAGCACTCTGAAGTCAAGGTGTGGGCAGAGCTGTGCTCCCTCCTGAGGCTCTAGAGGAGGCTCCTTCCTGCCTCCTCCAGCTCCCAGCAGCTCCTGTGCTCCTGGGCTAGTGGCTCCCTCTCTCCGGCTTCCTGTGACCATCGTCCCTGTGTCTCTGTCCTCTCCTCTCCCCAAAGGGACACCAGCTGTTGGATTTAGGGCCTGCCCTAACCCTGGTGACCTCAGTGGATCACATCTGCAAACATCCTATTCCCACACAAGGCCACACTCTGAGATTCGGAGTGGATGTGAATATGGGGGAGACTGTTCATCCCAGCACACCTGCCAGTGGGAGGTAGTCACACCTGCCTGAGGGTTGGGCTGGGGTAGCAGAATCGGCGGTGGACTCTTGATGCCAGCCCCACGCCAGGAGCGCCTTGGGCCCCCTCGGTGTTTGCCTTCCCCACCCTTGCCCCACAGTCGGGAGTCAAGAGAGGAGCTGCTGAAACCATGCTCATCACGGGTGATACGGGTGGCCGAGTTTTCTCAATGTGGTCCCCGGCAGTGGGTGTGGCATTTGGGGTCTGTAAGAGGCTTCCCGTACCTGATGCCATGGGGTCCTCAGCATCTCAGGGAATGGCAGGCGGAGGGGGGTGTCCCTTGGGCCCGAGTGAGGAACCACGTCCCCACTGCGTTCCCCAGGGCCCTGTGGGGTCAGGCTTTGGTCTTTCTGAGTCATTTTCTGCAGCCGTAAAATGGGAATGAGAGGTCGCTGTGCACTCCACAGGGTAATTGTAGGAGTGAAATGAAAACACGGGGAAATCGGGGGATGCAGAGGGTTGAGCATGGGGCTGCGGGGGCCTCGTGACTGGGCTGGAGTGTCCACTCTCTTCCCCATCCCCACCACCACCTATTTGGCGCCTACTGTGTGCCGGGTGCCTTACGCGCTGCAGCGCCGTGGTACTCCTGGGGCTAAGCTATGATCCGTATTTACGGGAACAGGGAGCAACAGAGGAGCTCTTCAGCAGGGGCTGTGGTGAGCTGCTGGAGCCAGGCTCAGTGCGGAGCCGGGTGCGAACCCTGGAGCCCCCCTGCGACTCCACATTTGGAGTTTTCTTTCTTCATGCCTAAGATGTACTCAGTAATGACCCCTGTTCCTTCGGAGGGTTCTGAGGTTCAGCAGGGTGACGTGGTCAGTCATCGCCTGAGCTTTGGTGCTGCCCACAGGGGAGCAGGACCGGAAGACACAGCTGGCAGGAGAGGCCGTGGGGTGGCCTCTCCCCAGCTCCCAAGCGCTGGCTGGGGCCTCAGGTCTGGCAGCCCCTAAGGCCACTCCGAGGGGCTCTGTCCCCCTGGCCGGGGTTTGGGGAGGTGCCTCATCCTGCCCCCAGGTCTTGCTACCCAAAGATACGAAGAAGCAAAGGAAGAACCCATCCCCGGACCACCATCCTGCGCCTTTTATTTTGACCCCTGTTATTACTGTACATCATGTCAGAAAATTCTGCAGGCCTAGCAGGTGTCCGTGGCTACTTGGGATGCAGAAAGAACCCGGAAAAGTGGGTCAGGAAGGGGCTGTTCTTTTATACTCCAATGGAAAGACCCACTGCGTTCCCAGATGGTTCCAGCTGCCCCGTGGGGAATGGGCTGTGCTCCAAGGAGTCTTGGATGCTGTGAGGCCATGTTAGTCAGGCCCCAGATCTCTGCTTTTGCTCAGCACCTTCCTTTTGGGGCCCTCAGCCCTTGGGTTGGGTCTCGTGTCACTCTTGCTCCCATTCCCTTGGCCAGAGCATGCCACGTGGCCACACTTGCCAGCAGACAGGCCCTGAGTGTACAGAACAGAGGGCAGGGGTGTTATCCTGCCAAGTTGTGTAGCTGGCCGCCATACAGACACCTGCTCACGTGGCCCCTTTGCACACCCGCTTCCCATCACTCCTGTGAGGTCGCAGAGCCTAGGACAGGAGGTGGTGGCAGAGGCTGGGAGGAATGGCCTCTGGAGCCCGCTGTCCTGTGGAAACCTGCCTCACCTTGCTGTGCCTTTGCTCATGAGTGCTCTCCTAGCTCCCAAATCCAGCTGGCCCGTCTGTTCTTCGGGCACGGGCTCTGGGACACCCCACTGCCCTCGGCCGGCGGTACCTGTAGCTCTCCGCTGTGGCTCTGTAGTTAGCAGTGGAGCGGGGGCTGCAGGAGGCAGCGCTGGGTGCGCAGCGGCACCTGGACAGGTGGGCCTGGTCGGCAAGGGACGCACCTCCCTGTGTTTGTTACGGGAATCCTTTTCTTCTGGGGCTGCAAGCATTTTCAGCTCTTCTTTGATTAGATTTTTTCATCTGGGGCCTGCAGCAAACGTCTGCCATTGGTTGGTAAAGGTATTCATCTTTATCATTATGTGCTTGGGCCAGGGCTCATGACCTTGTGACCCACCGGCGGACTAGGAGGGGACTGGGGGTTGGTGTCATCGTCACCATCCCTAAAAGTCTTCTTTGCCCCTATAGGCGCTTGGTTGGATATCCTTTGACCCCCCTTCCCCTCCCGCCAATCCATCCCTCCCAGTTCGCTGCCCTGTGGCACAGGTCGGCTCGTGGCTGTACACAAGATGCAGCCTTCGATGGGGAGACAGAGAGACGATAAGAGGATGTGCTCCATCAGCATCTGCAGCCGGTTGTCATAGGTGCTTTGGTACAAACCTCCTGGTGACAGTGGCAGCTCCAGCGAGGGAGCGCTCAGTTCTCTCTGGGAAGCAGCATCACAATCACGTGGTGGTGCTTCCCATTTTCCAGACAAGGAAACTAAGGTCTCGAGAGATAAGTGACCTACCTGAGGCCCCTCGTGAGCAAGGGGCAGCGCCAGGATTCCAGAAGCATCTATGTGACCCCAGCAGGCTCTTATCCCCATTTTACAGATGAAGAAACTGAGCCCTGAGAGGTCAGTGACTTCTCTAAGTCACCCACCTCCTAGGTGGTGGTGCTCAGATCCCCATCCAGGTCTCCTCTTTCCCCGAGCTGTGTGTCTTCCAGATACCTGTGATGGAAGGACTCGGCACGTAGCCCTGGTCTCCAGGTCAGGTGGGCACTCTCACTGCCCTGCCCCACTGGGGGTACCAAGTGCCCCAATGGCTGAGCCAAAATGCATTCGGAGAGGGCCCACCTCCCGTGACAACCCCTGGCTCAGTATTCACCACACATGTGCTATTAGAGGAAGAAAGGAGGAAAGAGGGATTTGCCTGGGAGGATCTGGTGTTTTGGTTCAGATCGGGGCCTCCCAACCCCATTCTCCCATCCCTCCATCCACCCACTGGGGGAGACCTTTGTGACTATGAACCGATGGACAATGCTGTGCTGGGGGTGGGGGCGCTCCGTGGAATGATGAGCTAACTGCCCCCCGGGAACCCCGTGTCACCCTGACAGCCACTGTCTAGCAGCCTGGGGCGGCAGCCATCGGTGCTCCCGACAATCAGAGGACGGGGACATTTCTTGTTCTAAACCCTAACCCTGAACAATTCTCCGTGGGTTTGACCGTCAGACCCCCATCTCTGACCTGTGTAAGTCTCATGACCTTGAGCAAGGTCTTGGCTATCCGTCGAGCTCCATTTGTGCCCCCGTGAGGCAAGGACGCCCCTGTGCTCGCCTCGTGAACTTCAAGCCTGAGGTAAGGCAGGTGCATGGTGAGGCTCAGGAGCCGTGTGTCTCTGCGACCTCCATCTCCCCGGGGCTCATCTCCACCCCAGCGCCCCGTCATCATCTAGCCAGTCACCTCCTCATGTTTCTCTCTCTCCTTGCCTCCCTTGGAATGTTCTGGAGCCTCCTCACTGCCCTCACTTGCCTCCCAAGCCAGTCTCCCACGCCGTCCCCACGGCTGTCGTTCTGAAGTTCAGCCCTGCCCCGTTCTCTCCCACTGCCAAGCGCCCATGGCAGAGTTCTGGGGGGCTCCCTCGGCCTCTCACTGGGGTTGCGGGTTCCAGGAGGGGCTGCTTTGCCCAGAGTGGGGCTGGGGGACCCTGGGCAGCCTGCCCTCTGCCCCAGCTACAAGGCTGGTAAGTGGGGGGTGCTGGGGCTCCAGGGAACACACCGTGGAGGCCAGTGACTTAGGGAAGAAGATTCAGAAATTCTTTGATGACAGGCGTCTCGTTGTTTGACCTCGGTTCACATCTTCAGCCTCATCTCCGGACACGGAGCTGTTGACCATTTCTCAGACACATGAAATGCCTGTGGATTGCCCTTTTCTCTCTAGCCAGGTCCTACTCATCCCCCAAGGTCAAGATCATCTCTTCACCCTCGAGGAAGGCACCTCTGGATTCATTTGGATCGGATCACGGGGGTGGTAATGACGATTATGGTGGTGGTGGCGGTGGTGATGAGGATGGTGATGGCCATGCTAATAGTGGGGATGGTGAGGATGGTGAGGATGACGTCAGGGATGACGAGAGCCACTACCATTAGTGTAGACCACTTCCTACAGTGGGTGTGAGTGTTTTCTGAGCTACCTGCCCTGTCATCACCACCTGTCCCAATGGAGACGTCTTATCCCCACCATATGCTGCAGGAAACAGACGCGCATCTCGGGCCAGCATGGCCAGCCTTGGGGCCGATCACGCTATTCAGTAAAATTAAGATTGTGAGGGGTGTTGTCTGCATCTGACTCACTGGTGCACAACAGTTAAACTTTAACTAGTGAGCAGTGGATGCGGGTGTGCCTTATAAACTATAAACGGGATAGGAATGCTTCTGCTGTTATATTGTGTCCCTACCAACAACATGTTTGTGTGTGTGTGTAAAGGGAAACAAAAAGCTTTGGAAATAGTTCTAAAGTGAACAAAGTCCCTTATGCACCTTGTAGGCCTTCCTGGGAACCCCTAAAGAATTAATAACAAGATGACATAAAACGTGAAACATTGCCAACATTATTTTTAAACACCGTGAGGCTTAGATAGCATTCTCCGGGGAGGTCTGTCCTGTAGTTCTGCAGTTATTTTCAGGACACCTGGTGTCACTTAGTAGGTCCCTCTTCTGACTGAGCATGCAGTTCCGTTGGCTGCCAGCGTGGGTAACTGAGGCTCTGGAAGGAAGTCACAGGAATAGAAAAAAATATGTGATTTTTTTTTTTTTGAAAATGACAGCCTTTTTTCTTTAAAGATTTACTTACATACTTAAGTCATGTCTATACACACAGGCCCGACCCATAACCCTGAGATTTAGAGTCGCATGCTCTACCATCTGAGCCAGCCAAACGCCCCTTGAAAATTAAAACTTTACATGAAAAAGAACAAGATAAGCAATCCTACCACCCTGCAAGTTTAATTGATGGATTACAGAGTGAGATTTAAATAAAAATAATCATCCATGTCATTCACTGGCATAATTGCTACTTATTGTACTTAACATATAGTTTTTTTTTTTTTTAACTCGCAGGTGATACTTTCCTTTCCACCACAGTGTTTGAGGCTTTGCAAAGACTCAGTCCCTGATTAGACCTTTGTTCAAGGTCCCTTAGATTCTAGCTCCTTGACCATCTGTATGTGTCTGAATCTCCTGGGAGCTCCATCTGCCAGCAGGTGCTTGGTGCCACTCCATACTTATGGAACCAGGACTCCACCACTCAGCCCAGGAGTGTGGGTGACATGCCCCCTAATGAGATTCCAGAGCCCCTGAAATGTGAGGATACCAGGCCTGTAAGTGAGGATAACCCTTCCTCTGGCCACCTGACAAAATGGAAAGGTGTGGACAGCATGCTTCTTTAGTCCTTTTGTTCTGTGGTGATGGTGGTGGTGATTGTAAGGATGAGGATAGTGATGGTAGCGATGATGATGGTGGTGATGGTGATGATGGTGGTGGTGATGATAGTGATGGTGATAGTGGTGATGATAGTAATGACTGTGATCATGGTGATGATGGTGATGACTATGATCATGGTGATATGATAATGATGGTGATTTTCGAATAGTGGTGATGATGTGGTGGTGATGAGAACGATGAAGACAGTAGTGGCGATTATTGTGATAATGGTGATAGAGTGTTGACGGGGTGATGGGGACTTTTGTCAAAATGGTGGTGGTAATGGGTGTCCTGCCTTGCTACCCTCAGGGAGAGGTTGAGGAGATTGGGGCATGGAAGAGGGGCCCAGCCCCAGGTCCTCAGAGAATTCACCTTGCCCTCTTAAGTGAAGTATGGAAATGTTGTGAACCTCAGTTTCCCTGCTTCTAAGGAAGTAGCTATGTCTTTATAAGGTGCCAAAGCCTGTGCAAATATTCATGGTTTTATTATGACTCAGAGGATCGCATTCAATTTTATGTAAAGAGGCAGAGGGGGAAAGAGGACTGCCAGAGTGGTCTGTGACATTAGACTGTTTTCACTTATATTTTATGTCATTGGTGTTGAGACATATGCACTTGCATTCATCTTTCTTAGGTTGGATTTTTAAAATATTTCTTTAAAAATTTGTTTAAAAAACAATCACAGGGGTGCCTGGGGAGCTCAGTGGTTGAGCATCTGCCTTTGGCTCAGGGCATGATCCCCGGAGTCCTGGGATCGAGTCCCACATCAGGCTCCCCGCGCCCCCCCCCCCCCCCCCGCAGGGAGCCTGCTTCTCCCTCTGCCTGCATCTCTCATGAATAAATAAATAAAATCTTTAAAAAATAAAATAAAATAAAAAACAATCACAGAAAGTGCAAAGGATCAGTGATCCTGCTCCATACCTGCCCTTTGGTGTGGGGTCCGGAGAGGCCGAGGGCCCGAGTCGCACACCCCAGTTCTTGGCAGGCTCGGCTGCTGGCGGCCCCTCCCTGCAGTCTCCACTCCGGTCTCCCCACGGGGCGCCTCTGTCCGGTGCCACCACCACAGCCTCTGCCCCAGTTGGTGAGCTGCCCACGCCAAGTGGCCTGGACGGCTGGACTCCCCGAGAGGCACTGGCCGAGGCTGAGAAGCTCTCTTTTCCCATTTTAGGTGACTTTGCTTTTCTCAATCCAAATCAGATTTTGTTTTATCTGCTGGAGCCTCGTTTCATAATTCCTCTGGCTTTGATCTCGTCATCACGGTTTAGACATCTTTCCTTGCTGGCGTTCCTCTTCGCCCCAGGTGCCTCCTTCCTGACACGGGGCCTGCTGCTCCTGTAATACATACTCACCCCTAATGAGCTACTTAAAAAATAAGCATTGATTTCTAGATAAAAATCACAATTAATTTTAAATGCCCTCTGTAAACCTTGTTACAAATAATTGCCAGAAACACACAAAGTCTGAAATTAATTAAAATCGACAGCCTTGTTTGATGTGGGATGTGCTCCTCATTTTTTAGTTATGTATGTGAGCTGTGTGGATGGCGCTGGGGCAGCAGCCGTGGCTTCGAGATGCCAGGTGGGGGGATTTGCTGGAGGAGCAGCTGAGCTGCCCGTCCCCGGGTCTGGATTCATCCGGTCCCGACTGGCAGCCCTGCCGACTCTCCACACCTCCAGTGTTGCATCTGTGAAATGGGTTTACCAATGCCGGCCTTACGGATGGCTGGTGGAGGGTGATGGTGAGGTGGTGCCTGCTCAGAGGCTGTGGTCTGTCCTCCCCACTGTCCCCGCCCCAGGCCAGCCCTGGAAATGTTAACCCACACATCTGTTGTTGGAGGGGGGAGGTCGTATTGTTCATTCATTCACTCACTCACCTGTGCTGTGAGCTAAACAGAAGCCAACAGAAACCCAGACGGCAGGGCCGCCAGACAGAGGTCCCCTCCTCTGGACGACATCTCTGGTGCTGGAGTGAAGAAGTGACTTGATCGAGGCCAGGCTTGGCCGGCCCAGGAGTGAACCTTCCACACTCCCGCACTTTCGAGGCTGGTGGGATCCTCAGGAGTTGGCCATGGCCAAGGCAGAAGGAGCCAGCCAAGAGCCCCCACTCTGGGGTTCCCCTGCCCCCCACCCTGGGGTGACATAAGCCCCTGTGTCAGCAGTGGAGGGGACACGTATGGGTGAGAACAGCAGCATTGCTATAGTAACAGGTGTGTTTATGTCCGCTTGCATTCATGGGCAACCTTTTGTCAGTTTCCATTCCAGAATTCTCAGAGTCACTCCAGTGTGTCCTTGAGCACAGGGCCCCCTTCACAGTTCCTCGTTGGTGCCTGGGTGGCTATTGTTTAGGGCCACAGAGGAGCCAGTGCCCTCTCCCCCGCCCCATTTCCTGAAGGAGCACAGGTGTTGGGCCAGACCTACCCAGGACTGGTTCTCAGGAGCTACTCTTCAGGTGACAGACACCGGGCAGCTACGTAGTATCTCCTAGCACCTTGGTTTCCTCGTCTGCAGACGGGAGAGTAACACTGACCTAACTGTTCTGTTTGTTCAGGAGTTTATTGGGGAGGGGATGGCATTTCCTGATCACCTGCTGTGTGCCTGACTTTGGGCAATTACTGGGAAACAGACCCACTGCACAGGGTCCCTGACCTCTAGGAGCTCGTAGCCAGGTCTGGGGACGCATCAGGGCACCCCATTTTGGTGAGTTAAAGGGGGAACTTGGGTCTGAGGAGGTCCTGAGAAGGAGCCACCAGTCCGGCCAACGCCACAGGAGAGAGCGCTCCCTTAGAGAGTGGAAGTGATATAGGAAAAGGCTTCAGGGATCATGCAGGCCCAGGACAATACCTCATCTCCCTCTCTCTCTCCCCTCCTTGCTCACCTCCTCCCCTCTTCTCCCAGGTTGCTCTCCCAGCCCCCAGGTATCTCTTCACTCTCTCCTTATCTCTTTGGAAGATTTGGATCGGAAGTGCCAAGTTCCTCATCAGACTTCTTCAATGCCTTGGGTCCCAGAGACAAATACATGGGCCTCCCCTCCCCCACCCCATGTCCCTGCACAGAGTGGCTGCAGAGATCAGAGAACAAAGCTTGGGAGTTATTTATTTCTCGCTTTGCAGAAATGTTTATTTGGAAGCAGCACGGCAAGGTGGAATGGTTTGATTTGATTAGCAAGTCTAAATGTATTAGCAGCAAGACAGAAACGATATTACAATTAGTGGTAATTAGCTGTGCTGATGACTCTGGGTGGCAGTGCAGGGTGACAGATGTTGCTTCCTGGTCCCGGGTTAGACTGGGAGGGCACTTTACCCTTGTGAAGGGACTTGGCTCCCTGGAGACATGGGACCCCGGCCCTGTCGTCGGCACGCCTGAGTCACAGCTAATTAGTCACTTCGCAGAGACACGTGTGTTGTGTAAAGTGTATTTGTACACTTGCATTGTGTAAATGCAATGTACACTTATATTGTGTAAAGTGACTTCTTGGTGTTCGGGGGAGTGGGGGTGAGGGGGGAGGCAGTGGGCTGACTTTTGTGGAACCAGAACTTTCCAGGCTGCTTTGCTGTGGTGCTGTTGGTGACTGTAGCAGCGATTCCTTTGTATGCTTCTCTCTCTAGGAGTCTTTATCGTGACCCAATCCCGTGTACCCCATTCACTTGGGCTTACCTGTGGGCTCTCTCCCCGAGACCCCGGCCTATGCAGTGACCCAGGTCAGCCCAGGCTGCAGAAGATGCCCGTGGTAACCTTTGCTGAGGTGTGGTGGGTGTAGGAGATGCCAGGGACTGCGTGCCCACATCTTGACAAGTTAGTTGACCCCCTACCCTGTGTTGTCAGTGCCTTTGAACAAGGATGACAGGTGGGAAATGCCCAAGACCGTCTGGCCTCCAAGAGTCCCCAGATTTCCAACAGGGGCCCCAGACTTGACAACATCCTGCAGAAAAAAAGTCAAGTGCTTCTTGTGGGGTGAAGAGAATGTTTTGGAGCTAGATGGACGTGGGGGTTGCCTGTGGGTGTGCTGAGTGCCACCGGATTGTTCACTTTAAAATTAAAATCATTATTTTTATGTTATGTGAATTTCACCTTAATTTTTTTTAAAAGCAGCAAATTATTAAGAGGTGTATTTTGGAAGCCCAAACACTGTAAATGGAGCATGTCTCAGAGGCTTTAGGGAGATGAAGTTTCTGAAAACAGAGCTGGTGTTGGAGATGATCCTCTGGGTATGGAGGGAGGGAACGCAGGGGAGCAGAGGGGTGAGGAGGGGAGAGGTGGCCCCATGGCCCCCGCTGAGCCCCCAGGGTGTGGTGAAGACCCAGGTGCAAGAAGTGCAACCCTTTGGGCCAGAGTGGGAAGAAGTGAAAGAAGGGTGAGCCCAAGTGAGAACCCATGAGCTTTCTGCCTCTGGCTGCCCTCCAGGGGCTGCAGGAAGGGGGCGGTGCGCGCCCCTCCAGCGTGTGCAGGTGGAGGCAGCCCCACCTGCCTTATTGCCCATCAGAGACCACAGCAGCCCCTGGAGTGTGGTTGCCCTTTCCCTGGCCTTGAGGTGGACTTGGCCCTGGGCGGTGGCATTTGCAAGACTCTTGGAGAGGTAGCCCCCAGATGGCAACTCCTTCCCATGCCCCACAGCCCCCACTGGCAGGAGCACCCTCTGGGTCCCGGATCTGTGCCAGGCTTGGTCTGCCCACAGGGGCTGTCAGCCTCAAGCCACTCAAGCCCGCATGGTGAGGTGCCTGGGGGAGCTAGAAGGGCATACAGCTAGAGGAAATGCTTTCTGGACTCGAAGTGTGATTAGAGTTTAGGGACGATTATTACCCAGGGTGGGGAGGGGATGGGCAGCAAGAAAGCCTTGAGCTGTGAACTGGGATCAGGGGCTCCAGGGACGCGAGGACCCTGGGCCGGGTAGGCGAGGCTGCCTCACTCTGGGGCCTCACTTTGGGGGCTCTGGGCAGACTCCACACAGCACATCAGCCCGTCTAGTCCCCTAAAGGCCATGCTCCAAAAGCACCCGTGGCCCAGAGCCTTTTGACAAAACCTGGACCCAGCACCCTGGGGTGCAGAAAAGATGCTCGGCCCTGCCCATGTCAGGGAAATGCCCATGAAAACCACAGTGAGATTCTATTTCCTCCTCGGGAGTGCTGATGATCTTCAGGGCCAGAGAGCACACAGACCAGCCGAAACCCCTACACAGGGCTCGAGGGCCAGAAATTGGGGGATTTGGAAGACAGTTCAGAAGTCATCCAGTAAAGCTAAAGATAGATACGCGTATCCTGTGACCCGAAGTCCTCCTTCTGGGTGTGCGCCTCCGAGAACGTCTGACACAGGTGTACCAGGACATTGGCGTGTTCCTAGCAGCCCAGACAAGACAAACAGACATGTGCTGACCATGAATGGGTCAGTAAGTACATGCATGCGCCACCGGGCAGTGAGGACGGCCGGCCAGGCCATGTGCAGCAGCGGCAAATATTAGGAATGTGGAGTTGAGTCCAGAATGGATGTTACAGAGCACTTTGGTAGGATTCTAGGACTCCATTTGTATAAAGTTCAAAAACATGCAAGGCAAAATTATTTTTCGTTGCATCGAAATTGATGCAGAAATAGAAAATTCAGGGAGCAATAAATACAAAATCACAGTTACCTGGATGTGGGCAGAGTGGGGAGGGCACCAGGGGTATTTCAAAGCTCATATTTGTTTTACTTTGTTAAGCTGGGTACTGGGTACACAGATGGTTTGTTATTCTTTAACCAAAACGCTTACTTTATCATTTCTTCCACACCTAGTGATATGCACGTACGTCTGAAATGTGAACCTGCAGGTATGGAGGGTCCTGCCTCAAATGCATGGTGAGACAATGCACTTTAGAGGAGGCAGACAGGGCTCAGTGCTGTGCCTGGCTACGCCACCTCCAAGGATGGCATTTCCAGCCCCAGAGGAAAAGTTGTGTAACTTTTGGAAGACCGAATGGTCAGCATGGCATGATACCAGATGTATAAATTGTGAAATGTAAATCCTAAATCAGCTTCCCCCACACCTCCTCCTAAGGTAGCGTAAAGCCCACATTTTTAAAAGGTTTTCAATTTTTATTATTTTTTATTTTTATTTTTAATTTAATTTTATTTTGTAAAGATTTTATTGATTTGAGAGAGACAGTAGAGCGAAAGAGAGAGCACATGCAGTAAAGAAGGGGTAGAGGGGCCGAGCAGGGATCCTGACCTGGGGCTAGGTCCCAGGACCTTGGGATCATGGTGTGAGCGGAAGGCAGATGCTTAACCAACTGGGCCACCCAGGCGCCTCATTATTATTTTTTTAAGTTTTGTTTTTAACCAAGGTAAATTCTGGAAGTGCAGCAAAACTGCTTAGCACCCTCTCCTGGGCAGGCCCGGGTGGAACCCTGGTGCCCCGGGTGGCAGGAGGGCCGGGCGCCTGCTGGCTCAGCACCACGGACAGCGCCGCCTTCTTGGGTCCCCCGCGGCGCAGGCTCACCTGGCCTAGTGGGGCAGGAGGACGAGCCTGGGGACAATGGGTTGGAATCCTGCTTCTTGCACTTGTTAGCTGTGTGGCCTTGGGCAAGTCTCTCAGGAGCCTGGACAGTGAAGCAGGGGAGCTACTGCCATGGCACCCAGCGTGAGCTCCTTGCTCCAGAGATGGTTTCATCCTGGTTAGAAAACCCCTTTGTGGGCAGCCCCGGTGGCACAGCGGTTTAGCGCCCCCTTCAGCCCAGGCTGTGATCCTGGAGACCTGGGATCAAGTCCCACTTTCCCAGGCTCCCTGCGTGGAGCCTGCTTCTCCCTCTGCCTGTGTCTCTGCCTCTTTCTCTCTGTCTCTCATGAATAAATAAATAAAATCTTAAAACAACAACAACAAAAAAAGAAAGCAAAAAAACAAACCCTTTGTGGTGTTGAATGGGAAGGGGCTGAAGGGTTGGTCCAGGAGCTGGGATGGGCAGGTCAGGGAAGGAGGCACCAGATCAGTCCTGCTTGTTGGAGCCAGGTAACTTGTGAGGGACTCATGGTGGTGACCCGTATAACTAGGCTCTGCACATGCTCACTAGGCTGCCTGGTAGTGGATGGAGGGTGGACAGGAGCCCCACGATGGCTCTGTGGGCACCTGCCCATCCACCACCTGCACTTCCCTCTCAGGATCAGCCTCAAGGCAGCCAGAGGAGGAGCGAGGCCAGGCAGGTGCAGGCATCGCCTTGGGCTTGTCTCAGAGGTGAGGCACGGGGGGAGGGAGCAGAGGGGTCTCTTCCTTGGCCCCCTGGAGAGAGAAGGTAGCTTGATGTCCTTGGGGGAGGGTAGTAAGCTGGGTGGTGGTGGCTTCTGGAAAGTCCTTTGCTCTGTTTTCTCAACGAAAAGAGAAACAAGGCCCTCAGCTGAGTGTGGGGATGCAGGGGGAATGGGGGAGCAGGTGGAGAGGTGTGAGCAGAGAGGACAAGGTGTGAGCAGAGAGGACAAGGCGGGCAGTCATTGGCCAGGAGGAAAGGCTGAAGGAAGATCTCAGGATTCTCTCAGCTTTAAATTCTAGGCCGTTTGTTTGCAGCACAACAGTCATTTGTTAACTCACATTTCTTTTTGGTTTATTTGTTCAGCGATCGGGCACTGAGCGGTATTATACGATCTAAACTTTCAGTAACAGCAAGAACGTTACACCATTAATTGGGACGAATTGGTTAGCATCTGTATCTCCATATACCACCCCGGTCTTATTAAATCTAAATCATATTCGCACTCGGCAGCTCTGATTTAAACTGTAAACCCAGCGTGGCGAAAGGATACCTGCTGTTTGAAGAGCGATCTTTCTTTCTCCTCCGATTTCTGGCTTGATTCGACATACGCTGTGCAGCATCAGGCCACGCCTGTGAGAGCCCGTGAGGCGGTGGCAGGGGCCCAGAAGCGACCTGCCGTTGGCACAGTGCATTCGTCTAGTGTGAAAACTCGATGTGAGTTGCGTGGAAGTAGGACGTGGTGCTATGAAGCACCAGCTCATTCGCGCACATAGGTTGTGTACATGAAAATGTCAGCCTGGGGTCACATCGGGGCATTTGTGCCAACCGTCCTGTCCTTGGGCGCATCACGATCTCACACACCAACGCTCCAGTGCCAAGAATGGCACTGGTGCTTTCCTCTCTGTTGTCATGACTGCTGTGGTCCTGGCCCAAAGTTGATGGTGGTCCTGAGCAAGAGGGAGGATTTAACTTAGTCTGGGGATCTAGGGACACAGCCCCACAAGGCTCCAGACTTAGGTGGCTCATCAGTGTCCAAAACATATGGAGTTAGTGTTGTTTCTGCTGATTCTGTGCTCTCTTTTCTTGCCTCTTCTCTTCACTTGGCACCTCCTCCTCCAAGAGGTTCTTTCTCCCTGACCTCACAGTGCTGGGCTCAGCTCTGAGAGCAGGGGTTACACAGTCTCCTCCCATCATGCCTCGCCGAAGCTGGGAAAACAGTAGGTGGTCAATAGATGTTCATATATATCAAAATGGTTACTTTTCCCCTCCTCTCTGTCAAGCATAGAGGACTTTTTTCTCCAGTATCGACTGTGGCGACCTAATGGAGGGTTCCTGGAGGTAAACCCACAAAAATATGGGGGGCCCCCTTAGACTCAGCCTTTGGGAGATTTTAACTCTCGGGCTCATCCACAGTCAGCATCTAGCAGTTCTTTGAAGTTACCACGAGTGTGCTACGAGATTCATGGCTGGTGGCTTCTGCTTGCAGGTGGCTGTGACTGTCTGTAGCTCCCTGTCTCCACGCAGCCTCTGGCCTCTGTCTCTGGATTTACCAGGTCCCAGGCCTGTGCCAGGGCGGAGTCTGGCAGCAAAGATGTGGCCTCTGCTATGTGAGGAGCTCCCTGTCCAGGGGGGCAGACATGCACAGCTCTGATGCACACTGTTTTGGGGAGAGAAGCAACTGGGATCGTACTGGTCCCCGGAGAAAGTGGGATCCCCTGGCCCAGGCACGGAGAAGTGTTCCTTCAGTGTTTGTGGACCGACTGGGGGTTTGTGAATGCTGGCCCTGTGCCCAGCTCTGCCCAGAACACCCCTGAGCCAACTCTCGCAGAGGAGTCCGGACTCGACAGCCTGTGCCACAAGAGCCACCACCAGCTTCCTCCGTGCACCCCGTCCACTCGTGAAGATGTGGTCTTCCAGGCTTCTTTGCCCCCACCCAAACCAACAAAATGATGAAAACGCACAATTGGCCAAAATGCCCAAATCCATAACTCATTGTACATTCTCCCAAAGTTTACAAAAAAAAAAAAAAAAGAAGATAAAGAAAAAAAGAGTCCCCCTTAATCACCTTTCATATTTTCATTAACAACATCAAAGCGATTAGCTCTGGAAAAACCAGTCTGAATCATAGTCATCTCGGAAGAAGTGGATGAAGAACGCAAAGGAATTTGAATTTCAAAGCCAAGCCTTTATCTCTCATTAATGCTTTCTGCTGTGAGGGCTCCCCCAAGACCCAGCCGTGTCATCCATTAGGGGAGCTGGTGAATCTGTACAAACGTGGAATCTTTGCTCACTTTAAAGCGTTCGGTTCTGATGGTGTGGGTAGCCCCACTCCTAGCCCACGTGACCACCCCCACTTCCCACTCCAAGCCAGGGACTAGGGTGCAGAGAGCTGCTTGGCCTTCCTAAACGGCTGCCTTATTCTTATTTGTTTGGCAGAGCTGTGAGGCACTTGTTGCATGCCCGACTCTGCTCTGAGCCCAGTGGGGTGCAAGGTCTGTAAGCTGGAACATGCCCTTAGGGAGCTCTCCGCCCAGTGGGGGCACACACCCAACCCCTCATGGGAAGGGTAAGCACAGACTCAAGTCATGTCACGAAGAGACACGGAGGACAGTGTCTCCCTGAAGCATCTGGGTTGAGGGTGGTGGTGGAGGTCCTGGCATGGAGGTACCAGCAGGTCTGCATTCTCCAGGGGACGGAACAGCATTGGGAGGGCAGAGCCACCTAAGGGCCGGGCCCGGTCCTGGCTGCCTGAAGTCACTGCACATCCTGGAGTCCATCAGAGCCATGTTGGGGCCTCCAGATGTCTGCAGGAACCTGGGGACACCAGGGGTGGACACACATAATTGGCCCATTTCCCCTAAAGTCAGCCACACCCAGATTAGAAAAGTAAAGCTCCTCTTCCCTTCCTCCTGGCTCTGGAGTGTTAGCCGTGTGTGTATTCTGGGTGCCAGGCACATACCTCTTCTGCCAGCACTGATGGGCTCCTGAAAGAGCCTGCCATCCTGCAGAGTGGGGCTGCTTACCAGGCACGAGCACCTTCTGTCATCATATGGAAAAGGGGAGAAAACTCAAGGGAAGGGGGGGACAGAGCGGTCTCGCCAGGTGAGAGAGGCAGGTGAGGACACGAGGGGCATCCGCACTGAACTGGCCTTGTTGGCACCTAGTGGTGGCGGCGGCGGTGGGATCACTGATGGTGACTTGCTGTGTCCGGCTATGAATGAGGAGGTGTCCTGAAGTGTATCAGCAGCCCCTCTGGCATCAGGTTCCCCGCAGGGAGCCTGCTTCTCCCTCTGCCTGTATCTCTGCCTCTCTCTGTGTCTCTCATGAATAAATAAATCTTATAAAAAAAAAAAAAAAAAGAAGCAGCAGCAGCAGCAGCCCCTCTGTGTCTAGTCAGGCCCTGGGGACAGGGACGGGAACACTTGAGGGGGAGGTTGGAGGGGATGCAGATGTAGAGTTTTCAAGTTCCAGAATAAAGTATTCGGACGTGTGCCGAGGCCATCATTCCTTAGAGCTGGTCCGAGGATGGGCTGCGTCACAGTGGCCAAAGGAGCGTTGGCCCACAGGTGCCCCGGCCCCGCGTTGCTCGGAGCTCACAGCTGTAGGAAGTGTTAGAGAGTCAGGCGCGGGAGCTGCCGCTGTAGCAGGTGACCTCACACGGGGCCGTTGACCACGCAGTGCGAGCTGGCCTGCCTGGCCTGGGGCAGCGGGGTAGGCCTGCAGGTATGGCTGGGGTCGCGCCAGCCTCGGTGACACATGGAGTTGGCCTGAGGGGCAGGCCCTGGGTGGGGGGGTGTTGGTGGTTGTGCAGCAGCAGACCTGCAGGGAGGGGTGTGGGGCTGCTCCTCATCCCCTCCGATGCACTGGCTCTGTGCACTGGTCTAGCCCCGCCCTCACCTGGCACAGGTGTGCCTTTGGCACTGCAGCATGGACCTGGGATTGCTGGAGTCTGTCCTGAAGAAACTGTGCAGAAAATGATTCCCCTGCCGTTCTCTGCAGAGCAGGGGGTATGGCCAGCCCAGCGAGAAGGGAGGGGGAAACACCACAGTCACATTGCCCATGGGCTTGGGCAGGGGAGGGTCAGGCCTTGCCTGCACGTTTGCCATCTCAGGATGTTTTGATCTTTCTGTAAGCGTGCATCCTGGGCTGGGAGGCAGGGATGTGTCCTCCTCGCTCTCTGATCAGCTAGCTGTGTGGCCTTGGGCTGGCCGCGCAGCCTCTCTGGGCTCTGGTGTCCCCAAACACTGGGGCAGGGCTGTGATCCCTGGGCCTTTCCAGAGCTCACCTCCTGTGGTTTCACGAGAGGATGGTGCTGCCAGAGGGCACGAGGACAGCAGAGCAGTGACCCTGAAGGCTCTGCAGAGCACGCAGAGAAAGGAAGCAGGGTTTCAATCTCATTTCCTACGCTTAGTAGCTGGATGTCCTTGGGCCGGTTACTTAACCTCTCTGTGCCTCCCATTTTCTCATCTGTAAAATGGGGACAGTAAATAACTCCCTGAGGCTGTGGCAAGGATCGAGGGAGACAGAAATTTTGTACTTGTGGCCGTGCCTCCAGAGCGAGTCCTGAGCAAACGTTTGACTTTATTCTTTTCAAGCATGAGCTGGGTTCTCAGCTGTTCACACCTAATCTGTTATCCTCAAGCAGCTCCATGTTTCCGTTGAACCCCGCACCGTCCTCACCTGGCTCTCCGTGCCCTGCCCGGCTCTGACCAGGGCCTCTGACCAGGAGCTGGCGCTGCAGGCAGTGGGGGAACGTGAGACGCAGGAAGCCCCGGTTGGTAGTCATTTGTGCTGCTGGCTGTGGGGTGTCATTTGTGATAGAAATGCCCTTTGTTTGTGGGGTCTCCTGCTTACTGACACGAGTGGGGCCCTGCAGCGCTGGTGCCACGTGCAGACAACGTCACTCGGACCCTGTGTCAGCTCCATGGAGCCAGGGGTGACTCTGGCTGTTGGAAGTGTCTGGGAGCTGAGCATCTCGCAGTGCTGGAGAGAAACAAAAATCACGACGATGGAAATATGTCGGAGGGACAGAGCACCCCAGGGCCACAGCTGGGACAGCTGGAGCCCCAAAACATAGTATTGGGTTATAATCCCGAGTATAAAGTTAAGCATCAGCCAGGCTATACGGATAGAAGTAAGCGACTGAATAACAAGGGCAACGAGATGCATCTCTGTCCAGAGGAGTTCCGAATAAAGGATGAGGCGAGCCCGCCCTGGAGGAGCTGGGGCAGGACCCCCTAGTGGGGCCGGGCACATGGACCCCCTTTCAGAAGGCAGTGTGGACGCCGCGGCCCTGAGACCGAGGTCACACAGCGGGGTCAGCCCGGCTGACAGCAGGTGCCCGAGCAGCGGGATCGGTGGGACAAGGAGAACACCCCACCTGCAGCCTTCCTCCCAGACCCGTGGCCCCAGGCCGCCGCCCCACCGAGGAACGTCAGTTATGTCCCCCAGTCCCCCAGTTCCGTTCAGCAGCATCCTGTCTGTGCCCCTCAGAACTGTCGGGGTCGTCAGACACGGGGAGAGGCCGAGACCCCCGAGACCCAACCCTGTGTAGGAGGGGCCTCAGGAGACGGGACAGGTGAGTGTCATGTGGGATCCTGGATGGGGTCCAGGTAAGAGGACGTGAGGTAAAGCCCAGGAGCTCTGGATAGAGCGCGAACCTCAGCTGACGGTAGCGTATCTGTAGTCCGTAGACCACATACTGGGCCCCGGCGTGAGGCATCAGCAGCAGGGAACACCGGCTAGGGGGGTCTGGGGGCTTCGTACTGTCTTGGCAACTCTTCTGTATGTTGGAAACTATTCTAAAATTAAAAGATTATTTTTTAAAAATTGGGATTAAAGAGAGTGTTGGGGAGCCAGCTGTTTTGCTGCTCGGGTGGTGGCCCCAGCCCCCGTCCTGCTGGTCCCTGTCCGGCTGTGTCGATGGCTGGCCTGCCTGAGCAAGGGGACGCTCTCGTTGTAGGGGACTCCGTGGCCAGAAAAGTTCCCGATTCAGCCTCACACGGCCCTCCACGTGGAAGCAGCAGGGGAATCGCATGTTCTCGGGAGCACAGTGGGATGTGGGGCCTTCTTGGGGTGAACACGGGGAACTGCATGAATGTCCTCGAGGGAAGTCTGGAGGGTCTGCTAAGGAGACTGTGGTCCTTCCTCGAGCACGAATCCAAGAAGGGTGCCCCTCCTGGGCCCTTGCAGCCCGCACCTTGCTGATTCCAAGTGGCCTCCGGTCATTTCTGTCAGCCTTTACACCCTCGCTGTGGTTACAGCAGGCGCGGACCCTGCGCTTCCCAGCCACCTCCTCTCCAGCACGTGGACAGGAGGCTACGGCCCAGGGAGGTTGGAGCGCCGGCCCGGGCTCACCCAGCAGAAGGCAGTGAGAGCAGGTCCGGGCCGCACCCTCCACGCTGAGGACCGTCCCCCTTCAGGCCCCGTGTTGGGCTCAAGTGTCCAGGATGTCTGGGAAGCAGGCCTTTTCCGTTTGGTCCGTTGGTGGCTCTGGACTTTATCCGCTCACCTGAATAAATAAATCGAGGAGACCTGTTTCTTGTCTGAAGTCACATTTGCTTCAGGCAAGAACTCTCCCCCCAAAGATCTCACTCTGGGAGGTATCTCCCTTTAAAATGTAGTTATTAATCACTGTGGCTGAAATTAGCATAATCTGTTCGTTTAAATGCAGAGCGCTGTGAGTGAGGGTCTCCTCTCGTGGAGTGGGGGGCATTGTCTTACCGCTGGAAGTTGGGGTGCAAAGGAATGGCCCAGGGGTCAGGCCTGAGCTCCAAGCGGGAGGGGCCGGGACCAGGGGTTTGGGGGCCCAGCTGGACCTGGGGGTGAGGTGGGCTGAGAAATGAGGGGGACTCCGGGGTGAACGGCATGGGCCCCCGTCCTCTGTCAGGGCTGGGGCTCTCCGTCAGAACCGTGGCTGCTCTGGCATGTGTGCTCCAGGGTCTGAGTTTCAAGGTCAGTAACCGTAAACGACTATGGAGGCAGAACAGAGGCCGGGACCCTGATCGGTGGTAGTAGTCACAAGCGTGTTGGCCTGTTGTCATTGGTCCCCTTGTGTGGATGGGAAGCCAGGCCTGCAGCTGGATGGGGCTGGGGTGCCGTCTGGCCCTGGAGCTGATGCCTTTCCAAAGAGTGACTACTACTTTTTTTTTTTAAAGATTTTATTTATTTATTCATGAGAGAGGCAGAGACAGGCAGAGGGAGAAACAGGCTCCCCACTGAGCAGAGAGCCCGATGCAGGACTCGATCCCAGGACCCTGAGCCGAAGGCAGATGCTCAACCACAGCCCCCCAGGTGCCCCTGCCCACCCAAATGTTAATCTCACCCAGAAAGGCCCTACCAGACGCACCCAGGACAATGCTGGCTGGCATGTCTGGGCACCCCGCATGCACCCCATCAAGCTGTCACATAAGGTGACCCATCACCCAGGTCCCTGGGAGGCCAGAGCTTCAGAGGAGCCAGCAGCTCCGGGCGGTGCTAGCACACTCCCTAACCCGGGCCCAGAAGTGTGACAGCAGTGGCACCAGCCGGCAGAGGAAGGAGGGGGCAGGTACGGGAAGGCCTCGGGCCTGGAGACACATGAGGGCAGACGCACGGTGTCACCAGAGCTGCATTGTGCCAGCGAGTGTCTCAGTTTTAAGGCAGTGAGGGTAAAAAAGATGTCTCGACATTATCTTTTAAAGCCGACGTATGACAGCGACCTTAGGTAACCACAGAGGGAAGGGGTGTCTCTGCGGGGCCGGGTTAACTGTAAATAAGTAGCAGGAAATGGAAAAACACATCTGGGAAGGGGGTTCCTCGGTTCAGCCCGCGATGCACTGAGCATCCAGGTGGTTTTCTCCAGGCGGATGTTTATTTAGCATTTGCACGTGCTGGGCCTTGTGCTCAGTGTTGGATGCACAGGGATGAACGAAGGCCCTAGAAACCTGGGTTTCAGTGAGAGAGAGGGTCGAAGTGTAGAGAATGGCGTGGAGCCGTGCCTGCAGAGGGGGAGTGTCCGCTGCCCTGCGTAGAGCCCTGCAGCCCCCAGCCCTCGGGCGCTCTGGGCTCTCCCCCTGCTCACCCTCCCGTCGCCTTCGCTCTGGTGTGGCCACGTCCCCGCGTGTCCTTCAACACGCCAGCCTCCCTTCCTCCCTCTGGTCTTCATGGAAGTGGTTGCCTCAGTGCCTTTTCCTCCCACCGCCCATCACTGACCCACTTATTTGCAGTTCTCAGCTCCGCCTCCAAGACTCTGGCTCTCCCTGCCTGGGGAGGCCCTGGCTCCCCCACGTCGAAGCTGCTGCAGCGTCCCTGGCACGCATCCTCCCACCCCGGGCCGTGTCCTGCGTGAGGCCTCTTGCTACCTGGCCGCCGTCCCCACTGTGCTCCAGGCACCTGCAAGCCCTTCCCGGAGGGCTCAGGGGTGGTAGGGCCCACCGAGGCCACGGTTAGGAGAGGGGAGAGGGCTCGGGAGGGAGCAGAGGTGTGGAGAGGCCCAGGTAAGACGGGACCTGGACAGAACACGGTCAAATAGACACGAACGTTGTCCATTACTGAAGGGCACACGTTTCCAGCCCTCCGAGTTCTCAGCACCAGGGATCCGCACTGTGGCACGTGACCACGAAATTCCAGAACACAGGGCTTGAACGCAGGACAGCGCAGTCACGGAAAGGATCGGGAAGGCGAGAGCGGCCGTGGCCGCCAACCCAGAACTCTGCTGAAGACAGAGGGTCTGGCATGTTGCGTTTTTCAGTAAACTCTGGAGGTGAGGTCCTTTGCCAAAATAAAGGAATTAAACCCAGAAAAATGGGATCTGAGTGCAGGAGAGGCACTCAGTAGCCTTGAGAGAAACCCATTTAGCTTGGAGCAGGAGATGGACACTTCCAAGCCAAAAAAAAAAAAAAAAGGAACTGACACCTGGTTGGTTGTGCAGAAAAAGAGGACTTCTAATTCAATCAGCCAATTCTGGAAAAAATTATCAAGTGGATCTTAGAAAACCAAGCCAATGAAAAGTTGGAGCAGAAAGAAAAAGCGCTTCTGTGGGAGACCTGACTATGGATGACGGAAGTGCATTATTGAAATACAAACAAAGTTAATTTGAAAACTGCCCTGGAGGAAGGAGAACCAGCCCTAATGCACGGACCTCTCGCTCCAGCCCTTCCACGGGACTAACCGCCAACTGGGTGACCCTGCTCTTGTATCTTCATAAATTTTTTCATTCACAGAATCAAGAGAAAGAAACTTTTTTTTAAAAGATTTTATTTAATTATTCATGAGAGACACAGAGAGGGGAGCAGAGACACAGGCCGAGGGAGAAGCAGGCTCCCTGCGTAGAGCCCATTGTGGGACTCGATCCCAGGACCCCGGGATCACGCCCTGAGCTGAAGGCAGACACTCAACTGTGAGCCACCAGGTGCCCCCAGGAAAGAAACTTTTCTCTTTTTTTTGGAAAGAAACTTTTCAAAGAGAGTTCATCTTTGTAAGGTACACAGTCCACTGCTTGAGCCATGAAAGGGCAGTGTCCTCAACCTGGTGTTGAGGAATGTGGTCCCTCCGCAGAAGGTCAAGGCCGGGCCAGGTGGTGGCCATGGCCAACAGGGAGCATCCTCAGTGGTGGGCGTGTTGGGTCCTATAGGGAGCCAGGTCAGAAGGTCATGGGCACGGGGTGGTGGTGATCTCGGAGGGGGGTGGGGCGTGCTCAGGTAGCCATGGCTGTGAGACCACCGTGAGAGCAGTGGCCCCTGGTGGAAGGAAGACATGGGGTGACACTCTTGAATGCCCCCAAGTGTGTGGGACGCTGCTGTCCCAGAGCCTTCCCCTGTCCCAGTTCTCAATGAGACCTGGTGGGGAGATCAGGGGACCTGGAGGGACCACCCGCCCCTTCCCTCTGCCTGTTGCATTTCCAGAGGAGCAAAGTGCACCCCAGGAATGGGAACCACTGCCTGGGTGGGCACCGCCGTGGCCCTAGTGGTGGGGAAGCTCCCCACGGGCCCTGTGCTCCCCGAGCAGTCCCAGGAGGACCCCCGAGGTCTCCACCCCCTCACTCGTGGGGGCAGCGGCCGCCTCGTGGAGAAAACCCAGTAATCCTGAGTGCCGTAATGTGTGATAAATCCCAATATTTCTGCCATTAAACAATAGCGTCACGAGGGCTGAATTGCCACCTGCAATGAGTAAATTAAATATTGACGATTTCATTGACTGTTAGATTTAATTTGGAGCCATCTTGCTGCGGCCGTAATGGGGCTGGAGATGACTTACTATTTAATCCTGGCTGTCATCCCCGTTAAGAGCTGAGTGATGAGGAAAAGATGTTCTCGTCCGGGTGAGCAAGTCCTGACTCTCAGGCCTCTGTCCTGTAAATCTGGAGCCCGCGTGGCGGGGGCTGCTCCCCCAGCGGCCTTACCTCCTCCCCCAGGAAGGGGATTGGGAAACTCCATCTTCCTCCCAGGAGACCTCCCCTCACTTTGTTTCCCTGGCGGTGCTGGGGGGCAGCCTGGATCTCCCACCTGGGGGGACTGGGAGCCTGGGCTTCGTGCCCTCCAGGTGGGGTGAGATGCTCAGCCCCTCCCTTGGGGGCTGATGGCTGGGCTCTGCGGGGAGTGGGGGTGCCCTGGGGAGGGAGGAGATGCCCTGGGAGAGTGGGGGGTGCTCATCACCTAGCTATCAAATAACTGCACACACTTGGGTTGTTCTCCTCGGCTGCGATGATGACAAGTAGCTGCTGAGCCCTGACAGCACTTAGCCTGGGGCTTGTGAACCGAGACAAGCCCCGGTTCTAAGCGCTGCTCCTGGATCAGTGCACTGAATGGCCACAACCGGTGACCTGTGAGCATCCTCATCGGTGACCTGTGAGCATCTTCATCGGCCAGATGAGGAACTGAAGGCTGCAGGGGTTCAGGGACCTCCCTGAGGTCAAGGTCACACCCCCAGGAGTGGTGAGCAGGATTCTGAGGCCATGACCAGTGCTCCTGACCCGGGACTGTGCCGCCGCCCTCTGCGCACCCCGGCCTGCCCGCCCCACGCACTGCTGTCCCCGCGGGCTCCCCAGCTCACCCCTCCTCGCCTTGGACTTGGCCTTTCCTTCTCCCTGTGGGGAGAGCCCTGTGCCATCTGTCCAGATCCGCGCCCTTGTTTGGACCTGGCTTTTGCAAAGAAGACGCTTACTTCTCTGTTACTCTGTGGACCCGCGTTGCCCAAGAGAGGCCAGATGGATGTTCTCAGAGAAGCAGGGTGAGATGGGGCGGAAAAGCGTAAAGTCGAGGCAGGACTTCATGCAGAAAAACATCCCCCGTGGCTCAGGTTGGACGGGGTGGTGCAAGGCGGTCCTGGCCACAGAAGCGGTGCTGGGGAAAGGGCAGCGGGCGCCTGGTGCCACAGTGCTGCTTCCTCCGAGGTGGCCGTGTACTCCCAACACCTTCCCGATGTGGCTTTGGCACCCGGGCCAGAGAGGATTCAGCAAGGGGCTCAGGCAAAAGTCACCTTTGTCTCTGAGACAAAGATGTGTGGGCCCAGAGGAGGGAGGGAGCCATGTGTCCCAGTGGCCGTGGATTCCTTCACGGGGCTGGAAAGTACTGAACAAGCACTGAGTGCTTGCAAAAGTATTTGCTGAGATTTGTGTGTGGGGTGGGGGAGGAACTGTAGTGGCTCAATGCACTCAGGGGGCCTCCCCCAGTCAGGAGCCCACTGCTCTGGGGTGTGACCCATACACATGGACCCCTTCGTGGGGGCCGAGGAGCACTGCAGTGGAGACTCCCCTAAGAGCTGGAGGACTCAAGCTGATCCCTAGGAGGAGCAAGGGCATGCAGGTGCAAGGAGGGAGGCTCGGGGGGGGGGGGGTGGCCCCGCTGATGGGAGAGGGGGCACCTTCAGAGTCTTGGTTCCACTCAGGGTTCAGAGCCCCCCCTTGGCTCCCCCACCACAGCAGAAGAGGAAACGCTCAGAGATGTTGGCTGTGTCAAAGTATCCACACCGGGGCTGGGATGATGTCACGAGCTGAGAGACTAACTAATGAATTAGAACAGGAAAAATAAAATGGAAGAGAACACAGGGAATGAGAAGTGATCACAGCCCGAAAGCCCTATGGAGCCTGTGACTGGTTGGATTTGCTCCACGAGAGTGGGGGACGATGCGGGGTTGAGGGGGTGCCCATGGGAGCTGCAAACACCTTCCGAGTGGTTGCAGGTTACATTTCCAGTTTGCTGTATACATGGGTTGAGCTTTTGCTCCAGACATAACAAGCTGGGAAGCCACACTCGAGACTAGCAAGTGCCTCCTGCCCCAGGGCGCAGGATCGGGTCCTCGAGAGCATCTCTGCCCTGGCCCGGGTCCTTGTGTCTTCGTGGAGGGTGGTGCAGTGGGGACCGTGGCTTCTGGCTCCAGTGAGCTCGGTGCAGGGAAGGGGCAGCTCACGGCTGAAGCCAGGCCTGGAACCTGGGCTTCTGGCGCCGAGCCCAGCCCACCCCCTGCCCTGCCCTGCCCAGCCTGCTGTGGAAGAAATGCCAGGGGCTCCGGAATGGGAGGTGCTAGGTCCGTAGCATTGAGCACCCACTGCTCAGCGTTTATGAGGGCTAAGGGCAGGGCGGGGGTCTCATGGGATGAACAAATGCATGACTTGGGCCAAAGGAGGGAAGGAGGGATCCCAGCAGAAGGCACAACGCAGGTGACTGAGGGAGCAGCATCTTTCCCATCTTGTTGCTGAGATGCAGAGTTCTGCTCCCCCTGGGACCATCAGCCCTCTATGGAGCCACCCCACCTGGTCCGTGCCTACTGCTGCTTGCTGAGGTTGAGATAAAGCAAGGACCAGTTACACACCCTCCCCATCCTGCCATCATTATTTGGAGGGAGAAAGTCAAGTGTTAGGAGATGAGGGGATCCCAGCATCCCCACCCCATGGATGCCTGTCCCCCCAACTCAAGCCCTCCCAGAGGCCCAGGGGCAGGGAGACAAGCCCCGGGCTGCTGGCCACTGTCCCAGGAACTGCCACATTCGCTCTCAAAGCAGTAAAGCTGGCCCCCCACTCGGGGGTGGGAGGGGCTCAGGGTCAAGGCTTGTGTCTGCCTGGGAAGCCCCAGAGCTCATGTCATCCGGCCAGAGTTAGGTTGCCCCATTTCACAGAGGACCTGGGGGGACCCAAGCAGGGGCACCAGGACCCTGGGTCAGAAACAGTATAAAGCAGGGGGGAGCCTGGCTGGCTCAGTCAGGAGAGCATGTCACTCTTGATCTCGGGGTCACAAGTTCAAACCCCATGCTGGGCATGGAGCCTACTTTTTAAAAAATTCTAAAATAATTTCCACGTGAACTAGAGCTTAATAAAACCCAATGTTTCTGCAGCACTCCACGTGCACGAGGGCTTTCCACTCATTAGATTAGGTTAAGTGTCATCACCAGCATTTATAAGAAATTAAAACAGGGAGGCGGCTGGGATTAAGCACCTCCTAGACCTGCAGTCGGCCCCCCACCCAACAGCCTCCTGTGATCCTGCGAGTTCAGGATCTCCCTCCCCGGTGGACCGAGGAGGAAACTGAGGCTCCGGCGGGACGAGTGAGTGCCACACCAGAGCCCTGCTCTCTGCCTGGCCGCAGAGCCTGGACGCCGCCTTGCACCCGCTCCCTCCTTCCGTGTCCGTGGCTCTCTTTCTCGTTTTAGGGCCTGCCTGGGAAGTGGGCTGGGCGAGGGGTTTGTTGTTTCTGGCGTCACACGCTCACTCATCAGGAGCCGGGTCTCCCCTTGGGCCCTGAGGACGCTGTCCCCGAGCATGCATCCTCACCCGACGGCCCGATGCTCTGTGGCGCGGCTCTGGATGGCGGAGCCTGTGTGGGCCCGGCCAGCCCAGTGTGGCGTCTTATGTGTCAGTTGGTGCATTTCCTTGGAGTCCCCGGCTTGTCCCTGTCCTGATGCTATTGACCCTGGTTGGGGTCTCTAAGTGACGGGGCAGGAGGTGGTTAGAGGCACCTGGCAGGTGGGCTGGAGGAGGGGCCCAGCCCCTCGGAGCTCATCTGCACACCGCCGAGCCGAAGGGAGATGCACACGGGACAGAGGCTTATTTCCTCCCTCATTTTCTCTTGAAGGGATGTGGTTTTCAGCTTCTACACAGCGCATTTGCTGTTAAAAGTTTTAACTGCTGGGGGCGCCTGGGGGGCTCAGTCAGTTGAGCGTCTGACTCTTGGTTTCAGCTCAGGTCATGATCCCAGAGTCCTGGGGTCAAGCCCCTGCGTCTGGGTCCCCCACTTGTTGGGGAGTCTGCTCTCCCTTTTCCCTCTGCTGCCCACCCCCCCGCCTGTGCTCTCTTGCTCTCTCGGCCAAATAAATAAAAACCTTTAAAAAAAAAAAAAGAAAATTAAAAAAGAAAGTTTCAACAGCCTAATTATGCAAGGGGATAGGTGGGAGCTGTGCGATGCTGCAGGAGGACAGCAGTCCCTCCACAATCTACAAGGCATCCCCCCAACCCATGCCCCACTTGAGTTTTACCAGTGGGTGGTGATATAGTTCCCATTTCGCAGACTGGAAACTGAGGCTCGGGAGGCTGAGGACTGACAAGCTGGGTGGAGCTGTTTCCTGACTCCAAGCCCAGTGCTCTTCTTCTCTCAGGTTCAAGTGCACCATCTTCTGGAGCTGCTGAGGCCAAAGGCCTGAAGACATTTCCTGGAGCACCTACTGTGCACTGGGCACTGAGGGTTTGCATCCACGTGAGACGGAGTTGGACCCTCAGGTGGTCAGACCCACCACGCTGGACCTTGGGGATTAGCCACTGCAGCCCCACTCCCATCGTGCAGATGGGGAAACTGAGGTCCAGCTGGGTCAGTGGGTTTGCTGGACCTGAACCAGAGCCTTATACGTCTGCCTGCTGGGTGTTCTCCGAAGCTGTACTGTAACTTCCCGGGAAGCGTGGGTGTCCCTGCCCTCAACGTGGCTTCCCTGCTCGTCCTTTGGGTCTCAGCTCAGCAGCCAGGCCTTGATCCCAGCTGCACGAGCCCTGCTGTGACGCTGAGCCTTTGCCATGCATTCTTGGGGCTGTGTGCCTCCTAGAACAGTCTAGAGCATGCACAGTGTCCGTGGCCAGCCTGCCTGCTTCCCACCCGGCCCCCTCCACCTCCCAGCTTGGGCAGCTCATTTAAGTGGAATAAGGATGAGAACAGTAATCTCCTCATAGGCTTGTCCAGGGAATGAAATCAGCCATGGCTGTCAGGGCCCTAGGCCAGGGTGGCCAGTGTGCCTGGTGTCCTGGGGGCTGTTCTCTTGCCCCTGGGGTCTGTGTTTCGGGATACGGGGCCAAGGGTGCCCCCAGGGTCCATCTGCTGCCCATCAAATGGTGCCGGCACACGCTGCCTGGGGGCCTGACCCGTCGCCCGCCCCCACAGTCAGGTTTGGGATGATCCAGGCCCTTGATCATCGGCCTCTTTGATGAGTCCAGCTGGGAAAGGGGGGGCTGTGTCCTCAGGCATTGCTGGCACAAGCGCAGGTCCCGAGCCTCATGTCCGAGATCCTTCTGGCCCCAGGCTCTCTGTCCTCCCTAGCCCTCCCAGGGCATGCCCTCCGAGCCAGGCCTTCGTCCCTGCCGTGCCCTCGCTCCTGACCCAGCTGACTCCCCTCCCCTGGGAAGGTGACATGTTCCCTCTGTCCCCACACACTGAGGGCGGATGGGTCTGTACCCCACTGAACGGTGAATTCCTGGAGGACGGGAGCTGCCCTGATTCACCCCTTCTTCCCTGAGCCTAGAATAAAATGCAGACAGGGTGGGGAAGGGAGAGAGAGAGGGGACAGGGAGGCCGCTCCTGTGGGCAGGTGGGCTCCCCGCCCTGGTGCTGCTCTCACACCACCCTCGCTGTCACCACCAGCAGGTGTGTCTCTGACCCTCCGAAGCCCCTTGCCTGGCACACAGTAGGTGTGCAGGTGATTTTGTGAAGAAGGGGTGGAGGGACCCTGGGAGTCGGGTGAGCTCTCGTCCCCCTACTCCTGCCCTGTTAGGGTGAAAATGAGGCGTTCTCCACTTCAGTGGGATCTTTGGTTTTCTGGTCTTGCCACCCCTGTACCTGCTTATTGTCAGAATCAGAGGTGCAGGAGCAGGGCCTGAGTCGCAGAAGGACCACCTGACCCAGCCCCGGGCCTGCGGCATGTCCGTGCCCAGCACCCCACAGCTCCTAGGAGGCCGGGGAGGGGCTGATAGCCAGGTGACCTCGGGCAAGTCACTCAAGCCTCTGAGCCTCGGTTTTCTTGCATGAAAGGAACAGTCCTTGTGAGCACTCGAGGTTCCTGAAGGATTGATGGAGTCCAGTGGGGGCTACGTGACACACGGCAGGGGTTGGTGCGTAGCGGGAACGTTGTCATCATTTCGTGATCTCTCTACTTACCCAACAAATATTTGTCGAACCTTTACAACTTGAACAAGCTGGAATGTTCCGAAGTTGGTCGGTTAATTAAAATTAAATTCTACGAAATGACAGTAAGTTGGCCACCACCTGTGCTTCACAGGCCGGGTTGGCGTGCCCTCCCCACCCCCCCAGTACTTGTCCCTTCTGCCCACGGTGGCCCTTGAATCCACATCTGCCCCCAGCGCTGGAGGTGGTGGCGTTGGCCTGGCTGGAGCTAGCGAGCCAGGAGGTTGCGGGGGGAGACCGCAGTGACGGGGAGACCTGGGACCTTAAGGGAAGGAAGCCCCCATGGGTCTGCTGCTGCCACGGCTCACAGGGGTGGCGGGGCGGGGGGTCCAGGCTGCCCGGTGTCCCCTTAGTCCTGAGGCCGTGCGTGGGGGTCCATCAGCTCTTACCCTGGCCTCCTGCTCAACCATCTCCCTCCTTGAGCCCTACTTGGTCCTCATATCACTCTCAGCACTCGGGGGTCTCTGGCCAAGGGCGACCCTCCCTTTCCCCTGGGGGGCCCTCAGGACCGATGGGATGGGCTCCCTCTGGCCCCGCGCTGCATCCCTGTGATGGAAGGGTTTGTCCTCACCCCACCCCTAGAGCCGAGCCCTGGCTCCCAGCCTGGTCCACACCGTCTTCAGGCGGCCTCCCGGCCTCCTCCCTGCCCCTGCCGGTGGTCCTGCATCACTGGTGACCCGAAAACTTGAAATTAAAATATCCTCCCGTCCTGCCGGGCCTGCTGCTCAGCAGCCTCATTATCCTGGCTTGTTGACTGGGGACACGGCCTCTGAAGTCACAGAGCAGGCAGGCGGGGAGACCTGCCAATGCCCGAGGTTGGAGGTTAGAACCTTCCAGGTTAGAACCGGGGCCCCAGGCAGGTGCTGCAGGCTCTAGGCGCAGTTGGCACTGGGTTTCGGGTTTCAGGTGTGCAAATAGTTCAGTTGCCCGGAGGGGTAGGTGCAGGCCTGCCCAGCCCCAGCCCCCTTGCCGAGAGCAGCGGGGATGGCGTCCTCCTGAACGCTCCAAGCCGGGCGCGGCGCACGGTGTTTTCGGCACATCCACATTTTTCCTTACCTGTCCCCTTCACACGTGGGGAAACCGAGGCTCAGAAGGGCAGTGGCTTGCCTGCCATCCCGACCCTGTAACCCCGCTGTCAGTTTCTTGAGGACGGAGACCTCATCTTCTTCGTATCTTTGTCCCTCCTGCCAACTCTGGGCTTGCTGGGTTTTAATGACTCATGTCACCTTCCTGCTGAACAACCAGAGCCCCAGCAGGTCCCCATGGCTTCTTGCTCATGTCACATGTTCCCCCCGACCCCCAGCCCTCCTCCCTGGCCTCCTGGCCTCCAGTTATAGGACCTGTGGCCCATCTTGCATCTCTGAGCTCCTCTGTGGTGGCCCCGCTCACATCTCCCCTAGTCTGTCGGCCTCCCCTCCAGCCTCCCCGGCCTTGGCCCCCCGCTGCCTCTCAGCCCGTCCCCTGTGGCACCATCATCTTCTGGTCTCCTGGGCATCCCTCCGTGTCCCCACCTCTGAAATGCTGCCCGGGCGTCTCCATCCCCGCCCCCGCCCATCTGAGCCGCTCGGAGGTCTTGGGGAGACAGGACCCCAGCCTTGGTCAGTGCCCGCCCCGCGGTCTGCTTGCTGCAGGTGCCTCATGCGCCCAGCGCGGAGCTGCAGTGGGTTCAGGGAAGCCTCCATCTCTGCAGCTTCGGGTGCTTCCCTGCTTATGGGAGACACGGGATCAGAAGCCTTCAAAGCCCTGTCGGTAATCAGTGAGGCCCGTGGGCGCTTTATCTCCGTGAGTGGCCCACAGAGACCGACGCCCTCCAGCCTGTTCGCGATCCCGTCCTCGGGGCGCGGCTTCCTCCCTGGAGATGGCACGGAGCTTCGTAGGCCCTCCCTGACCTAACTGCAAACATCCATTCCGGTCCAAACGCAGTGAGGTGGCTGTGAAGCCTCCAAAACAGGGGACGGGGCCCTGCACCCCAGCTATGCCCTTTCTTGCCCACCAGGGGTTGGAGCTGCAGCCCTTCTGTGTTGTAGACGGATGGTTTTTCCCTTTGAAATACAATTTACACGAGACCTGGGTGGCTCAGTGGTTGAGCATCTGCCTTCGGCTCAGGGCGTGATCCCGGGGTCCTGGGATCGAGTCCCACATCAGGCTCCCTGCATGGAGTCTGCTTCTCCCTCTGCCTGTGTCTCTGCCTCTCTCTCCATGTCTTGAATAAATAAATAAAATCTTAGAAAAAGAAATAGCAATTTATGTACATTGAAATTCAGATCTTAGTTGTCCTGTGTGACGAGTTCTGACATCGTGTACCTCCTTGTAACTCAGACCCCATCACGATACAGAGCACTCCCAGCGCCTGGGAACGGTCCCTCGGGCACCTGTCCAATGAGTCCCCCCACCCCAGGCAGCCCCTCTTCTGACGGCATCTACCAGCTGCCCAGCATCTGTCTGTTCAGCGAGTGGCCCTCCTGTCCTGCCGTGATCGTTCAGCACTGCTTCGGAGGCTCCTCCTCGCTGCAGGTGCACCTGCCATTCACCCCCGTTCACCCACCATCCCCTAGGCCTGGATGTGCCACCACCTGTTTGCCCACTCACCAGTTGGTGGACATTTGTGTGCACGTCGTTTTGAGGACACGTTTTCATTTCTCGTGTCTGTACCCAGGAGGGAAGCTGCCGGCAGGTAGGGTCCAGGTGTGTGTTTAGTTTTGTAAGAAATCACTGAACTCACTCCCAGGGGGTCACCCCATCTCGCAGTCCCCAGCAGCCTGTGAGAGCGAGCCCCGGCTGCTCTGGGTGTTGGCGTCCCAGTCCTTGGCAGCCTCGTTCCTCTGGCACCTGCGCTCAGACCAGGCGCCCACCCCAAGTGTGGATGTTCCCCTCGCTGCGCATCCTTCCTCTCAGGAACTTGGGCTTTCAAGGTTTTCTCGCATCCATCGCTTGTGTCTAGCCCCATAGAAAAGGATGGTTTTGATTCTGAGGGTGTCTTCTTGTTACCATGGAACACAAGGTCATTCCTCCTCTTGCTTCCTTGTTAGGAGTGGACGTCCACGGGTTTTGTCTTGAGCTTGCAGCATCCCTTGAACAGCTCTATCCAGTACAAGTATAATGGGAGCCACGTGTGGGATTGCACATCATCTGGGAGCCTAGTAACCGGGATATCCGGAACGTTATCACTATGACACGTAACTGATTTTTTTCAAATAACAGTGAGACCTTTTACCTTTTTCATATGAAGCCTTCGAAATGCCGTGCATGTCTTACACTGACAGCAAATCGCAGGTGGCACCAGCCACGTTTCACGTGCTTGCCAGCAACAGGTGGCTGGCGGTCCAGACCTCAGAGGTGGCTTTGGAGCTGCAGAGAGCTGAGTCGAGGTCCCAGCTCTGCCTCACTGTGTGATTCAAACAAGTCTGTCTGCCTCTCTGTGCCTTGGTTTCCTCATCTGTGAAATGGGACTCCTCTGTAGATTGTGGTGGACAGGATGGTGCCCATGGAGTTTCTCCTTGATGTTGCTCTTCTGTTGGGTCTTACTTGGTGGCAGGATGTCTCAGGGACCTGGGGTGGAAGGGTTGTGGGGGGAGAAGGGACCATCTGAGTATTGAGAAGTGGGGGGATCCCTGGGTGGCGCAGCGGTTTGGCGCCTGCCTTTGGCCCAGGGCGCGATCCTGGAGAACCAGGATCGAATCCCACGTCGGGCTCCTGGTGCATGGAGCCTGCTTCTCCCTCTGCCTATGTCTCTGCCTCTCTCTCTCTCTTTCTCTCTCTCTCTCTGTGACTATCATAAATAAAAATTAAAAAAAAAAATAAAGAACATAGTTGTAAATTAAAAAAAAAAAAAGAGAGAAGTGGGGTGTCGTGGCCTGGAGCGTGGTTGGCACAGCAGAGGCCTCTGGGGGAAGCAGCCTTGTACCGGGTTGGGGCTGCTAGCACCTTCCCTGTCCCTGAAATGCGGCTATGCCCCTCCCCCTGGCCGGGAGGGCCACCGCCAGGAGGAGCCCCCCAGGGGCACGTGGGGTGAGGGTGACGACGCAGGCCACCGCTGTCCCGGGAGTGACTTTTGCTGGAGCATCCCAGTAGTGAAAACAGCACGTTCTTGACTCCTGACAGGTGGTCTCCACTATACTTAGCCTATTTACCCCCTCCGTTAGCTCATTTAAAACTCAAAATCTAAAAACTTATTTTCAGCACATTATTCGTTTTCTGGTCAGAAGTGCTGTTTCTTCTACAAATAGCCCAGCAGAGAGAACAGAATGTTGAGTGTCTCCGAGGGCCGCGGGTCACGGGCACCCCGTCACCACACGCAGCACGGTGTGTCACTGGGTCCAGCTCAGGGCAGGCCCTGCTGAGGCCTGGGCATCCTCGACAGGGGGGGACGGGGCAGGACCACTCCTTCTAGAGCCGAGCATCTTGTTCCTAATCTCACCCATCCTTCGCCACCCCCTGCAGCCGATGTCAGCATCTGCCTTTGGTAGAGAGACTGAGGCTTGGAGTGGTTGGGCCTCAGCAAAGTCACAGCTGCCCGAGGCCTTGTTGTCCTCGGTGTAGCTCCCATGTTTTGGGGGATCCTAGGCTCCAGGTATGTGTCACCTGCTTCTCTTTGGACTGTCCGAGCAGAACTTTGTGGACCAGTTAGGCGTCCCCGTTTTACAAACGAGAAAACTCGAGGCCCAGGGAGTTGTGTGAGTTTGTGTGCATTGTGCAGGGGGTTACAGCCCATCCGTGGCAGCGCTGGGACTCGAGTCCGGTCTCTGGGTTGCTTTCCTGCAGCTCCTGGCGTGGCACCCGGGAGTGTGGCGGGAAGGGGGGCAGGAGCAACAGCGGGACCGGCCACCATGACTCCTTGCAGCTGTCACTGGCGGCTTCCGTGTGTGGACATCTGGTCGGCGTGGCGGTCTTGGATGCTCTGCTTTTGACCTGACGAAGAGCAGACGTTGTGTTGTTGTGTTGAGTGTGTGTTTAATAACCAGGCAGGGAGGTTTCCAAGGCCTAGGAACTTGCCCAAGAGGAGCGGACACCGCCCTCACCTCCACGGCGTCTGGCCGCGTGCTTCCAGGCTGTGTTCTCCGCGGGACTCACGAGGCAAGGATGACAGCCTGGGGTGGCAGTGTGAGCCAGCCCAGTGGTGATGCTCCAGGGCCCTCTGCTTTTTCCGCCTTGGAAGAGCGGCCCCAGGAGAGGACTCTGGTCCCCTGGCTCATGTGCCCGCCGTCCTGGCCACTGGTAAGTCCCAGACAACCCAGTGCTGTGATGGGCAGGTGGAGTCAGGTGTCCCAGCCCCGCACCCCCACACCCTGGTGAGTTCATAGGGATCCAGGTGAGCTTCATGGACTGTGCATAGCGTCCTCACCCGCTCTTGTTGAGTGGGGTTGAAGCAGGGCTGGCGTGGGAGCCGGGAAGGGCGTTCTAGGTGGTGGGCACGGGGCGTGCGTGCGCGCCAGCACATGTGCACGCGGAGGCTGGAAGCCTGAAGAGAGCGTCCCCGAGTCCGCTGGCCCAGCTCATCACCGTGTTTGTATGGAATGGGCCAGGGGGCGGGGGGACTTGTATCCTGGGGGACACTGGCGGAGCCTGGTCCAGAAGGGGTGTGCGTTTCAGAGGAAAGGGCCCCCCAAAGTCTGCCCAGCTGTCCACCCAGGGGTGACAGGGGGAGCCACGCTAGGAAGCTCATGGACAAGAACTCTTCTCCTGGCACAGCGTTGCGTTCCCGGCCTCAGCTTTCCTCTCTGTAAAACGGGCAGCCGTCGGTTTCTCGCGGAGCGGTGGGAGGATCAGCTGAGGTGGTGTGGGGCCCAGCAGGCGGTGGGCCAGCCGTAAACCCGCCGCCCCTTCCAGTCTCGTTGGGCTGGCACCGGAGTCAGGCTGCGTGTACAGACTGGACGTGTTTGCCCTTGGCTCCCTTCTCTGGCCGTCGGCGTCATCTTTGCCTGGGCTCCGTTTCCCTGCTTGCACCGTGGGAAGCGTAGTGAGGTGCTACGAGGTGACGCCCACCGAACGTTGACTTAAGACACTCAGCAACTCTTGGTCTGTGTTCTTTTAATTTGCTTTTCAAGGTTTTATTTATGTGTTTCGAGAGACAGAGAATGAGCACCAGCAGGGGGAAGGGCAGAGGGAGAGGGAGAGCATTCCAAGCAGGTTCCGCGCTCAGTGTGGAGCCCCACACGGTGCTCGATCTCATGACCCTGAGATCGTGACCGGAGCTAGAATCAGGTCACACGAATCGCTTACCTGACGGTGCCACCCAGCAGCCCTTGCTGGTTCGTGTTCTCATGAAGAGCCTCTCTCCTGAGGCATCTGCCCCCGTGACGTCTCAAAGCCGCTGCCAGGCCCCCATCCTGTGGGGTATAAAGGTTAGCCTGGACGTCCATGTGGCACAGAAGTGCTCCCGAGATGGCCTTGGCCCCTTCCTGTCGCCTGCAGAGTCGAAGGGGATGCTAGTGCTCCTGAGAAATGTCCTGTGGGCTGAACAGAACCTGGAGGGAGTGGTGCAGAGGGCCTGTGTCCCCAGCAAGCTTGTGTGGCCCTGTGCCTGTGCCCCCGGACAAACCTGCCCCCGTCCCCTAGCCGATGGGTCATCCTGGGCAGGTGGGGAGGTAGGGAGGTGGGGAGGCCAGAGCTGGGTTCTGGGTGGGCTTTAGTGCACCCCGGCACAGCATGCTGCAGCCAGCCTCCCTCTTGTGCACTCGCCCTTCCCTGAGGCAGGGCTCCGCAAGGTGGGGTGCTCCCCAGACGTGACCTGGGTGGGTGAGCCCGCTCGGCCTACAGTGGGTCTGGCATCCGGAAACCAGTCAGGGAAGGAATGGGGATCAGACGGGTGGGGGGTTCTTTCCTGCAAAACGAGCATGTTGGCTCATGCCTTGAGACGCAGCTGTGGGGCCCATCACCGCACCTGGCACCTGGAATGCTCCGTGGCCAGGCTGTCACTGCTCCCACCACACTCCCTCCCCGAGGCCTGGCTCATTGGTGTCAAGGTCAGAAGATACCTTCTGGTGATCGGCCTGCCCGTCTCCTCTAGATGCTGGTGAGCCCCTCATAGAGATGGGGAAACTGAGTCAGGACATGAGGCAGTGGTCTTGGGCCACTCTGAGGTGGAGGCAGCACCAGGACTGTTTCCATTTGGCATGAGAGATCCCTGGAGCCCCTCCCCTCCTGCCACACGGGGCCATGTGCAGAAGAGTGACACCTAGTGTGACCCCACCATGGCCATCACCTCACAGGTCCTGAAGTGCTGCCACCAGGTGTCACGGTTCCTCTCTGCCCCACTCTGGATAGGCTGATGTCGGGATGTACCTGAGGGGGGAAGGGGTTTGGTTCGTGCCTTTATTAGCGCCTGTATGCCAGGCACCGTGTTTTTTGTTCAGTCCCCAGCATGTCTGAGATGGCCAAGCTGGCGTGGGTGATGCTGAGCCCCTCTGTGTGTCCTCCCTCCCTCCCCACAGCCAGGTCTCATCCTGTGGGATGGGGTTGGGAGGAAGAGAGGGATGGGTGGGGGCAGGGTGGTGGGAGGACTGTGAACTTGAAGCCTGAGGGCCAGGGCCCCCTCCCGACCATCTCTCACCAACCGCCACCTGGGGTAGGTCACTTCTCCCCGCTACGTCCTCATCATCCAAGCATCCCTCGGGGTCCTGATAACTCATCTCCCGGAGTTGTGGACACCAGCTAGCGACAGAGGGGCTTCATCACCATCAAACCACACCCCCACGCCCTTCCCTGTTGGCGGGAACCTCACATCCTCCTCCGCCTGTGCTGACTCGGTGGGTGCCGAGTGGGGGGCCAGCGGGGGCATGCTCACCAGCCAGCGCCTCCAGGTCTGCGTTCACATCCTGGCCCAGCACCCGCTGAGAGCCCGTACCCCCGCAGACTGGGTGGGAACCTTGCCTTGCTTGCATCAGTCCACACGGGGTGCTGCTCCCCGAGTGAGAACCCTCGGGGCAATGTGTGGCCCTCCTGTGGGGGGCGCTCAGGAGCCCCTGGGCTGCTGAAAGGTTCTGTATCTTGGTCTGGGTGGTGGTTACTTGGGTGTAGACGTTTGTCCCCACCCATCGAGTTGCAGGCTGAGCTCCGCACCATTCGCTGTAAGCAGTTGGTGTCTCTGTTTCACACGGTGGTCCCCCCCCACCCTTCAGGAAGCCAGGGGTGTCTGGTCACTGCCTGCGGGAGCCTCACTCCAAGAGAGAGAGAGGAGTGCTTCCCGGGGCTCCGTGCAGAGGTGCGGCCCTAAATTAGATTCCGGGGCGTCGGGGTTGGCAGGGTGGTGAGGCCGAGGCCAGTGGGAGCGCACGTCCGCGGATCACATGTGGAAATCAGATTTCCTGACCAGCTGCTGCGTTTCCCGGGGTCTGAGCCGTTGGAAGTACTCCCGTGAATCGGGTTCCGAGGTTGCTGTGATCTGTTTGTAGACGTGCGCTTGGCGGCGGCCTCGGGATCCGGGGGCCCAGGTAGCTGCTCTGGGGCCTCCTGCCCAGGAGCACACACAGGTGCTCCACATCCCCGATAGCAGGGGGCCTGTGGCGAGGGGACAGGGACAGGTGGTCTGTGAGGACCAAGGCCCGGGGACGGGCGGGCAGCAACCATTCCGTGTTTGCCTCTGGCCCGGGGCCCCCGTGCGCCTCTCCTGACGGCCGTGGAGACGAGCCCCCCCCCTTCCCTCCTGCACGTTCTGGGTCACAGCAGGGTCCGGGGGACTGAGGACAAGGAAGGGACAGGAGCCCCAGGCTCTCCCTGCGGGTGTGAGGCTCCAGCCGCTGTCCCTGGGGCCTCTGTGCCACAGGCCTATCCGGCTCTGTCCGATTGCGAGGCCACATCTTCACGGGGGCCACACTCCTCCCCGAGGGGACCCCCCCCAGAGGGGGCCGGCAGGCCTTCTAGCCAGCGGCTACCATCTCAGGGAGCAGGGCCATCTGGCGGGCCAGGTGAGCAGGGGGGCCCGGGGCGGGGTCCTGGGCTCGGGTCCTGGCTGGCTTCTGTCCTTTTGAGCGTGTTCCCTGAAATGGCACTTCTGTCCCAGTTTTGTTGATGTGATGCAGCTGCTGTAGCTGGTGTCACGGACACCCAGAAGCACAGCACAGGCGCGGCGGCCTGGGGGGCCGCCAGCTGTGGGGAGGTTGCCAGCAGGCCCCACCCCCACCCCCACCTGTGGTTGCCAGGGACTGGAGGCTGCTTTTTTTTTTTGACTCACCCTCAAGATCATGGCCCCCAGTCCTCAGTCCACGATGCCATTTAGAGTATTTCCTACTAAATAGCATAAAATTACACCCTTTCAAGTTAATGAAACCACTTTGCAACACGGGCTGCTGAGAGGGGTTTCTAAATGTCAGTGCAGAGTAGCCACTTGAGTTTTCTGGGCCTTTTTGATTAAGAACGACCTCCCCCAGAAGGACCTCTGCATTGGTTAAGTGGCCCTGGGCAGCCTGCCTCGGCCGGCCCGCTCGGTCAGGGTCACCAGGACCCAGGCAGGCAGGAGCTGGACGGTTTCCCCCGCGGCGCACTCAGGAAGGGGTTTGCTCCGAGGCGCAGTGTGTGCAGCGTCCCCGGGTCTGAGCTGCAGAAAACTCCCGGTGGGGTTTGGAGAAGCTAGTTTCAGAAAAGTGGGCTTGTTTTTAAAAACCCAGTGTCACAGTCTCCTGCGAGCCCCCGTGGGCTCCCGTCTCCCCGGAGCTGCTACACACCCCCCGGGGACCCGCCACTGCCTGGGCCCCGGGAGACACAGGGTGCCCAGGGCAGCGTCGGCAGGTGTGGGTGTCCCTGGGCAAGAGCCTCACAACACGGCCAGTCCTGGGGGCAGGTCTAAACGGGCCTCCGCACCACTGGGGGCTGCTCGGAAGCTCCGCCCCTTGAGGGACGCGCCAGCCCCCAGTCCCGTCAAGTCACAAGAGGTGAGACCCACCTACCTACAGCCTCCTGTCTGCCCCAGAGGGCTCCCCCATGGCTCACTCTCCACACCTTACCTACCGCCTGGCCTCCCCTTCCTGCCCTGGCTATATCATCCAGGAGCCTACAATAACTCATGGGTCCCCCTCACCCCCAGGGATGGCCAAGCTCCTGGGTGTGGCATTCAAGACCCTGCCTGGCCCTCCACTGCTCCTTCACTGCCCACCTTTGGCTTTACGGTCCAGCCCCCAGTGCTTAGAGCCCCTCCATGTCCCTGCTACTGGTGCCCTGCTCCTCCCACCACCCACCTGTCCCTCCAAATCACCGTGCACTTACCTGGCCACCCACTTGAACATTCTGGTCCATCCTTCAGGGCCCAACTCAGATACCACCTCCTCCAGGAAGGCTTCCCTCTTCCCCTCTGTACAGACCCCTCTCTGCCTCCTTTTATGCTTATTTTTAAATTACAGATATGCAAAGGGTTTTATAATGAGTCTCCATATGCCCTCTGCCGAAATGAATAAATGGGCATTTTTATTTTTTTTTGTTTTTTGTTTTTTTTAAATGGGCATTTTTAAAGACTTTATTCATTTATTCACGAGAGACACAGAGAGAGAGAGAGACAGAGACACGGGCAGAGGGAGAAGCAGGCTCCATGCAGGGGGCCTGACACGGAACTCGATCCCAGGACCCCCGGGTTCTACGCTGAGCCGACGGCAGATGCTCAACCACTGAGCCCCCCAGGGGCCCCATAAATGGACCTTTTATCCCATGGCTCTGATCGTTTTGTGAAGAGGTGAAACCTGCGGAGGAAGGAGGGTCCTGCACACCCCCTCTCCTCTCCCTGCCCCCCCCCCCCAGGGCAGCCACAGTCATGGATCGGTTTTGCGTGTTTCCTGTACATCAGCGAACCACGCCGTAGTGTGGTGCTTGCTAGGTGTGAATGGTACCGGGTGGCGTGAAGCACCGGTGGGTGTCACCCAGGGGCGTGTCCCCAGGCCCTGTGCCAACTCGTGTACGTCTGGCTGCTGGGAGCTGGAGAACGTTCTCCATCGCAAGGACATTACAGCTGACCCGTCCCCTGCCCATGGACAGTCCGATTTCCCCGAGGCAGGTGGTGGTGTGCACCCGCTCCCAGCTGTGTCCCCGGCACGAGGCACGCGTGGCCCCGGGGCGTGTGTCCAGAAGGGGCCCTGCAGACCTGGGCATGCGTGTCTTTGCCTCATCAGACAACCCCATTGCCATCGTCTGCACGCTGGCCTCTCCCTCTCTTCCGTGTCCCAAGCTGCCCTGGTCCTGGACGCATGTTTGTGAGCGGAGGAGCCCACACCCCTGCAGCCCTGGGCCGGGTGCCTCCACCCTCCCCTCTGGTCCTTGGAACAGGGAGGGTGGGTATGGCTCTACCTGCTTCAGACACAGGAGGTGAGAAGAACGCTTGGCCTGACCCCAGCCTGCAGGGGAGCGAGCTGCCCACGCAGGGTGGCTGGCCCCAGCTGTGACCCTTGCTCTGGGGTGGGTGCCCGGTCACAGGTGTCGACACTGGCGACACGGTCTGAGAGGAGCAGGGACTCCCAGGTCAGGGCAGCAGAAACACGGGGATGTTCACACAAACCTCAAGGGGCCACTGACAGTGACGTGTGGAGGAGCTTGGGGCCAGTGGGGGCCGGTGCGGGGGCACCAGGCCGGGTGGGTGGTCGTGGCCGGGCCTCGCGGGGGCCCCATGCTGGCTTCACGCGGGGAGGCCGGACCCGAGCCCTTCCCCACAGCAGTGAAGGCTGCTGGCGGATTCCACCGGTGAGTAATAAATTGGTTTCACAAGACACCAAAGTGCTGCCCCACTTTGTCGCCCAGCTCGGGGGAGGTGGGAGCCACGGAAGGCGCGGGGAGCAGGCCGCCAGCTCCGTCAGTTCAGTGCGTTCCCAGCTGCTGGAGAGGAGTTCCCTGCTATTCTCGAAGCTGCACTTGGCACTCTGGCCCACCAGAGAGTGTTCCAGACCCGTGTCCCCTCCTGGACGTCACCCTCCCAGACGGAGGTCACGGGATGGGCCTGGATTCGGGCAGGCGGGCTCCGGGGCAGCTCCTGCTTCTGGATCCACTGGGCAGAGGCTGTGGGGGGCCCCATACGGGCCTTGGCCCTGGCGCTCGGGTGCCCAGAGAACTGTAGCCCCACTGGGTGACGCCCTTTGGAGCACATAGGGTGAAATAAGGAGAGGACAGTTGTGCATTGCAGAAACACTTGTCCCTCTGTGATGTGACCTCCTTCCGCGAGGCCACTGCGCCTGGGATGAATTCCGAGATCCTTAGGGGTCCACCTATGACCCGGCCTTGTCTCCGTCCCCTTCACAGGGTCACCTTTGGCACTGGCCGCTGACCACGCCATGAACACACAGCCCCACGCCCCGGCCAGCGCTGTCGGCTGTCCCTCCTCCTCCCCGTCCGCCCTGTCCCTGAAGTGGCCTGGGGAGGAGCTCACTGTGACCCCATGCCCACCACCGTCCTGGGGGCCATGGCACACGCAGGAGAGGCAGCCGGCCACCGAGGCCCTGCGTGCTGGTGGCACTGGATTCTCCATCGATTCTGGTGCTTTTTGTGCTGCTGGCTGTGGCTGCCCGTCTCCCGCCCTGCTGCCCGTGGGCCAGGTGGAAGGCACCAGCAGACACCTGCCCGTGGACACCTGCCCCTCTCCAGGCCTGGAGGGGGGCCAGCTCCCATGACTGGGCTTCTGTCTGCTTCTGGAACACATTTACATGGCCTGGACGGGCCGCCTCAAAAACCTCCTCGGTGCCACGGAGAGGGCAGCTCTGTGAGGTCTCGAGTCGCTCTGGGTGTGGGAACTAGAACCAAGGCCCCGAGGTTGGGGAGCAGGTTTGCACGTGTGGGGAGAGTGACAGTGGGACTCTGGGTGGCCGTGTTTGCAGGTGTGAGGGAAGAGCCCCTGTCCCTCGGCAGCTCCCCGAGCGGCACTGGCAGGGTCCCTGGTTGGACCCTGGAGGCCTGAGGCCCTGCTTGTCTGAGGGCCTCCGTCCCATGCTCTCCCTAAGCTCCTGTTCCACCGCGACCTGTGCTGGACTACAGAAGCTGCCGTCCCGCAGGGGAGCAGAGATGCACAAGCGGGTTCTGATCCACCAGGTCAGAGGCTGGGATGGGAGCAGCTGACGTGAGGCCGGGCCACCACCCGGTTCCCAGAGCCACCCAGTGGGGGCTCTGGGAGGTCTGCTGAACGAACAAGGGAGTGAAGGGGGTTCCCTGTGGGGGGTAGGGGGCACCTGCTGCTGCCCAGAGGTCCTGGGAGGCCATGGAGGGGAGGGTCTTGGCCACCAGCGTGGGACCAGCCGCAAGCCAGGGATGAAAGCACGGTTGCCCAGCAGGGGCGTGGCCTGAAGCCTCCCCCAGGCCTGGGGTTTAGGGGAAGCCCAGCAGGCAGACTGGCCCCACTGTCTATCCTCTGACACAGAAGGAAACCCGTTGATGGGGACAGAGGCAGGAAGCCTGAGACCCGTGGCGCTGGTTTCCTTCTCTACTGTCTCACGCCGCCAGGCCCCGGGGTATTTTACTCTGATTGAGGGTGAAGGCAAGTATGTATGCCCCGTCCTGGAGTCAGGAGGTGCAGATGAGACTTCCCCAGGTTTGCCCAACAAGAAACAGGACCGCTCCAGGATTGGTACCTGGACGGGCTGGTGCCGCGAGTCCTGTCCCTCCCCGATTCTGGGCAGGCTGGCGGGTTGGACCCCCTCACCCCTCCTAACGCTCACCATGTGGACCCCACAGCACCCACTCCCTCTGCCCCTCAGGAGCCCCGAGCAGCAGGACCCCTTCCTGTTGCAGGTACGGGAGTGGGCCTAGAGAGCCAGGGGGCCGCACGCCGCTGGTGTCAGAGCTGGTTGGTCCCCAGCATGTGTAGGAGCAGCCACGACACCTGACACCTGTCTCACCACGTGGGAGCTTCTCTGAGGCTGCCCCAGGGACTCCGCCGATGCAGGAAAATATTTGAAGTTATCTTTGACTTTTATGGTCCCTTTTTTTTTTTTCCTATTAAGATGCTTAGAGCCGTAAGTGTCGTCATAAGGAGCTCATTTATCTTGACGGAAGCGTGGCTATAAACTATGTGGTGCTCGTGAAAGAGCCACTGAGATGATTGTTTCTGCTGCTATCGATAAATTCTGACGCGGAGCAGAAAGGTCAGCCCCTGCCAGATAAAACGTCTTTTCAGCTTGTTAATTAAAGCTTTATAAGGACATGGAATAACGCAGTCTGGGAGCAGACCTGGAGAGAAGCGAGTAGATGGGACTTGGAGGAGCCTGAAGCCTGCCTGGCACAGGAGGGGAAACAGACGGTGGTGGTGGTGGCAGGTGACTTGGGCGTTCCGGGACCAAACCCACCATTCCTGGAAGCAAGAGTTAGAGGGACCGGGCCTGGCGGCCTGGGACTTCAGGTTTTGTTTTTTTTTTTTTTTTTTTTAAGATTTTATTTATTTATTCATGAGAGACACAGAGAGAGGCAGAGACACGGGCAGAGGGAGAAGCAGGCTCCCCATGGGGAGCCCGATGTGGGACTTGATCCCAGGACCCTGGGATCACACCCTGGGCCAAAAACAGATGCTCAGCTGCGGAGCCCCCCAGGTGTCCAGGTATTTTCAACTTTTTGAGAGACGGCCAAGCTGTTGGTCCGTGTTGTTTTACCATTTTATGTCCCCAGGAGCAGCGGGTGAGCTGCTCTCTGTGGTCACCAGCTGTGGATTTCAAGTGGAACCAGCGCAGTAGTAGGTGGGCAGGGGCAGGGGTAGTACCTGAGTGTGGTGTTGATTCACATTCCCCTAATAACTAACGCTCTGTAGCATCTCTTCAGGGGCTTATTTGCCATTTGTGTATCGTCTTTAGTCAAGTCTCTGTTCAAATCTCGTGTTCAGTTGTGTTAACTGAGCGGTTCTCCGACGATTGCGGTTTGAGAGTCCTCTAGAGAGTCGGGATGCCAGTCTTTTATCAGACGGGTGACTTGCAAGTGTGTGTTCCCAGTCTGGGGCTTTTCACTGTGTTCACACTTAAGCTTCAGGAGCTTTTAAATTCTTTTGTAGTCCCGTGTGTTCATCTGTCCTCATATGGATCAGGTTTTGCTGGTGTTATATCTAAGGCTCTTTGCCTAACCTAGGGTCCCAGAGATTTTTCTCCTGTGGGTTTTTTTCTCTAGTTTGCTGGTTTTTGGCTTTATGTTTGTTGTTTTTAAAAACAACTGTGCAAGGTATGGATTAACATTCATTTTTGTTGGTTTTCAGTAGACGGGTATCGATATTTAAAAAAAAAAAAACAACTTACTTGTAAAAAGGAAGCCGAGCTGCTACGGGGCTAAGTATCTTCTGAACAGTGCCATCCTTTCTTTCTCTGGTTTCCAAAATTTCCTGCATGACGGGAACATGCTTTTGTGGTCGTGAACTCCTGATGGAGAAAGAGAAGAGCTGAGTTTGCTGCGTCTGGGGTGAGAGCTGCGCACCTGCCGGGCAGCCCTGGTGGCCTCAGTGCAAATGTCCCCGGTCCCGGCTCAGCGTCCCCTCCTGTCTTCCAGGCTTTGGGAGCCATCACTGCAGTGCCTGTCACGGGTCCTCAGGTCAGCTCCTTGCAGAGGTTGGCCGGGCAAGGAGCGGCGGTGCTACCTCAGGTAAGCAGCTCGTGGGTGGGCCCGGGGGATCTGTCTGTCCCCAGCACCTCAAGTGCTGCAGGTTTAGGTGGGCCCTAGCCATGGTGGGCAAGAACCCGTTGGGTGCATCCCTTCCCCCTCCTGCCTCCTCTGCCCGTCAGAAGAAGAGTCAGACATTCCAAGTGAACCCAGTTTTTACAACGAGGAGTTGGAAAATCATCTCAGTGGGTCAGGACTAGGATTTCTTTTTCTTTAGCGGAATGAACAAAGCTGGACTAGAATAGAACAGAAAATAATCAAGATGCACCGTCAACGTTGTTTCTTGAATAACTCGTTTGTGGACTGGGTCATGAGGTAGTAAAGATTTTGAACCAGGGGTCACAGTCCAAACAGCGCACAGACCCTCTGCACAAGATGATTCATTTGGGGAGGCAGCAAGATACTAAGCCATGCTCCCTGGGTTCAGTCCCCGGCCTCTTGACCTTCCTGGGCCAAGGCTCCTCTCCTGCAGAGGGGCTGGCGCAGGTGCCTCCTCGGTGGCTGTGAGGATGAATCACATGGCACAGAGCCTTTACAGCCATGCCTGGTGCAAAGCAAACGCCTACTGGTAGCTCACCAGCACTCAGCCTTGTTGAGCGAGTGTTGGGTACGCCCTGCCCTGCTGGCTTCAGAGGCAGAGGCAGAGGCAGCTTGTAACCGATGCCCCGTGCTGGAGGATGATGAAGGACAGCTCCTGTCCTGTGCAGCCTTTTCCGGCTGCCCACTTGTGCTGACTCCCAACAGGGCCCCAGAAGGGAGAGAGCATGGAGGGCAGGAAAGGGCCCCCGAGGTTCCTGTGGGAGGAGGACATCCGGCCTGGGTCTGCACGCATCTCCTCTCCAGGTGGCACCGGCTGAAAGTCATGAGCTCGGGGTTCTCCCGAGTAGGTTTTCTCTGGGTTGGAGCCTCACCTGTTCAGAGCCCAGGCCCTGCAGTCTGGGCACGGCTCACCCACATCCAGAGTTGGGATTCTGTGGTGTTGCCCGGCCAGTGTGAACCAGAGCACGTGGGCAGACCCGGAGTGACCCGGAAGGAGCCCACAGCACAGTGCAGCCTCCCTTGACCTGAACTGGACATCACAGCTTGGCTGCGCACTGACCACTGCTCGCCCCACCTGCCCCCACCCTGCCTCTGCAGCAGCAGAGCGCAACTGTCCCCACACTGGTGGCCATCCCAGGCTCCCACGTTCAGAATTGGTGTTTGTGGGAGGCTCTGACCCTGACCCCACATGCCAAGGACACAGAGCAGGACAGGATCATACAACTCGGCGTGGGGAGGGGAGGACACAGTTGAGGCCGGCTCCATGGTGGACACTGGTGAGGAGCGGACAGACATGATGCCAGCTTGACTGAGGGGCACGCTGCCCCCAGCTGACCTGCTCCAGGTCACAGAGCCCTGTGGGAGCCACCCCGAACCCCTCTTTCCACCATGGTCACTGGCGATGGATGGGGGTGATCGGTGGGCCCACAGCGCACTACCAGCTTGCACTAACTCTAGGCAGGCTGTGGAAGCCCCAAGTGCAAGTCCCGCTTCCCCACCAGCGACAGCCAGGGCGTTGTTTTCCTCCTCGGGTACATCTCTTCCTCTCCAGGCCTCAATTTGCTCATCTGTGGGATAGGCCGATATACCCGCTTCACGGTGCAGTCACCGTGGGGCTCAAATAAAGTAAGACCCGGGCCAGTCCACTCCGTCTCCTTGTCCCTGAGAAGGTGGCACTAGCGCAGATCTCACGGGCTTGGCGCGAGATTCATTTCTGGCTGCAGGAATGCTGGGAGGCTGGTGACAGCTGACAGTGGAGATGCACGCAGCCGTTTGTGGGTTCTCTCGACCCCTAGTGCACAGAGGGGGTGTGTGCCCGAGACCGCACAGGTCCTGGGGCAGGGGCGAGGGCAGGATCCACCAGCCGTCTGAGCCCTGGCCACAACCCCGTCATAGCTGCCTGCACCTGCTGTAACTCGTTGCGTGTGGGTCTCTCAGAGTGACAGGCCATCTCTGGCTCACAGCACGATGGTTTCCACGGGAGCCCCACCCAGATGGAGGGGCCCCCAGGACCCCTCCCGGTTCCTCCCCAATGACAGCGCTCTGCGGACTTGTGACATCAGAGGGAGCTCACTGCTCTGTGACTGGAGTCAGAGGACACCTGACCGGTCCACGTGCAGCTTTCCCATCGCCCTCCTTCTCTGTTCTTCCATCTCATCTGAGATGAGCGGGAAGGGGCTTGACCCAGAGTTGAGCCCATGGCCTCTCCCCTGCTGTCCCCTCACCTCTAACGTGCGAGGCATCGGTGCCCGGGCTGGGCACGCCGCCCCTCCCCCCCACCGCCTGGTTGTGTGTCTGTCTGACTGTGCACCTCTCCCTCCCTCCCCAGGTTAGGCCAAAGACTCTGATTCCAGACAGCCTCCCCGTCACCCCGGGCCGAGACCGGCCACCCAAGCAGCCCCCAACGTTCCAGAAGGCCACCGTGGTCAGTATCAAGAACCCCAGCCCAGCCCTCCCCACCGCCAACAACACCGTGAGCCATGTGCCAGCGCCTGGCAGCCAGCCCCAGGCCCTCGCTGAGCCCGCCGCCATCGCCTCTCCCCTGAGCAGTGCCGGGGTGGCTTATGCCATCATCTCCACCGCCCCCAGCAATGCCGCCATCGCCCCCAGCACCGCCGTGTCTGTGGTCAGCGACAGCGTCAAGGTCCAGCCCCTCCTCATCAGTGCCGACAAGAAGGTGGGTGCGTGGATGCACTCGCGGGGCGGGGGTGGGGGACGGTGGCCCGAACAGAGCGCATGAGTGCGTGGCAGGAGGACCGAGGAGCCTCTGGAATGAATGGGGCGCAGACCCAGGAACGACTGAGCAGTCGCTGCCCAGGGGTGACCCGCAGTCGGAGGGCTGGTGGGCTGAGCGGGGAGGTGAGTGAATCGGCAGGTGAACGGGTGTGTGACGGAGGGAACACGTGGCTGTGTTCATACCAGTGGAAAAAAGAATGGGTGGTCAGTGAGTGCATGACCTTGTTCTGGAATAATTAACCAGTGAAGATGGGTGGCCGGGTGAATGCCCGGAGGAGGCCAGGCCTGGCGGTCGGTCTCTGGCTGGGGTAGTTGGGTAGTTGAGGCCTTTGGTGGGTGCCAGGTGCCCGAATGGAAAATCTGTGATTTCTGGCCACTGAGATTTCACATGGAAACTGAGCTCAGTGGTGACGGTGAGGCCTGAGCTTTCGGGGCTTCTTCTCTGTAGCCTCCTTTCCTCTGTCTCCATTTTGGGGCCTGCCAGGCCGCCCCTCTCTTTGTGGCCAGCGTCCCTCCTGATTTCCAGCCTCCAAGCTGGTGCTCCACTTTCGAGCCCCTGGATGTTACTGCCCACGGTGTTTTTCTGGGAGTATTGTGCTTCTGGGCCTTTCCACCCATGTTCAGTAGCCCCAGGGATTCTCAGTTACCATAGGATGTGCTCGGATGGGGTGACCTGTACCTCAGGAGCATGCCCGGTCCCCAGAGGGCCCTCAGCAGGTGCTTGGGGGATGCATGTACCCCTTTCCCTGCAAGCTCGCCAGCATTCAGTGCTATCACTTTCAACACTTTTTGCTCATTTAATCGGTTGAAGCAGATGCTTGCTGTTCAAAGTTGAATTCCTCTGGTTATTATGAAGCTTGAATGTTTTTCCCCCATACTTTTCAAGAATTCTGTCTCCTTCTGTGTGACTCGTTTGAGGATATTTTTTGCCCTGTTTTCTACTGGGGATCTTAATGTTTTTCTTCCCATGAATATAAAGAGGGGCATTTTTTTTCCATCCAGAGAATTCTGGGGTTTTAAAATTGTGATACAAAGGCGAACAAAGAGCCCTCCCTTAAGCCGGCAGCAAAACAGATGCATTTTTTCTTCCTGTTTAGGAGCTTCAAATTCACAAGACAGTCACGTTCTTAGGGGGGAAAGAAAATACAAGTTCCAATTATTCCTGGCTTGGGCGAGACCCTGGCTGACTGCTCCTGGTGAATTCCTTCCCCTGGATTCATGAAAGATAATGATTCCTTCCCAATCCCTCGCCCCCAAAATTAATAAAGTAGTTGAGCCACCGATGGAGGGAAGTCCGGCCCAGGGAGGGGCTGGGCTGCATGCATTGCTTTTGGACCTCTCAGCCTCAGACCTTTCGATCAAACCAGATGAGAGCTGGGAACCCCGAAGACAGCTGGCTGAAGTGGGGCCACTCTGACCGGGTAGCCCTACCACCCCCACCTCCCCACCCCAGGCCAGGTTTGAGGGTCTCAGACACGATGCCCTGGGCGCCCGAGGGGCAGGCTGGGGAGGGGACAGGCTGGGCAGGCACTCAGACAGAGCCCTCATGACCCCAAGTGGCAAATCTGAGCCCTCTTGGCCTCAGTTTACCTGCACTTGAGCTAGAGATAAAGAAACCAACTTCTTTTGAGTCTTCACTTCCTGGATCTTCGTGACCTCCCTGGAGGTAGGATTGCAAGGAAGCTGAGGCTCAGGGAGGCAAAGTGACCTCCCCGAGCTGTGACAGTAGCACAGGATTGAGCCAAGGCCCCTCTGGTTCCTAAACCGGGCTCAGTCTCACGCAGACCCTCGTGTAAAGAACTATCTGGAGGCACACGCCCGGGGTGCAGGCGCCCCGAGGACTAGAGGGCTTGGTGCCAGCCTCCTCACACCTCTGTGATCCCACCTTCCGAGGCCCCCACCCCTCTGGCCCTCCTAGCTCCCTTCTCCCTCCCCAGCTGCCACCCCTCACCCTCACCCTCAGTGCCGTATCTTCCAGGTCATCATCATCCAGCCTCAAGTACAGACACAGCCGGAGAGCACGGGGGAGTTGCGGCCGCCCACGGAAGAGCCATCTCAGGGAGCTCAGGCGACCAAAAAGAAGAAGGAGGACTGGCCCCCGAGCCAGGAGAACCCCGAGGTAGGGTGGCTGGGACCTGGGGGTCGCCGTAGGAAGCGGGGACAACGGTGCAGGGCACAGCTGCCCTGTTCAGTGGGAGCTCTGGTGGGGGGGACTTGCTCAGGGAGCCTCGGATCCCCAGCCCTGCACCTCACAGATTTGCTCACAACATGCAGGGGTTAGCCCAGCTTCTAGAACCAGGAGCCTGGCTTTGCATCACGTGTGGCCACATTACTAGCAGTTTCTATGTCTGTAATAGGAGTGGTAATTCTTCCTTCCTCGTGGTGTGGTGGGGAGGATCCCATGGGTCAGGGTCTCCCCCGTCAGGGGACAGCACATGGCCCTGCCCCTTCTCCCTGCCCGTGGCCACTCATGAGCAGCTGAGGGTGGGGAGAGCAGGACCTCAAATGCCTTGGAAGTCAGAGGCAGTCAAGGCTGACACGGGAGATGCAGCTGACTCCTGAAAGTACCTGTAGAACTTTCAAGAAATTGCACATTAGTACCACCTCCTCCATCTCCAATGATGGTGGCGGGACAGATAGGTCCTCGTGGCGCCATCCTAGTCGGCGACCGCTCTCGTGTTCCTGCTTGGAGCCTCTGCATCCTACGCCAGAGTCAACCCTTTGGGCCTTTCTCCCTGCAGCTGCCCTCACCTGGCCCCCTTTTCTTCCCTACCAAATTCTTATTCATCCCACAGTAAGATTCATTTCAGGCATCCTCTCCTCCAGGCAGCCTTCCCTGACCACCTCACCTCGGTGGGCAGAAGAGGCCCCTGTGTGGACTCCCGGGGCTCTTGATGATTCTTTTTATCAACATGCTGTCATTATGGAAAGAAGTCAGTCTTTCATCCATTCATCCCTTCATTGATTCGTCAGACGTGTCATAGAGTTTGCTCCGCGCCAGGCTCTGTGCTGAGGGTAGGGACCCTGAGGTGGGATGGGTGGAGTCCTGGCCCGAGGGACACTCACTGCTCCTGGCATGACCACTAAGACTTCAGCTTTGGTGAAAAAAAAATCCCAAGCGTCCTCAGAGAACTACAAAATCAGAGCTCTGGGAGGTGCAGGGAGAAGGAGAGAGCGTGTTTGCACCTGGAAGGACAGGGACGGGGGGCGGGGGGTCAGCAGGGTCAGGGAGAGGTGGGGCCGGGGCGGAGGCGGGAGGGATGGCGTGGGCACAGAGGGCACTGCCTGGGCAATCACATGCATGCCAGCTGGTCTGCTTGGAGCGCGGGTAGCTCGTATGCATGAGAAATTCTGAACACAGAGTCAGAGAGGCATCGGGACCTGACCCTGGAGGACCTGCATGCTGGCTGCCGGGGGCGGGGGGGGGCGGGATCTTTATTCCTTGGGCAGTGGAGAACCATGGAATATCTTTGAGCAGGAGAGTGACTTGACTATTGTCCTTTGACGTGTCCAAAAAGCCTGTGGAGATTCTGAGTCCCTGAGGCTGAAATGGAACCAAGTCTGGGCTGTGGCCCCAGGCACCATTCCTTGGGGTGGTGTGAGCCCCTGCTGTGTGCATGCTGGGCCCCGGGCCGGCTCGCAGCCCGAGGCTCCCACATGCACACCCCTCTGTCCTCCCATGGGGTCACGTTGCACCCACTGCAATCTCCAAGGTTTTCTGGGTGAATTCTCTGTGTTCTCTCAAAGTACATCGAAGCCAGTTATTGTGCATTTATACAATTAGTATAATTACATTTAACTACATAATTAGTGTAAATACGTGTAATGACTTAAATAGAACTTGTAATTAGAACATGTCCTGGTGTAAAAATCCTTATTAAACTTTCTTTTTAAAGAGGTCTGGGAGCAGTTGTGTGGTGCAGACACGGGGCTTTGTGGCAGCCTTTGAACCTGTTCACGAAGAGCCCAAGTTAGGAGCACTTGAGGCCTGAGCAGCCACTGGCCCAGAAACTTCATCAGATGGGACAGTTGGTGGCTCCCGGGGCAGTGTGTGCAAGCCCTGCACGCCACAGCTGGGAGCTCGAGCAGCCCCTGCTGGGACAGCCTGGTGGTGGAAAGGAACATCGAGTTTACCAGCACCCCAGGATGACTCCAAGGCTCTGTCCACTCTTCCCTGTTTTGAGGCCCGTGGCTGCCTTTAGGACAGAACTGTGGCCTTTTCTGTGCCACCCGTAGTCCTGGCCTCGGGCAGCATCTCACGGAGATTGGCCCTCAGATCAGCATGTGCCTTGCAGGGGGGCAGCCAGAGCGGGGATCCCGGCCCCATGAAAACCCTGATGGCAGCCCCAGGCCCAGTCACCTCTCTGGAAAAGACTTGTGCACACAGATGCTCCTTCCTCCACACCATCCCTGTTACCATGTCCCTGTTCCTGCCCCATCCCTCCCCAGACTTAGGGCTCCCCATGCCCAGATGGAATCCTCCCCGTTTATTCTCCCGGCAGTTAGAAGGATGTTTCTAAAATTCAGAAATAACCAAGTCACCCCCCCCCCCCCCATTCTCAAATCCATCATGGGCAGCTCTGGGTTCTGACTCAGAGGCAGCCTTCTCCTGCAAACCCACAGCAGCAACAAATAAAATGTAGGAATCTAATGGAAAATGAGTTTGCTTCTTGCGAGTCAGATACACCAGGTGGTGTGGTCTCAAAAAGTAAACTTTATTTGCAGCAAATAAAGAGATCCAAGAGAGGGTGAATGGGTACCTTTTATTTAGGGTTAGGATGAATATTTAGATGGGGAAGCCTTGTCATCATATGTACATAGAGGAGGGCATAAGATCTTGCATGTGTGTTAAGGAAACACATCTGTACATACATTGCATGTTATGTAAATGGGGCTGAGGCTCCTCCATGAGCAGAGATTTCAGTACTGCAAAAATTTTAGTACCTTAATGGAGTACAGTCACTCATGGTCCATCTGCACAGGCATGAGCCAGGTTTAGGTCAGATGGTCCAGGTAGTCTGGGCAGTGGCCATCCCCTGAGGGCTGGTTTCGGGTTTCCTTTGCCTGAGTTAAGAGGTAAGTCAGAAAGGAATGCTTAAGGAAAAATGTAGGACAGAGGTAGGACAGAGGTTATGAGTACAGGTAAGTGGAGTCAAGGTCAGGTCTTGGGGTCTAGCTGGTGACAAGAAGAGACAACAGAGATGCATCTGTGCATTGCTGTGTCCCAGAAACACCAGTTGTAAGCAGAACTGATGCTCAGGCCACCGGGCCCCGGGGCCACAGTCGGGTACGGGTGACCAGGAGAGGGGGCGACTCACACATGGCAGTAGGTCCCCAGAGTTCTCCAAGACAGAAAAGAGCCAGGTTGAGCCTGAGGCCACAGCTGCCCCCAGAGAAGGGGCCAAGGCCGAGGTGATGGTAGTCCTCCCCCAAAGAGAGGTGAGCAGGAGGCAGAGAAAACAAAAATGCAAAATAAGGAGAAGAAGGAGTCGTACCCAAAAAGACCCTGTGGACATAATTCTGGAATCCATGAAGCAGCCCCCACTAAGGCTGACAGAGTCAGCATCTGGAGCTTGCGTTTATTCAAGATGAAGTTAATCTTGTGGCATACTGTAGCAACGACTTGTATGTTTAGGATACTCAGGCAAGTTTTTGCATTTTTTTACCATAAGATAAAGAATACTCACTAGATTAAAAAAGAAAAATCAACATGTTACTATAAATTCAAAGAAAGAGAACAGTAAAATCACCACCACTAAAGAAGCTCCTAAGGCTTAGGGAGGAGATGGCTAAATGGCCACCAAACCAGAGAGAATGAAGTGTGAGCTGGAAAAAGGGAAAAGCAGTAAAACCATCGTGAAAATAATTAACGGAATTGGATGAGCTCAGGGGACCCTAGACACAGCAGAAGACACAGTAAGGGGCAGAGGAGGCAAAAGTGAGCAAAGTGCACACAAGTAAAAAAGGAAGAATGAAGGGCCTCTGGGTGGCTCAGCAGTTGAGCATCTGCCTTCGGCTCAGGTCACCATCCGAAGGTCCGGGGATCAAGTCCCGCATCGGGCTCGCTGCAGGGAGCCTGCTTCTCCCTCTGCCTGTGTCTCTGCCTCTCTCTTTCTCTCTCATGAATAAGTAAAGTAAAATCTTTAAAAATAAAAATTTAAAAAGGAAGAATGAGTTTTTAAACATTGAAGAGTGATCTCTACAATGACAAGCAAAGAGGACACAGTAGATGTATAAGTATAGGCTTCCAGAAGGGATCCCAGAGTAGAGGAAGTGACACTTCCCATAAGACCTGTGGTGATATGGGTTTGGCTATACCGTGTAGGCAGTTGGCTCCCATTTCTGTCCCCAAGTGAATGTGGGGTCACGTTACCTCCTGTGGAGGAAGGGGGAGACTGGATGGAGGGCCAGGAGGCGGGAGCTTGGTCTCCATGCTGCTGATATTTGCCCAGCCCAGTCTTTTCCAGGTGGAGCCAGCAAGGAAGGGAAGGTGTCAATACTGGGGGGTAGGGGGTCCCTAGAGTCCCTGCCACCGTGCATTCAGCCCCAGGGCCCAGAAGCAGTGCTGAAGCCAGGTGGCCCCAAACCACAGCGTGGACCACTATTGGCTGAATCTACTGGACCCCAGAATGCCCTTTGTGGCAGCTCCATGGCCACATTAATTGTTAGTCTTGCATTCATGTGAGCACACACCTTCCAGGAGAGAATTTATGGATCACACATTCCATGGTGTGGTCATGCTTCTCGACTTTTTTTTTAAGTAATTCAAGAAAGTTTACTAAAATTGAAGACAACTTATGTGCATGTTGCATGGACTGTGTCCCTGGTACCAGGCACCAGGGAAAACGAACATGTGCGCCAGGGGAGAACGGTCAACACTGCCACAAAACCCAGCACGACCACTGGCCTGCAACAGAAATGGAAGGATCTGGAAGACATCCAGGCAAAAGCAATCACATCATGAGGGCAAACAGCCTGCCTTCTGGCTTTTCCACCCAGCATTCAAATCCAGAATACAGTAGAACCACATCTACAAGCTCCTGAGAAAACAAAGGAAGAGCCAAGGCTTTTATGTCCAGCCAAGCTGGCCTTTGGACTGAAAGGCTCCACATAGGAGGTTTCAGTTCTGCCCAAGAGCTGGAGAAATGCTGCTCCGTGGGCCTGGCTCAACCTCAGTTGGCTGAGTGACAGCTGGGGATCTCTGGGAACAGCCCTGGGGTGGCAGCTCAGTGAAACTGAAATGGATAAGGATGTCAGGTCAGAGTGCAGCTATTACGTTCTCTGATAATGTCCGAAGACTTCACCTGTAACCCTGCGGGGAGAGCACGGGAGGTGGGAGGCAACGTGAGCTCTCGGCCAGTAGTGGCTGAGGTTTGTTTTGCAGCAAGTCAAAGAATATCATGGAAAGCTGACAAATTGAGGAGGAGAGCTATTTTTAACAGTGTAGAAGTAAAAAAAAAAAAAGGAAAGAAAGGAACAGTGGGTAGTTGCTATTTGCAAAGATGTAGAAAACCTAAGAGAATCAATAAAAAAAAAAAATACTACAGACAGGTTTTGGCACAGCAGTGGGGTTAATGTTAGTGTAAAACGTCGATCATCACAGAAACACAGAGCAACCTGTTATAAGCCTTATAGATAATCCTATTTACAGTAGCAACAGAAAGATTAAATATCTAGGAATAGGGGTGTCCAGGTGGCTCAGTTGGTTGAGCGACTCTTGATTTCGGCTCAGATCGTGATCTCAGGATCTTAAGATCAAGCTCCATGTTGGGCACCACACTCAGCAGGGAGCCTCCTTGAGATTCTCTCCCTCTCCCTCTGCCTCCCTTCAACATTTCTTAAAAAAAAAAAAAAAAAAAAAAAACTAGGGACACCTGGTGGCTCAGTTTGTTGAGTGTGTGCTTCTCTTTCTCGCTCTCAATGAGTAAGTTAAAAATCTTTTTAAAAATCTAGGAATAGGGGATCCCTGGGTGGCTCAGCGGTTTGGCGCCTGCCTTAGGCCCAGGGCGCAATCCTGGAGTCCCGGGATTGAGTCCCGCATCCGGCTCCTGGCATGGAGCCTGCTTCTCCCTCCTTTGTCTGCCTCTCTCTCTCTCTCTCTCTCTCTCTCTCTCTCTCTGTCTATCATGAATAAATAAATAAAATCTTAAAAAAAAATCTAGGAATAGTGATCCCTGGGTGGCTCAGCGGTTTAGCACCTGCATTCAACCCAAGGCATGATCGTGGAGTCCCAGGATCAAGTCCTATATACATCGGGCTCCCTGCATGGAGCCTGCTTCTCCCTCTGCCTATGTCTCTGCCTCTCTCTCTCTCTGTCTCTCATGAATAAAATCTTTTTAAAAAAATCTAGGAATAAACATACTGGCAACAGTCAATACCCACTGGAGGGTAAGTTCGAAACCCCCAAAGGCAGAACAGAGAGGCGCACCACGGTTTTGGAGAGGAAAATTTTATATCACAAAGTCGTCATTATGCCCTGAGTTAATTTATCACCTTAACATCATCCCAGTAAATATACCTCCGTCTCCTTCATGGTTTCCAAATTTCACATGACACCATAAGCAAGAGGAGCCAGGGAAATGCTGAGCAAGAAGAAAAGGGAAGGCTATGACCCCACCAGTGCCACCATAGGTCCCACGCAGGTAGGAACGGATGAAGAGACACAGAAGACGACCACATGTGCACGTGATAACTTACTATACCATTAAAGGGGCTCCTTGAACCAGCGAAAAGTGGAACAATGGAATTTCCAATAAATGAAATTGGAACAAACGAGACGTAGCCATACGGAATAAAAGCAATCTCTACTTCACACCATGTCCACCAGGGCAAATTCCAAATGGGTCAAAATTTAAATGTAAACAGCAGAGCAGCCCAGGTGGCTCAACGGTTTAGCGCTGCCTTCAGCCCAGGGCCTGATTCTGGAGACCCCGGATCGAGTCCCACATCGGGCTCCCTGCATGGAGCCTGCTTCTCCCTCTGCCTGTGTCTCTGCCTCTGTCTCTCTGTGTCTATGAATAAATAAATAAAATCTTTAAAAAAAAAAGAAAATATATAAATGGATAGTCAAGACATTAGTGACTTGCTTTATAACCTGAGTCTGTAGAGCTAAGGTTCAAAAATCGAAACACTGAGAAAGAGAAAAATGATAAATTCTCCTACACAGAAGTTCTTTTTTTAGTCTCCATGGCCAAAAAAAAGCATAATTCCCAGCTCCTTACGTGGGGGTGGTGCACGGCCAGTTGATGAGGACAGTGTGGACTGGATGGGGAAAGAGGGATTTTGCCATGGAGGCGTCTGACCCGCTGGCGCCCCCGCCAGGTATCATCAGTGTGATGAGTCACCTTGATAACACGCACCCCCGGAGATGGAGACGCGGGCTGGGAAGGGCACGCCACCTCTGTGGTCTTCCTCCTGCAAGCCCATGATCCGGTCTAACCACGAGAGCCATCAGATCGCGGCAGAGGGGCATCCCACAGAGCACCTGACCAGCCCAAGCTCAAAACTGTCAAGGTCACCACCACCAAGGAGAGCCTGCGAGTCTGGCACAGCCCCTGGGAGCTAAGGAGACACAGCACCTAGGTGCAGGGTGGGGTCCTGGGACAGAGAACAGACAGTAGGTAAAAACTAAGGAAACCCGAAAGAGAGAAGCCGGCCCCATGAGTAGGTGCTCAGCAAACACTTTTTGCCTGAATGGATGAATGAATGAATGAACGTGCACAGCGGTGTTAACACTTCTCTGTTTCCTTCCCTCAGAAAATCGCCTTCATGGTAGCTCTAGGCCTGGTCACCACGGAACACTTGGAAGGTAAGGACGCGCGCGGTGGCAGGCTTGGGGTGGTGGCCACGGGGTGGTGGCCGGGGGAGGGCAGTGCCCACGAGTGATCCGCCTTCTGGGGCGTCTGTCCCAAATGCCAGAGGCTGTCAGCAAAACACCAAGAAAGCCGTCCTGCTCTCTCTCCCTGGCTTTGTGGCTGTCCGCACCAAGCCCACCATGGCACTTCCTGGGCTCAGCGGAGGCACCGCGGGGGTCCCCTGCTCCCCTGTGGCACAGGGCACAGTGAAGGGGGGGGGGATGCTGGAGCGACGGCCCAGCCCTGCCACTTGCTAACCACTCAGGCTTGGGCCCTCCCAGTCACATCAGAAAGTCTGCGATTGAGTCCCCATCATGCTCTTAGAGCTGGGTGACCTCGGGCAAGCTCCCTCCACCCTGAACCTCGGTCTCCTCTTCCGCCACACGAGGAGAGAACGACACCTTGAAACTTAGCAGCGTTGCCATGAGCGCCAGGACAAGAAAGCTCTGCTGATACGCTCGTGACTGTCATGACGATTTTTACAAATCACCCTCCTTGTAAAAATTCTACCCCCACCTGTGAAACCCTCGACATTTATTTATGCGGACCCTGTCTGCCTCCACGGAGGCTCTGGGGTGCCTTACGTGGAACACGAACGAGGCGGCAAGGATCTGGAAGGAGAAATTAGGTCCAGAAGACAAGTTAGGAAAAAAAAAATGTCAAAACAGCTGTGCCAGGGAAACTGGTCACAGGTTCCACCCGGCAGGCAAAGCTGAAAGAAGGCAGAGGGGGGACCGTTCCTTAGAGGCTACCTTAGCGGCAGGTGTACCTGGTCCTCGCAGGTGCGCGGAGCCAGCCAGCAGCCCACGGGAGACGGGCCAGGCGGGATGATGGCACACGGGGAAGCCCGTGGCGAGAGTGGGTCCCCGCCACCCTCCGGCCCGCAGCCAGCACCTCTGTCTGCCTCGGAGTGAGCGATTCGGGGGCCGCTCAGGGGCGGGGATGCTGGGCAGGAGGGGACAGGGACTGCCGGGCCTCGCAGAAGAAGAGCTCGGGGTTCCCCGGACAGGGTGGAACCGGTAACTGCCGTGTCCGGGCCTTTCCAGAAATCCAGAGCAAACGCCAAGAGCGGAAGAGAAGAAGCACAGCCAATCCTGCCTACAGCGGCCTCCTGGAGACCGAGGTGAGGGGCCCGCGGGTCTGCACCCGGGCGGGGAGGCTCCCCCTGGCTGGCCCCCCCACCTGCCCCACCTGCCCCGGGGAGTGGAGTTCAGGGCGTGATGGCAAATAACATCGGGGAACGGACACGAGAGACCCGCACGTCCTTGGGTTCCCCACTCAGGCTGCAGGGGGGAGCGTGGCTCGCGTGCGGGGTGCGGCCAGCTTCCAGAAGCGTCGCCCCAATGATCAGGCCTGGCGCCTGTCACAGACGCTGGGGAGCAACCCCAGAATCGTCCCCCAGCACAGAAGCAGTTTCTTTTTAGGGCCGTGAGGTCCGACGCGTGGGGCAGCTCTCTGCAGCCGAGCCGTGTCCCCAGGGGCCTGCAGGAGGCTCAGGGGGCTGCTGCCCTCACCTCCCCTGGCGGTGACCAGTCTGCGCCATTGTCCCGAGTCCGTGGCTCATGAACTCTGCGGGGACAGAGGGATCTCGCCTGGCGCGGTGATCACCCGGGTTCGGGGAGCCCCCACCCCCCATGCCAGCCGCCCCCTCCCTCTGCTTTATAGCTTCCCCAGCAGAGAACACGTCCCAAGTGTCCATCCCAATACCCGAGACCTTCCTGCTCGGTTTCCTGGGCGCGCCTGGTCCCCGAGATGGGTGTCCCCAGCACCGTGGCCCTTCTGTAAGAATGTCACCGACAGGGCCCGGTGCCCTCTGCGTGCTCGCTGCTGAAACCACCCGGCGCTCTGGGCGCAGAGCCACATCCTGGGGTCCGAAGCCCAGGGCCGGGCCCGGATGATCTGATGCACGAGTCCAGAGTCCGCCCACGGCCGTGACCCTTCACCCTGGACACGACATAGGCCCCAGAGCGGCCCGGCCGCCCCGAGAGAGGCGGGCGTAGTCAGTCATTCGTCTTTCCGCCCCAGCACAGCCATGCCCAGCTGTGGTCTGACAGGCTGGGCTGTGCCTCAAGCCCCCTTTTAGAATGTACCAGAAACCTGATCTGGGGTCTCTGACGCATCCTTCCTGAGGGAGGCGGATGTACCCACGGGGTGGGGGGCAGCGGTGGATCCCAAGCCTCCCTCGGGGGAGGCTGGGTGCTGACTCCTCGCCGCCCCCCTACCCTGCGTCCCCTGGGTGGGGCCTGTCCCGGGGGCGCCTTGGGCAGGAGTCGTGTGGCCAAGGAGGGCTCCACGTGACATGGCTTTGTTTTGCTTCCGGTCCCCTGCAGAGGAAACGGCTGGCGTCCAACTATCTCAACACCCCCCTGTTCCTCACAGCGAGAGGTAAGCGCCACGGGGCCGTGGCTTCTGCGGCCAGGGCTGCTCCGGGGCCCGGGGCAGGGTCGGCCTGGGTGGCCCTCTGCTCCCGGCCTGCGTGCGGCTGGCCTGGCCCGGCCACGGTGGGACAGAGTTGCTCTCTGGGGGACGGTGCCTCCCAGCCCCCGCGGCCTCCTTTGCCCCGACATCTCCTCTGGGGAGGATGCTCCGTGTGGCAGGTGTCAGAGCCGGGGCTCAGAGCTGGGACAGCGACACGAGGGCTGAACGTGACAGCACGATGTCACCTGCCCAGCATTTCCGTCCTTCCCATTGGGCGGTGTAACCCGCGGACAGCTCTGACCCAGTGACGGCAAGGAAGACCGTTTGCTTTGTGCCATCATTGTTTTGAGTGGTTTGGCGTCACTTACTGGAACTGGGTTACAGACAAAACAAACAAAAACCACAGTCGAGAAGAAGTTTCTCTGAGAAATCCTAGAATGATGCCCCCTCTGGGCAGCTCCCTGCCGTGCCACGGTGGGTCCTGGCCATGACCAGGGCAGAGATCCCTCCTCCCATGGTGCCCCTGGTGAGAACAGGGTGTCCGGGGGCCTATGATGCTCCCATCTTGCTCCTGGTGAGAACAGGGTGTCCCGGAGCCTGTGATGCTCCCGTGATGCCCCGGGTGGGAACAGAGTGTCCTGGAGCCTGTGATGCTCCTGTGATGCCCCGGGTGGGAACAGGATGTCCCGGGGCCAGTAATGCTCCCGTGATGCCCCAGGTGGGAACAGGGTGTCCTGGAGCCTGTGATGCTCCCGTGATGTCCCAGGTGGGAACAGGGTGTCCCAGGGCCTGTGATGCTCCCATGATGCCCCTGGTGAGAACAGGGTGTCCGAGGGCCTGTGATGCTCCTGTGATGCCCCGGTGAGGACCAGGTATCCCGGGGCCTGTGATGCTCCCATCATGCCCCGGGTGGGAACCCCTGCCACACGGGGCCTCGTGGCCTCCACTCCTGGTTGGTGCTCCTCCAGCGCCCACTAACGTGTTCTCCGCCCTTCTTCCCCGTGCTAGCCAATGAGGACCCCTGCTGGAAGGTAGGTGCCCCCTCCCTGCACACCTGGGGGGCGGGGTGTGCTCTCCATGGTGCAGGTACGGGTGCTCCTGGCAGGGGCGGGGCGAGCAGAGGGCCTTCGGGCTCCGTGGCGCAGCCTGCCAGGCAGGGCCGGGCATCCCCACGGGGTCAAGCACGAGCTCTCTCCACACTCCTGGGGACGCAGGGACCCGGGAGCCAAGGCCCAGGAGGAGGCGCTGGCGGCCGAGCTCTGCTGTGGGAGCCCAGGCGGAGCTGGCTGTCTCAGGCCCTGTTGCCCACCTGGTGAGGGTCAGACCTAGTAATCCTCAGGGTCTCACCCCCCAGGATTGCATTTCTGGGATCCTATACGACGCCAGCCACCTCCTTCCCAGGACACGGGCTGGTCGTGACCTCAGTTGTTAGGATTTTGTGTATTTATTTGAGCAAGTGAGAGAGAGCGTGCAAGTGGGGGTGAGGGAGGCAGAGGCAGAGGGAGAAGCAGACCCTGTACTGAGCAGGGAGCCCGACATGGGGCTCGACCCCAGGACCCTGAGCTGGATGGAGGGAGACGCTTCACCGACTGAGCCCCCAGGCGCCTCGTGACCTCATTTTTCAAAAAAGTTTTGGATCTAATTCTAAAAGCACCTTCTAGCCCCCGCACGCCCATAATGGCCAGGCCCCCAAGCAGCAGCCGGGGTTGGGCATAAACTCCGGTTACACTGTGCTTTCTGCCACCAGAGCCGTGTAGTGTCACAGGTCGGTTTTGGTGGTCCCCACGCTCGCCCCCGGCCACCTGCATGCAAGCCACCCAAGCCACACGGGCGCAGGACATGCCTTGAGCAGAGTCCCACTTCCGCAGACCCCAGTCCCAGAGGGTCATCGGCTTCGAGGCGGGAGTGCCCGATGCTGGTCGTGCTCCCGCCCCCAGCTCTCTGAGCGACCCTGGGCCAGTGGCTCACCCTCCCTGGGCTCTTGCACTGACATGGGAGGTGACCGCAGGTCTCTTAGGCCTCATCTCGGGCTACGGCCCCCTCCGCCAGGGGTGGCTTGGGGTCCACTGTCCTCGTGGCCTGGGTCATTCCGGATGGGAACCCTCTGGCCCTTCACCACTCTGACGTCAGAGGACGCTGCTGACACGCGGGTAGAGGACAGACATCATGCACCTGGAGAAGGTGTTCTCGTGGGTGGTGGGAAACTGCTCAGACCTCGCAGGCTAGGGGGGCAAGGGGTTATGAGAGGCTCTTCTGTCTCCCAGTCAGGGCTGTCCACAGTGCAGCCGGCTGGCTGGAAAGGTAGTGAGCTCCCCGTCCCTGCAGGTGTGCAAGTAGGAACTGAGCAAACAAAGGGGTGGGTGACCGTACAAGGGATATTTGAGGTTCCTTTATCCTGTGGAAAGAGTCAGCTCCTCCTTGCCTGGATCCTTCACGGATTGTACTTCGTGTACCCTGCACTGTTCATCTTCCCAGCATCCTGTGGGGGCAGGTGTCATTAGCCCACATTGCAGCCGTGGCTTCAGAGGAGCGCAGTGACCCACTGGGGTGTTGGGAGATGCCCGGTTAGACCAAGGTGCCGTCAGGAGGACGGGAGAGGACCGTGACCCTGGGCCTCCCAAGGCCGTGTGCGCCTAAAGAGCGTGTGGAGGGAGGCTTTGGGGGCACTGGCCGGGGGCTCCGCTGGGATGTGGCCCCGTGGGGGCCCCGGGGGACCTGTTTCCTAGGACCTGTTTCCTAGGCCACCACCCACACCCCGTGTCCCAGTCTCAGCCGGGCCACACCCCGGCCCTGGTGAACATGGCCCAGGTGGTGCCCCTGAGTCCACCTGCCAGGCAGCTGCTCGTCCCCCCGGTTCCCGGGTTCATCCCTCCCCCTCCCAGAGCTGCTGAGAAACAGTGGGGCACGAGCAGGTCGGGGTGGCAGCTGCCCGGGGGGGCCCCCGCTCCCTCCCGGCCCTGCCGACCCGCCTCCCGCCCTCCCTTCTCTTTCAGAGTGAGATCACCCACGATGAGCACTGCGCCGCGTGCAAGCGAGGGTCCGACCTGCAGCCCTGCGGCACCTGCCCGGGGGCCTACCACCTGGGCTGCCTGGACCCGCCCCTCAAGACGGCGCCCAAGGGCGTGTGGCTGTGCCCCAAGTGCCAGCAGAAGGTAGGGGAGGCTGTGCTGCCAGGCAGTGGGCTCTCCCCCCCGCACCCTGACTCTCTCCCTGCCCCAGGGGACCCCCCACCCCCGGCACAGCTCGGGGAGCGGCCCAAACCTCATTTCAGAGGCTGGATGGTCTGCTGGGCTGGCCCAGGCACTGTAGGGTTTCAGCAGTGCCCCCCTTGTGGCCATCTAGACACAGCCAGCTGAGGCCCACGGGCCGTGACTGAGCAGACGTCCCTCTACAGCTCTGACCCACCGACCACCTCTGAACCCCAAAGGCCCCCTGGGGAGACCTGGACTAACATCGCAAACCGCAAAAACCGTGATGCCTGACGTGTTCCATCTCCCTGCCAACACACAAAACCGAGCCAGTTTGAGAAAACAGTAACCCTCCCTTCTGGTGATGATGCGGGGAGGCAGACGCTCTTCACGTTGTAGGATTTTATCAGGAGCCTTAGAAACCTGTGTACCTTGTCAACGCAGAATCTAGCTTTGGGGAATGTAGTCTCGAATAATCCAAATCCGGATAAAACTCTGTGTACGAAGAAGCCTCCCGTCCCTTATTTGTACAGGAACATATACAGCTACCTCGCAGCACTTAGGAGACCGCGAAATAAATTCCAGCGTGTGTACCGAGTGCGATATGTGGACATTGAAAACGATCTTGGCCAAGATTTTGTGATTCTTTGGGATTTGTTCTTTATATGGAACTAAGTTGTTTTTTTAAATGAAAACACCAGGCTTTATAGTGGTTGTATAGTTTAATTGTCGGCTCCCCAAGAAAAGCTGCAGGTTGAATAAAAAACACCAGGGGACATTCTTCCAAGTGTTAGACTCAGTTTGGGAAGTAGCAGTGTTTTTTTTTTTTTTTTTTTTTTTTTGGTGAAAGATGTTTCACTATATAATGTATATGTATTACTCATAAAAATCATAGAGAAATCATCTTAATTTCAGAAAACACTGATTCTCGTGGGTTCGCATCCCGGGGACCTAGGGAGAGGATGGGTACAGTGGGCCGTATGTCACAGTCTCCTGTGGGAGCCACCAGCCCCTGTACTGTGACTGCCCCGGGGGGTCACAGCTCTTTGAGGGAAGATGGAACAAGATTCCCTTCCCCACTTTAGCACGATGGTGGGGCCTCCCTGGGCCCTCGGTTTGGCCCTGGCGTGCCTGGGGCTGCCCTCAGGTCCCCAGGACAAGGGAAGAAGACAGGCGGTCATTCATGTATGCACTCAGTCAAGAAGGAATGGACCCTCCTCCAACCAGCACTTTTTTGGAAGTCCTGGGTAGAAGCAGGTTCCTGCCCTCAGGGAGCTCTGTGAGGCAGCCCACGACGCAGGGGTGGCCCCATCCCATCACAGTTGAGGACCCTAGAGCTCAGAGAGCTTGGGCCTCCCCCTGGGGTTGCTCTGGCCTGCCTGCTTGTTCATCTCCCCATCCGCCCTCTAGGCCTTAAAGAAAGACGATGGTGTGCCCTGGACCGGGATGCTGGCCATTGTGCACTCGTACGTCACCCACAAGACGGGTAAGACAGCCTTGGGATGTGGAGAAGCACCTACTCCCTTCTCCCAACCCCAACCCCGTCCTCTGGACTCACTCTGGGCCTGTCTGAAGCTGCACCTAGCCAGAGCTCTGCAAAGAGGGACCCCGTGACTGGTCCTGTGTGCAGGGCAGGGGCTGTGGAGAATGTCATTTCCGGTCCCTTGTGTATGCAGCCAGGGCCACTGGCTTCTGCAGGAGGACATGGCCAGGATGGCCTGGAGGCGTAGACCTCGGGTTCTTTCTGCTTTTCCCAGTCACCCACGGGCCAGCCTTTTTGCTTACCTTGCTTGCTTACCTGGCCTTCTCTTTGCCAGTCAAGGAAGAGGAGAAGCAGAAGCTGCTACAGAGAGGCAGTGAACTACAGAGCGAGCACCAGCAGCTGGAGGAGCGGGACCGGCGCCTGGCCTCGGCCGTGAAGGTGCGCTGGGAGTGGGGGGCAGGAGGCTGGGGCACTCAGAGCCCCAAGATGTAGATCCAGAGCTTCACTGTCCTGTCACTGAGGCCCCAGGAGAAGACAGACTCACCAACATCACTCAGAGAGTCAGGAGGTGGAGAATGCAGCTCTGTGATCTATTCAAGAAATAGTTATCAAGCAACTGAGCACCTAGCTCTGCTCCTACTTAGCTCTTCGTCTTTGGCAAAGCCGTGTCTCTGAAACGCAGTTTCTTTTTGTGTAAAGTGAACATGATTTATCTTCTGTAGTGTGGTGGTGGTGGTGGTGGTACCTGTGGTGGTGGTGATGGTCATGATGGTGTGATGATGGTGGTGGTGGTGGTGATGGTCATGGTCATGGTCATGATGGTGCTGGTGGTGCTGGTCATGATGGTGCTGGTGGTGGTGGTGATGATGATGCCAGTGGTGATGGTCATGATGGTGTGATGATGGTGGTTATAATGCTGATGGTAATGGTGATGATGTTAGTGGCAGTGTTGGTGGTGATGGTGATGGTGGTTGTGATGATGATGCTGGTGGTAATGATCATGATGGTGTGATGATGGTGGTTATAATGCTGATGGTAATGGTGATGATGTTAGTGGCAGTGTTGGTGGTGATGGTGATGATGGTGGTGATGATGGTGCTGGTGGTAATGATCATGATGGTGTGATGATGGTGGTGATGATGATGGTGGTGATAGTGGTGGTAATGATGGTGCCAGTGTTGATGGTCATGATGGTGTGATAGTAGTGGTGATGGTGGTGATGATGGTGGTGGTGACAGTGATGGTGATGGTGGTGGTGATATTGGTGATGATGGTATCGGTGATGGTGGTGATGATAGTGATGATGGCCATGATGGTCATGATGGTGTGATGATAGTGGTGATGGTGATGGTGATTGTCATGATGAGGTGGTGATGGTGGTGGTGATGGTGATGGTGGTGAGGGTGGTGGTAATGGTGATGGTAAGGGCAATGCCAGGCTATAGTGAAACTCTTTAAACATACCATCTCACTTAATCCTCTGAATAACCCAAGAGAAGGCTCTGTGATTATTCCCGTCTCGGAGTAGGGATGGAGTCCCAGGGAGTTAAGTGATTTCCCTGAGCAGCAAGTGGCCTGCACTCCAGCGTGGGTCGCCGTCCCGACCGCTTACATGCACTGCCACGATGTGTACAAAGCCAACCAAAAGACAGGAGCACGGCAGGCAGGAGAGCTGGCCCCCGGCTGTGGGTGAGCCAGAACTGGCTCCCGGCTTCCTCCAGCTGGAGGAGGAATGACCTGGTCAGTGAGGTAGCAGCATAGCCACGAGGAAGAATGTTCTGCACTCCTGCCCAGGCCTGCCATTTGTAGGCCTGATTTTTTTTTTTAATTTATTTATTATTCACGAGAGAGACAGAGGCAGAGGCAGGGGAGAAGCAGGCTCCATGCAGGGAGCCCGATGAAGGACTCGATCCGGAGACCACAGGCTCACGCCCTGAGCCGAAGGTAGACGCTCACCCACGGAGCCACCTGGGTGTCCCTGTAGGCCTGATTTCTACGAGGAAGAATGTTCCGCGTTCCTGCCCAAGCCCTCTGTTTCTAGGCCTAATTTCTGAAACAAACTTCTGTGTGTCTGGCAGCAATTCCGTTTTTTGTGGCTGCCTGGTTTTCGTTAAGGCCCTCGGGCTGGTTCCTCTCAGGCCTCTGCCCAAAAGAGGGGAGGGGCATTGGGAGAGGGGGCTGAGAGGGTGGCAGCCCCAGGATGCCTGCACGGTGGGTTTCTGAGACACCCCCCCCCACCCCTGTCTCCTCCCGACAGAAATGCCTAGAGCTTAAGACGAGCCTGCTGGCCCGGCAGAGGGGCACCCAGTCATCCTTGGACCGCCTGCGGGCCCTCCTGAGACTGATCCAGGGCGAGCAGATGCTCCAGGTCACCATGACGACCACCAGCCCTGCCCCGCTGCTGGCCGGGCCCTGGACCAAACCCCCAGCAGCAGCCATGCACTCTGCCCTCCAGCATCCCCAGGGGCACAACTGACCCCGCGGGACCAGCTTCACACCCACGGAAGGTTCCTGGGACCCCGCTCACCAGACCTGAGGGTTCTGTCCGCCTTAATTCATAAACACTATGAATTTCAGACAAAAATAAAACCAGACCGAGAGAGACAGAGGAAAGGGAGAAGGAACTGGGCGGAAGTCCTAGAGCCAGGACGGGTGGGGATGGAGTCCTGCCCTCCACGTCTGGACGGGACGCCAGGAAGCCAGGTGGGCATGTGACGGACGGGCACACAGTCAGCCCCCCGGCTGTTGGGGGGCTGCCCGGGCCTCTGGCTCCCAGACACAGCTGTGTCCTCCGCCCCCTGCTGCCCCTGGGAGAGAGCAGGGCGGAGGCTGGGAGGGGAGCCGGGAACCCGAAGACCTAGCTGAGTAGTAGGGGTAGTTGGGACGAGCAGTGGGTAGCAAACTAGGTAGGACTCGGCGCCCCTCCCGCCCGGGGGCCCGGGGGCCCTGGGGCTCGAGGCAGGGGCGCTCCAGCGCCTTCCCACAACACGGGCCCCGTCTGTCAGTATTATTAGCATTAAGAGTCACAGCTGTTGAACTTGAAAGAAACTGCGAGGCGGGTCCCTCAGGGGAGGGACCCAGCATCCACCTGCCAGGGCCTCCGCGTGCCCCCCGCCCCCGAGTCCTCGGAGCGCCCGCACCGTGCGCCTCCTTCCCTTGGCTCACGTTCTGGACTCACTTTGCCGCCGGTGTATTTTTCTCATGGAGTTTTTGGGGCAGGATGAAGCTGCGGGCCTGCAGGGGAGGCGTCTGGCAGGTTTTTATATTCGGGGTTGAATCCTTCAACTTAACGACCGAAGCCTTTTCTTTTCTCCTTTCGAAGAGCCGCTAAAGTATTCCATTCCTCTTTTCTTGCCAGTACAGACACTATGCCAAAAAATAACTTTACATTTTTGTATGGCGTTTTTATTGTAAGATATTTAATGTGAAGGGGAGGGAGGGGGGACGCTTGCCGACTTCTTTTCCTGCTTCCAGTAGCCTCTGCTGCAAGGTGCGAATGCGAAAACCCCTCCTGGGGGACCTGCCACACTGGAGAGATCCAGAGGGTTCTTTCAGAAGGGGGGGGCGAGGGCGGGGAGGGAGAGGGGGCTGTGGCCTCGGGGTGGGGGGTGTTTGGCCTTCGGAGACTCGGGAGTCCCTGCTCTTGTGGTCTCCTCGAGCGAGTGAGAGCGGAGGGCGCACACGCGTCATCGTAACAAGGGCTCCCGCGTCCCCAGGGTGGGATGTGCGCCACCAGCTCCTCCAGTCCCAAGGGGACATAGCACAACAGGACAAGCATCCGGAAGCCACCGGGCTCCCACCCCAGCCTATCACACGGTGCCGAATTGCATTAAACACACGTGCGCGTGTGCATGCGCGGCCCCAGACACATGCACGCACGCGCACGCACGCAGACAGGTGCAGAGCAGGGAGGTTGGCCAGTATCCCGCAGACTGCCATGGTCCCTCCTGTCATCTTCTCGACTCCGGGAGAAACTGTGCTGTACGATACAGATCTATTTTAATACACTTACCACTGGGTTGAACAAGATTTTTATATTCTTTTATTGATGAACAAAGTGAACTGTGAGACACACGTCTTCTATATTGGTTACTCTAGATGCCGATTATGCATTACCGCGTGGCTTGCGATGTAAATGTCTTCAGGTTCCTTTTCGTTGGTTTGTTTTTCTTGGATGGACTCAATTAAATTTAAAAAAAAAAAATGTAAGGGGAGGCTATGAAAGGTTGGACCCGGGAGGGCTAGCTGCCGACGTGTCTTGAGACTTTAGTGTTTGGGACCAAGGAGGACCGTCCAGTGGATAGTGAGAATAGGAAAAAAAAAAAGTGTTTGTCTTAAATATGCCAATGTAGTTCCCTTCTGTACGATGTATTAAACTCGATTGATGATTTCAAAGACGCGTGGCTTGCCTTGCCTTCAGCAGAGAGGGCCTCCGGGAGTCCGCGGGGTGGGGAGGTGGGACTTGGGGGGTGAGGTCCCGCCCCTCCCCTGGGAGGGAGGGAGGAGAGAGCTCTGGGGTGCCCTCCACTGCTCCCACCCTCTCACCCCCCCCACCCCGTCACCCCCCCCACCCCCCCACCCGCCAGCCCAAGGTGGCAGGTGCACCTGCTGCCAGCCCGTGGATGGTCCCCAGCAGCAGAAACCCACCAGGCTGGGCGCTGTGCGCTGTGGACACTGCTCCCTCACTCATTCCTGCTTGACAAGCACCTGCTTTTTTTATTATTATTATTCTTTGTTTTTTTGCACACGAGGCCCTGCAACCACCCTGGGGCTTAGTCCTTGGCCTTTCAGGACAGCAGCCAAACTGGGGCGCCAGGCCCCCTGCATCCTGGCTCCAGGCGCTTCAGAGGCCTACACACGGCCCCGTCAGGTGGGGAGCCCGTCTCTGGACACGCGGGTGTGGCCAAGGGGGGATCTGACGCTAGGGGCCAGCCCGCTGGAGCCCCGGGACACGGGAGGGGCGGGGCGGGGGTCCCTGACCGTCCTGGGCTGCTTCCAGGTTGGCCCAGAATCACAGCACTTGGGGTGGGGGCGCCTAGAGCCCGGCGATGCCCCGCACGCGGCCCACGGCCAGCTCCTCCGGCCAGGTCCCAGCCCCGGGGGCTCAAGCTCCCCTCAGCCTCCCTGTTCCTCCTTTCGGGGTCCTTTCCGCCCAGGCGGCCCCTCCCCAACGGCCCCCCTGCAGCTGCCCGATGGAAGGTCAGTAGTGACCCCATGTGGCAGATCCAGGTGGGGGCACGCTGAGCCTGCCCGGCTACCGAGGGGATCGCCAGCACCACCGTGGTCTCGGGCGGCCACCTGGCCTCAACTACCGCAGCCGTGGCCTTAACACGTGCTCCTCCCCACCCCAGCGGCCAGCATGACAGTGCCTCTGCTAAAACCCGGCCGGCACCGCTCACCTGGCTCAGCAGCAAGTGTCCAAGGCCACAGTCACTGTGTTCTCAGCCCCTTTGGCTTCCCTTCCCGCCTCTCTCCACTTCCCTAGCTCTCTTCCAGCCACACGGCCTCCCTGTTCTACCTGGAACCCACTCGGCATGCTCCTGCCACAGGGCCTTTGCACGTGCTGTGTCCTCACCAGGCACGCCCCGCCGTCTCTCAGACTTCCCCGCTTGCTTGGGAACTTTACCAGAAGCCCCTGTCGATGCCGCTGTCCCCAGCCACCCTCATTAGACCTGACACTTCCTCTCCTTCCCTGTTGGAGGCCTCAGACCTCAGCAACTTTTTGTGATTCACCGTTTGGTTTCGTCTGCTCCACAGAGGCAGGAACTTGGGCAGTTTCGCTCCTGATTCTCAGCATCTAGCAGAGCGCCTGGCACCGACCAGCAGGTGCCCAGTAAATACTCCTGGAATAAACGAGGCAGCCTTTTGGGACAGAGCTGCCAGCCTTGGGGCCGCCTGCCTCGTGGTTCGGGGCCCTGCTCCCTCGGCTCCCCAGCTCCCCGGCTCCCAGCCCAGCTGCCAGGTCCACTTGGCCAGGGAGGGTCAGGGGGCGGGGATGGGATCGTTGAGGCCAGGGAAGAGGCAGGGCTGCCAGGGCCCCCGTGGCTGCAGAGGGGGTGCATCCAGCTGCACCATGTCCTTGCCCTCCCATCCTGCCGGGATTCTAGGCCAGCCCGCCTTGCTCCCATCAAGAAAGGCCGGCGCCAGGAGAGGGGGGTCCAGCACCCCAACACAGGGCAGGAATTCCCTCCAAACCTGGACGCACCCCCACACCGCCCCTGCTCCCAAACGTGATGAGAATTCCCTCCCTCCTGGGGAAGCCCCTCGTGGGACAGCTCAGTCATCAGAAAGGCCCCCAACGCACACGAACACCTGTTGTCCCTCCTGTAGCAGCAGCACCACCGCCACCACCACCAGCACAGAGGGGACCCCGTACCCACGTGCCACCACAGCCTCGTGCCACTGTGGTCCCCAGCACCCGCCATCAGCATGGCCATCCCCTGGGTGCTCTTGGCTCACAAGGCTACGGTGACAATGAGTCACCGCTTCCCAGAGGGCTCCCCCTGGGGCACCGAGTTTCTAGAAGCTGTGACGACAAAGCACCACAGGCCACACGGTGTAAACAACAGAAACGCCTTCTGTGCCAGCGGAAGGTGCCAGCTGGGCTGTGTCCCTGGGGCTGGGGGCCAGAGCCTGTCGCAGGCCTCCTCCCAGCCTCCGGGGGCGTCAGGCGAGGCCTGGCTGGCAGGTGGCCCTCTCCCTGTGTCCTCTCGTCTTCTGTCCCTGCGGATTGCCAGCAGCCTGTGGGGTCCTCTGCCTCCCCGTCCTGTAGCTGCCCCCGTGTGTATGTCTCCCCCCTCCTTCCCGAGGGCAAGGACACCGCACTGGCCTGATGATTTCATTTAAAGTCGGGCACCCTGTTTCCAGATAAGGTCCCGTGCGCAGGGCCTGGGGGTAGGACCCCAACCTCTTTTCTGGAGAACACGATTTGCCCCTAAGAGATCTGTCCTTGGGTTGTCTGGAAGCTGCTTCCCTCTGGCTTCTGTTCCCCGCCCCTGCCTGGGCCCTCAGCACCGCCCCCCCTGCCCCCACACAGCCCACAGTGTGGACCCCACGGTGCCATCCCGCCAAATAGCTGGCTCCACGCCTGCCTCGCCCTGCCCACCTCCTTCCCCGGACCCACTCCGGCCTGTCACAGCCCCTCCCAGGGGACTGAGCACAGGGACCCGCAGGGGCACTCCAAGGTCATGCAGCCAGCAGGTGACGTCAGCCTGGGCTCTGTGGGCTCTGTGCCCATGCTCCCAGCACCTCTGCTACTCTGCCCGCTGGACCCCTGGTCACCTCTCAGGGCACAGGCAGACAGTTGGAGGCCACCCTTCCAGCCTGTGTGCACACACATTCCTGCCCTAGCCACCTGGCCAGGCTGGGGCTGCAGGTGACCATGCACGGGGCCAAGGGGACAGATAGAGGCAAGTGGTGCCCCAGGCCCTGGTACAAGGGGGCAGACAGAGGAACACAAGCCAACCACTGACCACACCGGCCAGCCCTGGAATCCAGCCCCTCCCCACCCGTGGAACTCAGCCCTTCCTCACCTCCCCACATGTTGGCATGTGGCTGGGCCTCCCACAGGGGTACCCATGCGCATCCTGGGGAGAAGTCTGAGACTGAAGAGTGCGAGACCACCCACAGAGCAAACCTCAGGCAGCTGTGGCTCACGTGGCCCTCACCCCCTGCCTGCTGGGTGGGATGGGGTCCCTTTCCCCAGTACAGGACCCCTGGAGGATCCCACACCAGGCCACAGAGGGTGCTGACTGCGGCTGTTGCTTCCACTGGCCACTTCCCCGCAGCGAGCCCCAACACCCACCCCCAACACCCAGCCAGGGAGCCCGATGTGGGACTTGATCCGGGGTCTCCAGGATCATGCCCTGGGCTGAAGGCAGATGCTCAACCACCAAGCCACCCAGATGTCCTTATACTGATGTTTATACTAAACTTTTCTTTTTCAAATTATTGTGTGGTTTCTGTTTCCCTGATGGAACCCTGATACACCTTATATTCTGAAACCTTGCTAAATCCATTAGTCACAGCAGCTGTTTTGTAGATCCCATTCGGCTTTCGAAATAAACAATTATGTCATCTGTAGAGACGGTTTTCCTCTGCTTTCCAATCTTTGAGCCTATTATTTTTTCTTGCCTTATTCCAATAGCCAGGACCTCAAATATCATTTGAATGAAAGCAGTGAAACTAAGAAACCCTGTGATTCTGATTTCAAAGAACAAGTGTCAATAGTTCGACCATTAAGTAGATTATTTAGTAGATAAAAGTTGTTCTTAGTTTGCTTTTTTTGTGTGTGTGTGTGCTTACATTCTAAAAAAAATGAATGGTAGAGATGCCTCCACCATTGTGCAGTCAGCTAAGCATCTGGCTCTTAGTCTAGGCTCAGGTTGTGGTCTGAGAGTCATAGGATCGAGTCCTGTGTAGGGCTCTGCACTCAGTGTGGAGTCTGCCTCAGTTTCTCTCTCCCTCTGCACCATTCCTAAAATAGAGAATTCTTTTTATTTTTTTTAAAGATTTATTTATTTATTCATTCAGAGAGAGCAAGAGAGAGGTAGAGACACAGGCAGAGGGAGAAGCAGGCTCCATGCAGGAAGCCCGATGTGGGACTCGATCCCGGGTCTCCAGGATCACACCCCGGGCTGCAGGCAGCGCTAAACTGCTGCGCCACTGGGGCTGCCCGAGAATTCTTTTTAGAACTCATGCAGCAATTTGGCAACGTGGCAGGATACAAAATCAATGCCCAGAAGTCGGTGGCATTTCTAATACACTAACAATGAGCCTGAAGAAAGAGAAATTAAGGAGTCAATCCCATTTATAATTGCACCCAAAAGCATAAGATACCTAGGAATAAACCTAACCAAAGAGGCAAAGAATCTATGCCCTAAAAATTACAGAACACTTCTGAAAGAAATTGAGGAAGACACAAAGAGATGGAAAAATATTCCATGCTCATGGATTAGAAGAATTAATACTGTGAAAATGTCAATGTTACCCAGGGCAATTTACATGTTTAATGCAATCCCTATCAAAATACCATGGACTTTCTTCAGAGAGTTGGAACAAATTATTTTAAGATTTGTGTGGAATCAGAAAAGACCCCGAATAGCCAGGGGAATATTAAAAAAGAAAACCATATCTGGGGGCATCACAATGCCAGATTTCAGGTTGTACTACAAAGCTGTGGTCATCAAGACAGTGTGGCACTGGCACAAAAACAGACACATAGATCAATGGAACAGAATAGAGAACCCAGAAGTGGACCCTCAACTTTATGGTCAACTAGTATTTGACAAAGCAGGAAAGACTATCCACTGGAAAAAAGACAGTCTCTTCAATAAATGGTGCTGGGGAAATTGGACATCCACATGCAGAAGAATGAAACTAGACCACTCTCTTGCACCATACACAAAGATAAACTCAAAATGGATGAAAGATCTAAATATGAGAAGATTTCATCAAAATCCTAGAGGAGAACACAGGCCCTTTCTGAACTTGGCCACAGTAACTTCCTGCAAGATACATCCACGAAGGCAAGAGAAACAAAAGCAAAAATGAACTATTGGGACTTCATCAAGATAAGAAGCTTTTGCACAGCAAAAGAAACAGTCAACAAAACTCAAAGACAACCTACAGAATGGAGGAAGACATTTGCAAATGACCTATCAGATAAAGGGCTAGTTTCCAAGATCTATAAAGAACTTATTTAACTCAACAGCAAAGAAACAAACAATCCAGTCATGAAATGGGCAAAAGACATGAATAGAAATCTCACAGAGGAAGACATAGACATGGCCAACAAGCACACGAGGAAATGCTCCGCATCACTTGCCATCAGGGAAATACAAATCAAAACCACAATGAGATCCCACCTAACAGCAGTGAGAATGGGGAAAATTAACAAGGCAGGAAACCACAAATGTTGGAGAGGATGTGGAGAAAGGGGAACCCTCCTGCACTGTTGGTGGGAATGTGAACTGGTGCAGCCCCTCTGGAAAACTGTGTGGGGGTTCCTCAAAGAGTTAAAAATAGATCTGCCCTACGACCCGGCAATTGCACTGCTGGGGATTTACCCCAAAGATACAGATGCAGTGAAATGCCGGGACACCTGCACCCCGATGTTTCTAGCAGCAATGTCCACAATAGCCAAACTGTGGAAGGAGCCTTGGTGTCCATCGAAAGATGAATGGATAAAGAAGATGTGGTCTATGTATACAATGGAATATTCCTCAGCCATTAGAAATGACAAATACCCACCATTTGCTTCGACATGGATGGAACTGGAGGGTATTATGCTGAGTGAAATAAGTCAATCGGAGAAGGACAAACATTATATGGTCTCATTCATTTGGGGAATATGAAAAATAGTGAAAGGGAATGAAGGGGAAGGGAGAAAAAAATGAGTGGGAAATATCAGAAAGGGAGACAGAACATGAGAGGCTCCTAACTCTGGGAAACGAACTAGGGGTGGTGGAAGGGGAGGAGGGCGGGTGGTGGGGGTGACTGGGTGGCGGGCACTGAGGGGGGCACTTGATGGGATGAGCACTGGGTGTTATTCTATATGTTGGCAAATTGAACACTGATAAATTTATTATTAAATAACAAAAAATACTAAATGATTATTAAATTCTGTCAAGTGCTTATAACATTATTTAAAACCATGTGACCTTTCTCCTTTATTCTGTAAATATATTGAGTTATATTAATCTTCAAATGTTAAGCCAACCTTGAATTCCTGAAGTAAATTCTACTTGCTCATTGTGCAGTATCCTTTCATATTGTTTTACTGGATATGCTAATATTTGCTAAGTATTTTTGTATTTGTTTATGAGGGATATGGATCCACAGATATTTTTCTTTGCAATGTCTTCATCAAATTATGGTATTAAAGAAGTTGGAAAGTACTCTATTTTTTGAAAGAGCGTCTTTAAATTTGTTAGAATTCACCAGTGAAAACATCTGGGCCAGGAGTTTTATTTGTGGGAAGATTTTTTTTGTAATTAAAATTTTTCAATGTATTTAATATACAATGCCATTCGATCTATATTCCATTTTTTGTCAGTTTCAGTTAAGTTAAATTATTCAAGGAATCTGTCATCTCATCTATATTGAATTTTTGGCATGAAACTGCTCATAATATTTTTACTTATATTACTAGCTGCAGACTCCAAGTGATAATTGCCTTTCATCATTAATTTGGGGTTTCATTTATTTTAATATGCCTAGCAAGGGGTTCTTGAATTTTTATTTATCTTTTCAACATGCTAACTTTTTGGCTTTGTTAATTTTCTCTATTTTTTTACTTTCTTGTTTTTTATTTCTGTTATTATTTCATCCTTTCTATTGATTGGGTTATTTTGATATACATGTATATCAGATTGACTCAGTAGGGTAAGGACCCCACCCCTGGACAATCAGCTGTCCCAACTAAAGTTGGGGTCAAATACACACACAGTATACAATATACACAGTGTATATTGTATATTGTGTGTGTGTATGCGTATTGTATACTGTGTGTGTGTATGGTTTTCTTTTTTGTGTGTGTATGGTTTTCTTAAGTTAGAATATTAGTTATTAATTCTAGACTGTTCTTTATTTTCTATTATAAGTATTTAGATTTTCCTCCAAGTACTATTTTGTTTCCCAAATGTTGATATTTTGCATTAGTCTTCAGTTCAGATTATCTTCTTACTTCCATTATGATTTTTTTCTTTGACACGCGAATTGTTTCGAAGTGTGGCTCCTTTTTCTATCTTTTAAACAAAATTTTCACATATTTAGGTTTTTTCTAGATATTATTTTTATTTTATTTTTTTTAATTTTTTTTAGTTCTTATTTATTTATGATAGTCACAGAGAGAGAGAGAGAGAGAGAGAGAGGCAGAGACACAGGCAGAGGGAGAAGCAGGCTCCATGCACCGGGAGCCCGACGTGGGATTCGATCTCGGGTCTCCAGGATCGCGCCCTGGGCCAAAGGCAGGCGCTAAACCGCTGCGCCACCCAGGGATCCCTAGATATTATTTTTATTACTAACTTGATCCCATTGTAGTAGTCCCATGATTTCAATTCTTTGGAATTTACTGGAACTTATTTTATTTTATTTTTTAAGATTTTACTTATTTATTCATGAGAGAGAGAGAGAGATGGTACTCCAGGTACCACGCCCTGGGCCAAAAGCAGGCACCAAACCGCTGAGCCACCCAGGTGTCTCTGGAATTCATTTTATGTTCCAGATTCTGGTCTATATTGGCGATCATATCATGGGCATATGAGAGGAATGTGTATTCTGTTCTTGGGTGTAGTACTGTATAAGTATCATTTAGGTCAAGGTGATAGGTAGCATTATTCAGATTATCTATTACTTTATAACTTTTTGTTGACCTGGCTTTTCAGTTGCTGAGATAGGGTGCCAAAATCTCCAACTATGAATATGGAAATGCCTGTTTATCTCTTAAATCTGTTGTGGGTTTTCTTCCTCCATGTACCTAAAGTTCTATTATTAGATGCATTTCCATTTATGATTGCTCTGTCTTCTAAATAAAATGACCATTTTGTCATTATAGAAAGGTCATCTAGATCTAGTAACACCTTTTTGAAGTCTGTTTTAGGTGGGTAGGGGGTTGGGTGAAATCGGGGATGGGGATTTAAAGCATACATTTATCATGATGGGCACTGGATGATGTACAGATTGTTGAGTCACTATATTGTACACCTGAAACTAAAATGATATCATATGTTAACTATACTGGAGTTGAAATTAAAACTTCCTGAAAAAATGAAAAATAAAAGTAAACCAGGTTGGGGAATCCCTGGGTGGCTCAGCGGTTTAGCACTGAGCCATGCCTTTAGCCCAGGGCATGACCCTAGGGTCCTGGGATCGAGTCCCACATTGGGCTCCCTGCATGGAGCCTGCTTCTCCCTCTGCCTCTGTCTGTGCCTCTCTCTTTCTCTCTTTCTGTGTCTTTCATGAATAAATAAATAAAATCTTTAAAAAAAAAAAGTAAACCAACTTAAGTTCCTGGAAAGAATTAAGTCTATTTTGTATATTATTCATATAGATTCCCTGGAATTTTGATGCTCACTGTGGGTATAGTATACTTCTTTGCTTCTGCTTCTGTTCGTTTTCAACCCATCTCAATAAAGTGCACACAGTTATGTCTTGCTTTCATATCCATTTTGACAATATATGTTTTGCCTCTTACTTGTAAAGTTTAGTACATTAACATTAGAAGATAATCATTGACATGGTTGGATTTAGATTTACCACTTTATTTATTTTTTGTCTGTTTGTTCTGTTTTGTTTTTTTTTTTTCTTTTCACATAAACTTTCTTGCCTTATTTTGGATTTTTGAAATATTTTTTGGAATTCACTTGCAACTTATCTATTTTTAAAGCTCTTTTTGTATCATTCTTTAGTAGTTGTTCTAGGGATCATAATGTTCATTCATATCTTTTTAGTTTATTTGGGATGACTCCTGTCATACTCAACCTAAAAGGTAGAAACCCTGACCCCATGCATCCTCCTCTGTTGAACCTAATACTAAAGCTGTTGTATGAAAAAATAAATAAAAATAAAAATAAAAATAAAAAAATAAAGCTGTTGTATGTATTACATCTACCTATAAAACTAATAAGACAATTTTATAACTTTTGCCTTAAACAGCCCTGTTCATTTCTTTAAAATTAAGAGAAGGGGATCCCTGGGTGGCGCAGCGGTTTGGCGCCTGCCTTTGGCCCAGGGCGCGATCCTGGAGACCCGGGATCGAATCCCACGTCAGGCTCCCGGTGCATGGAGCCTGCTTCTCCCTCTGCCTGTGTCTCTGCCTCTCTCTCTCTCTCTCTGTGTGACTGTCATAAATAAATTTAAAAAAAATATTAAAAAAAAATTAAGAGAGGAAAGTACTCCTTTATACAGCCCAGTTAGTTACCGTTGCCAATGATCTTCATCATTTCCAAAATATTCACGTTTCAAAGTGTTCTCACTTCTTACTGCCTTGAAGAATTTCCCTTGGCATTTTTTCTGTAGTGCAGGTCTGCCAATGAAATAAACTCCTTAGGGGCACCTGGGGGGCTCAGTCAGTCAAGCATCTGCCTTTGGCTCAGGTCATGATCTCAGGGTCCTGGGATCGAGCCCTGCATCAGGCTCCCTGCTCAGTGGGGAGTCTGCTTCTCTCTCTCCCTCTCCCACTCCTCCAGCTTGTGCTCTCTCTCTTGCTCACGCTCTTGCTCTTTCTCAAAATCTTAAAAAAAAAAAAAAGCTCCCTAGTTTTCTTTTATCTAAAAAAAGTTTTGATTTAACCTGCAGTCTTAAATATTTTTGGCTGGTAGAGAATTCTGGTTTTGACCCTTTCCCCCTCCTTTGGCAATTTATTGTTCCTTTATTGTATTGAAACAAGATATTGTTCCACTGTCTTCTGGCCTTCATAGTCTCAGCTTGTAGGTCAGCAAGTCTCAACTGCTGGTTTTCCGTGTCATTTTTCTCTGGATGCTCTCAAGATTTCCTCTTTATCTTTGGTTTTCAGAAGGTCCATTACAGTGTGCCTGTGTGTAGTTTTCTTTGTATTTTATCCAGCTTCGGGTCCACTGAGATGACTAAATCTGACAATTTATGTCCCTCACCAAACTGGAAATATCCTTAGTCATTAAATGTTTTGTATGCCCTATTCTCTCTTCTCCAGAACTCCAATTACATGTATGTAAAATATTCTGATAGTGTCCCACAGATCTTTGAGGCTCTGTTCATTTTTTTTTCAATCTTTTTACTCTATTTCTTACTTTTTTATTTAAGTAATCTCTACACGCAATGTGGGGCTCAAAATCACAATCCCGATTGTGAGTCACATGCTCTAGAGATTGAGCCAGCCAGGTGCTCCCATTTTGCTTTTTATTTTAGAGATTGGGTCATTTCTATTAGGCTACCTTCAAGGTCACTGACTTGCTTCTGTCATCTTCATTCTTCTATTAAACACAACCAGTGTTTTTATTCTGCTTTGGGGGTTTTCTCTCCCCCCTCCCCGTAATTTCAGATATTGTATTTGGTTTTCTAGAATTCCTCCTTTGTTTCCTATGATTTCTATGCTTACTTTTTACTGAGATTTCCTATCTTTGCATTTATGTAAGCCTATTTTCCCTTATATACTTGAAGATGTGTATAATAGCTACTTTAACATCCTTTACATTGATTTCTTTTTTTATTTTTTAAATTTTATTTATTTATTTGACAGAGAGAGAAAGAGAGTGAAAGAGCACTGATGGGGGCCAGGGAAAGGGGCAGAGGGAAAGGGACAAGTAGACTCCTTACTGAGCAGGGAGCCTGACACAGGGCTCAATCCCAGGACCCAGGGATCATGACCTGAGCTGAAGGCAGACGCTTCACCAACTGAGCCACCCCAGCACCCCAACATCCTTTGTCATTTTAAGGTTGGTGTCCGCTGATTGTTTTCGAGTAGGTTGTGTTTTCCTGGTTCTTCATATCATTTTTCATTGTATGCTGGACATTGTTAATATGTTGTAGAGGCTTTGGGTTCTGCTGGAATCAAGCTGCAGACCGTATCTACTGGTAGCTCAAGCCTCAGGTTGAGTCTGCTGCCCATAGCTGATGTGTGCCCCACCATGCAGGCATGGCTCGGGGATCGGGCAAAACTTTGAGCAGAGTTTATGCACAGAATTTAGGCTCTCCCAAGCTGGCTTTCTCCCCTGTGGAATTCCCTACCCACTTTCTAGCAACTGTGCTTGTCCCAAACTCTGTCTTCCATTCTTCAAGCCAAAAAGACTGTCAATTTCTACTAGGGATATAGCCACTCTAACAGAAGGGCCAACATCAGCCTGGCTCAGCTGAAAAGCTACATGATGGAAGCTCATCCTGCGCCATTCACTTTTCCAAGTGTGGCCTTCCCTCCAGAATCTGTCCTTGCTCATTCTTCACTGCCTTCAAGTCATTGCTGATTTTTTAAATTTAGTTTTGCTCTTTTGTATCTTGTCCAGAGCTCATAATGCTGTCTGAGGGAAGGTCAAGTCCTGTAGGTGCTATTCAGCCAGACCGGAAACAGAACACTTACGTACATGAAACATGACAAATAATTAAAGACCCTTTTGTTCTTCTCCTCTCTGAAGAATATGGTATGTCTCTTACCTATTCACTTTTTATGTGAATATGTCTTCTATGTATATTGTTCAAAAAGTATAATACTGGGGAACACAGCTGGCTCAATTGGTGGAGCATGTGACTCTCAATCTTGGGGGTCATGAGTTTGAGCCCAATGATGGGTGTAGAGATAACTTAAAAATAAAATCTTTTTTAAAAAAGCGTGATACTGGGGCACCTGGGTGGCTCAGTGATTGAGCATCTGCCTTTGGCTCAGGTCATGATCCCAGGGTCCAGGGATCGAGTCCCGCATTTGGCTCCCTGTGAGGAGCCTGATTCTCCCTCTGCCTGTGTCTTTGCCTCTCTCTCTCTGTGTCTCTCATGAATAAATAAAATCTTTTTTAAAAAAGCGTGATACTGTACAATTCATGAACTATGTATAGGATGCAGGACTTTTAGAACTTTACACAAGCCAAAACACATGGTATTTACCACCCTCTGATTTTTCTTTTCCCCTCTCTCTTTTTTTAAACATTTATTTATGAGAGAGAGAGAGGCAGAGACACAGGCAGAGGGAGAAGCAGGCTCCCTGCAGGAGCCTGATGTAGGACTCGATCCCGGGACCTTGGGATCATGCCCAGAGCAAAAGGCAGTCACTCAACTGCTGAGCCATCCAAGCATCCCATTTTTCCCCCTCTCAATGTACTATTTGGAGATCCACCCATGCTGAGACCTGCAGTTCACTTCGTTCATTTTTACTATTCAATCACATGGATGTAACCCCTTTATGTGCCATTTCTTCAACTGATGGGGACTCAGGCTGCATCTAATTATCTGCTCTGACAAGAACACTGCAGGGATGCTCTTGTACCTACCCCTTCGGTTATTTACCTAGACACACAATTGCTGGATCAGCTTTACCTTCGGCCAGCTTGCTAAATTGCTCTCCCAAGTGACCGGACCAATTTATATCTCTACTGGCAGTACATAAAAGTGCCCATTCCTCGAAATATTAACAGTGGTTATCTATGGGCAGTAAAATTTCAAGTGATTTTCACCTTCTCTTTCGACACATTTTGTCATTGAATTTTTTCCCCCTTTCTGATCAGTTGTTCTTACAACACAACAGCAGACTTCCTGTTATCAAACCAACAGCGGAAACTGCCCTTCCTCTCGCACCCTCTCCAGGTCAGGGAAGGCTGCCGCCATCAGCTGCCTGCATATCTCAAGTGAGAAAGCCAGTGGGGGCCCAGGACTCTCTCCTCTGTCCCCTCCCCGCACGTGCCTGTGTCCTGTGCACCCTGCTTCAACTCTAAATGCACTTACTTGTGCATTTCTTTGCTTATTTACTCCCCAACTATTCTGCAGGCCCCCTGGGGGCAGGCGGTGCATCCTCCTCCTCTGTGTATCTATGAGACCGGTGCCGCCGGGTGCAAAGCAGATACTCAAGAGCATGCAGGGGATTGCAGAGTGGACACAGCCTTCCGCACTCCACAAACAAGAAAAAGCTCGGAGAACTTAGCCCGCTCACACACCCACAGTGGGGGGGACAGAGCCCCAAGCTGAACCCCCTGACTTTGAACTCCCTGCACTGGCCAAAATGACTGGCCCAAGCCATGCAGCTGTGACTCTGAGCCAGCAGCAGCAGTGAGGTGCCCGGTCCCTGCTCCTGGCCCCCTGGTGATGGCAGCCTGGCTTTCTTCAGGGCAGACCGACCACTTGCTTTGCCACCGGCTTTTATGTTCTGGCCGGATTCAATAATTCATCGTGGATATCAGCTCCAAGTTCTGGGCAGCCGGCGCAATCTCTGGAGTCACTTAAAATCTCTGTCGTTTCTGCAAAAGTGAATGTTTGAACAATTTATGGCATGTGTCTTGTCACCAGGGACGCCCTGGAGTCCTCGTTTCCACATCATGTTTCATTGTTTTATGCTGAAACGCACCACGCGCGCTCGCAACACATTACCACCATGGTTGCTTTCGTCTGCTGTGGAAATGATGGGGAAAGTGGGCTTCGATACAAGGCGGGGTGACCAGGCCACACCATGCTGGAGCTGGGATTCCACGATCGTCCTCTGTGAAAGGGAGACTGTTATCAAAGCAGCTGCAGGAACACACCTTGGGGCCACCTCTCAGAGTCAGGAAATTTGAGACATACATTTCACAGACGTGCGTCACACCGTAAACCCTTCTGCATAATGCACGAGATGTGATTTAATGTTGTTGTTAATTCTGCTGTTCACAGCGGTGCGCTCTTGAGGGACTCATCATTTTTATTTCTTTTTTTTTTCCTGGCAACCAAACTCTGAGGCTTTTCTGGGGTTGTGCTGAACTGTGGGAGCACAGACCCCTTCCCAGGGGCAGGGGAGCGGATGGCAAGCAGCTTCTCCGGGCGCCGTGGCCGGTCTCAGCTCTCTGCCTGGCTCCGGCGGGTCAGAGCTGGAGGGCTGGGTTCGAAAAACAGAAGAAGGAAGGAAAAAACTAAAAGAACAAGGTTTGGTGGCAAAAGAGGGAACAAATGAAACCATGGTCACCTTCCAAGCTGCGCATGAGGACCGTTCTGGCCTGGGTTAGCCGAGGGCGCATGAAGGAGCCGGAGAGCTGGTGCATGGTGAGGGTGGGGAGCGAGCAAGAACCACCCCACCCGCAGCAGGGACCCGGCAGAGGGAGACACCTGCCAGCCTGTGACCCCGCATCGTCCATCTGCTGTCCTCCGGCCTCCGACCACAAGCAACCTGACGCACGGAGCCCTCCTCTCCAGGGAAGATGGTTCAGTGAGCGGCAGGGACCCCCTCGCAGCAGCCCGCAACCCAGCGCCACCTCCTGTGCTCCGCGGACTTTAACGGGATCCACGTCCTTACGAACTGGATGGACGGCCAGGACCCAGGGACGCCGCGCTCCGACCCTGACTCAGGATGGAATCCGTGCCAGCGAATGGCTCAGAGAAAGGAGCTGGGCACTGTCCCACTCTTGGGTCCAACTGATCCGCAGCAGCAGGTGCCAGCGTCCACTGACACATGCTGGGAGGTGGCACCAAGGTCACACGTCCCCTTCTTTAGAGACAGAGAAGATAAGCAGAGCAGAGGACTGCACACCTGCGGGTCAGGGCGTGGAATTAATATCGTGAAGGTGAGAAGAAAGGGCACCTGCTCGCTCCAAGTCCCAGAGTGGAGCCCTGGGCGACCCCAGGACCCAAACGGGCACCTGGTGGGGAGCACCGCTCAGTGGGGGCTCAGCACCCCATCCCAGGCCTGCACAGGCTGATGGGAAACCTGCAGCAGACATTTATTCTTTGCTCCCCTCTCCTCTGCACAGCAAGAGCTTGGGGTGCTTGGCACACAACTAACACTCGGTGGAGGGGGGCAGGATGCCTGTCACCATTCAGTCTGGAGCTATGTGTCCCCTCACCCCTGCATCCATACGTGGAGCTCTAAACCCCAGTGTGGCTGTAAGTGGAGAAGGAGCCCTTGCGGAAGTAATTAAGGTTAAATGAGGTCCCAAGAGCGGGCCTCGAGCCAGCAGAATCCGTGTCCCCATGGGAAGAGACTCCAAGGGCTGGCTCCTTCTCCATCTCTCCCCGTCCCGCTGCGCGAGGACACTGTGAGAAGGTAGCCGTGTGCAAGCCAGGAAGAGGGCTCTCACCCGGTGCCGGGCCTGGGGCTTCCGGACTTCAGCACATAAGAGATAAACGTCTATCGTTTAAGCCCCCAGCTTGTGCTATTTGTTGTGACGGCCCGAGCAGACTGACATGTCTGGGGCGCTCTGGGGCGCCAGCCCCCCGTCACCCTGGCCCCGGGTGGGGCACACGGCGTAGGCCCCAGCCAGTTAGTGCAGACCTGGCCACTGCGATGGTCGCGGTGGGCACGCGTGCCGAGCCTGTCCATCGGGGTGAATCTGGGGGCTCCGTGCTACGAATGTGGAATGCCTTTCTCCTCTGTACCTAAGCTGCAAGCACAGGGCACATCTCCCCACATGGAGGGCTCAGGCTGCCTGAGCCCCAAATCTCCACCCTGCCCATGGCCAATCCCGAGCCCTCCCACTGTGACCTCGGCCTTGGACCTGACACTGGTTCTGGCCAATGGGGACGAGCGTGGAGGCCACCAGCCAAAGCCTGCAAACTGCACACACCTGTCCTGGTGCCCCCACACGCATGCGGTGCGCCCCGCTTGGCCTACTGGCCACATGCACGCCCACCGGGGAGCCGCGTCCCCACAGCTGACCTGCAGCCAGCCCGACACGCACCCAAGCCCGGATGAGAGCAGGAGAGACGCTGCCCTGGCTGCCCGCCCCAGACGATGGTGGACAGCCGAGGCTCGCAGCTGCCGCTTTACCACACGGCGGGACAGCTGCAGGAGATGCCGGACGCAGGCACCCCACCGACAAGCCCCCACCTCCGGCTTAGCCACGCTGGACTGTGATTCTAGACACGTCATCTCATCTCAGCCCACAGCCCAAGAACGACGCAGAAGGGCCAGCGCCCGGCTGCTCACTACAAGGCTCGCCAGGAGTTTTTTTATTTTTTAAACATTTTTTTAAAGATTTATTTATTTATGAGACCCAGAGAGAGAGGCAGAGACCCAGGCAGAGGGAGAAGCAGGCTCCCTGCCGGGAGCCCTATGAGGAACACAATCCCGGGACCCCGGGATCATGCCCTGAGCTGAAGGCAGACGCTCAACCCGAGCCACCCGGGCGTCCCTCGCCAAGAGTTGAATGGTGAGTTTACGAAGCACGAGGAGCACACAGAGCCCTCAATGCGACATTTCCAGCACTAGCGGAGGGTCCCGGCTGCCATCGGGGGCCGCGGGGGGCGAGACGGGGCCCGCGGGGTGTCTGTCTCCCCTGTGGCCTCTCGCCAAGGGGCCGCCCGGCTCACCTGCCCCGGGGTGTCGGCGCGGGGCTCCCCGCGGGCCTCTGGGGCACTGAAGACCTTCCCGTAGTACTCGATCAGCAGCTCGGTGAACAGGTTCAGAGGCACGAGGGCGCTCAGGGAGGACGCCCCCTGGGACGGCCAGATTAAATTCAGCCCGAAGACACACGCCAGGTTGGAGCTGTTCATCTTGTTAAAAATGCTCTCCCGGGACACCTGGAGGACACACCCAAGACCCGGGGAGTGACTGTGGGCTCTGCTCTGGCCTTGTGCAGCCACCTCGCTGCAGAAGGAAGGACTCAGTCTTGATGCTCCGGGACACTCTGGCTCTGACCGCCCGTGAGCTCCTTCTGGGATCTCCTCAGCACCCCCATCTTCTCTTCCATTCCAGAGGACTGGGGAGGTCCCCTCAGGGTGGGGGAGTGCAAGCTTGGTGTTTGGGGTCACCCAGCCAGACCACGTCCCTGGTAGTTACACTTGGTGCTTTTTAAAAAAGATTTTATTTATTTATTCATGAGAGATGCAGAGAGAGGCAGACACACAGGCAGAGGGAGAAGCAGGCTCCATGCAGGGAGCCTGATGTGGGACTCGATCCCAGGACCCCGGGATCATGCCCTGAGCCGAAGGCAGACGCTCAGCCCCTGAGCCACCCGGGCGTCCCTCTGATATCTACGCTTTGGCTGATGAGCTGGGCATAGTCAAGACTGACTAGCACATGGGGGTCACTGGAGGACTGGGGGTGGTGGTAGGGGGAGCTGGCCTTACAGCACTTACAACCCCAAGCAGCAGGATACATCACCCATTTTACAGATGAAGAAACTGAGGCCCAGAAGGTGGCAGGGGGGCTACCTGGCCCGATCTCTTGCTTGCCTCCAGGGTCCTGGGGACCTCCAAGAATCAGAAGTAGGACAGTGCAGAGCCTCGGGGGCCATGGGAGAGCACAGGACCCGGGGGAGCACAGGTGCACGGCCCGGTGACCTCCTGGGGATCTGGTGAGGATGCCCACACTGCCCAAGCCCTGCCTCCGTGACACAGGCAGCCCCCAATCCCCTGCAGGAGCCAATGCTGTGCAGGGCCAAGCCCTGTGGACGTGTTAACGTCAGTGCCCTGGCGGAGGACAGAGAACAAACCCATCTCCAGCTCATGATAAAGAAGTAGAAAAAATGATTAGGATAACTTCATTTTCGGCTTCTGAGAAACAATATCAAGTGATAAAGAGGGAGAACGAAATAGTTTTTTTATTTTAAAGCCATGTTTACACCCAACGTGGGGCTCAAACTCATGACCCCAAGATGAATAGTCTCCTGCTCTACTGACTGAGCCACCCGGGTGCCCCCGAAATAGTTTATTTTTAAAACTAAGAGATGGTGGGAACACCCAGGTGGCTCAGCGGTTGAGCATCTGCCTTCAGCTCAGGGTGTGACCCCGGGGTCCTGGGATTGAGTCTCGTATCGGGTTCCCTGCATGGAGCCTGCTTCTCCCTCTGCCTGTGTCTCTGCCTCTTTCTCTCTCTGTGTCTTGTGAATAAATAAAATCTTTAAGAAACAAAACACACACACACACACAAACCTAAGAGGTGGGGTTTGACAGGCTCCAACATGTGACACTGGCTGTGCCTGGGGGTCCCCTCCCCTCCCCTGGTCATCACATCCCCAGGCCACCTGCCATGGAGCAGGGCTCCCACAGAAGCCCCGAAGACCCTGGGCCAGCCCCTGCCATGGTGTCACCACACCGTGGGGAGTAAGAAGCTCTGGCCCGTGCCCCGTGGTTGGGAGCCCCAAGGCCCAGTACTGCCTCGTTCACACCTGTACCCGACACTGCCTACGAAGGGCCTGGAGAGGTGAGGTGTTCCAGGAAGGGTCATGTGACAGGATGGTGGGTCTGGGAGCAAGGTGGGGGCCCATTTGGATCTGGTGACCTCGCAGACCACTGCTCCCTGCCCGGACTGGGGAGCGAAGCCTGGACCCAGAGCCAGGACAGGTGTTTCTCTCACTGTTCATTTTTACGCTGTGCAGGGGGCTGAATGGCAGCCCCACAAAACAGGGGTCTCCCTGGGACCTGTGGGCGTAGCCTTACGTGGACAAAGGGTCCTTGCCGGTGGAATTAAGGGTCTCAAAGTGAGATCATCCTGGACTATCCAGGACTCGGCCTAAATGCAATGACGGGCACTCTTATAGGAGAAAGCGCAAGGAGACTGGCCACACGGAGGGGACAAAGCCACGTGGAAACCGAGGCAGGAGTGAGGCGGCCACAAGCCAAGGGACGAGGGGCCACCGGGAGCGGGAATGGGCAGGACAGACCCTCCCCTAGGGCCTCAGTGGGAGCACGGCCCCGTCCACACCTCGGCTGGCCTTCTAGCCTCCAGGAGCGTGACGATAGATTTCTACTGTTTGAAGCTGCTGCCCAAACAGTCCGTGCTGTCCGTGGCCCTGGGTTACGGCCACCCCAGGACACTCATGGCCTCTCACAGGAAAGGCCCGCTCGGGCTGCTCACACCCACGTTGCACCCGGTGCCCTGGCCTGGGGACACAGCCGCCTCCCCTCCACCGACGGGCCATGCAGGAGATGACGCGGGAGCAGGGGACCCCCCCCCCCAGCAGGTCTTATCAGTAAGCGGGGGCAGCCACGTGTGGGGCCAGCAGGGGAGGCACAATGGACCCTGCCCAGCAAAGTCAGGCCTGGAAGTCCTCTGGGCTGAGAGGGAGCCCCGAGCCCCTAGGCTGCATGGGCACCATGTGCAGGAGGGTCCCCCTGGGCCAGGCATGGAGTTTGGGCCTCCCCCTCCGCCCACCCCAGCCCCGGGGCCTGCTTTGTCCACTCACCTCATGCAGGAAGCCCATGAGGTAGCTGAGGACGGCATAGTTGTGTTCTGGAAGGCTCTGCAGGATCTGCCGGCAGCGCGTCACCCGCAGGCTGCTCTCCACACCTACAGCGGCACAGGGCTCTCCCTGAGTCCTTCCCGAGGGGACAGCACGGGCGCAGAGAGGAGGACAGCCCCGAGGACGGACTGTCCCGAGGTTGGGCCTGGAGCCCTTGCTCACTTCCCGGCCCCGTGGCTGTTCCCTGCTGAGCCCTCCGTCCCGAGAGCTCCGGTCCCTTCTTCACACCGCCTCGTGCACCTGCTACCTGCCAGAAAGCCCGCAGAGCAAGTCACTCAAGCTACGCTCGGGAATGGCCTAGACCACGGTCGGCAAACTACAGCCTGTGGCCTGGTGGCCCACTTCCGTCAAGAAAGCCCCAGAGCCACACCCACTCATCTGTACGTCCCCGGTGGCTACCGATGCGGGACAGAGCTGAGCGGTGGCGACACAGACTGACCCACGGAGCTGAAAGATGGGCTCGTGGCCCTTTACAGAAAGGCCTTAACCTGTGAGTGATTCCCTGTGGCTCAGGGGCCCACACCCACTGGGGGCCTGGGGGAGCAGCCACAGACTCAGACCCCCCCCACTCTCCCCGTAACTAAAGCCTCCACTCAGCTCCATAAACCATAAAAAGTCAAAGTGAGTGCAGCCCCAGTGGCTCAGCGGTTTAGTGCCACCTTCAGCCCAGGGCATGATCCTGGAGGCCCGGGATCAAGTCCCACGTTGCGCTCCCTGCATGAAGCCTGCTTCTCCCTCTGCCTGTGTCTCTGCCTCTCTCTCTCTCTCTCTCTCTCTCTCTCTCTCTCTCTCTCTGTGTCTCATAAATAAATAAATAAAATCTTTAAACAAAACAAAACAAAAAAGTCAAAGCGACGCACATCCATGATTCACAGGGTGCTCACCGTGCTCCGGCTGCAGACACGCATGCACACACATGCACACACACACGCACACACGCACTCCCCACTCTTCCAACACACTAACCTCCCCCAGCTAAGCCCTGAACACTGGGTGCTTTCCAAACACAGTCCCCGCTGCAAGCACAAACTTCCCCACTCTGCACGCCCTCGTTAGCCTTTTAATAAAAGCTATTCTTTAAAAAAAATTAAAAATTTTTAAAAAGCCATTCTTTTCACGAACTCAAGCTGCCGTAGGTAATGCCAGGGTAAAAGGAGTTCTCGTGAAATAATATTTCCCAAGAAACCAACAAGCTCGGAGGACACCGTAGTGTGGCCTGGACCTCAGGCTCCTGACCTCAACCTCATGTTCCCAAGAATTGTGGTCCCAGGGCACGTCCTCGTACTGGGCCACCTCCAGCTCCCACTACGGTCCCCTGGAGAAAGAGCACTCGGGGGCGAGTGAGAGGGAGCAGCCTGCTGACTGTCCCCGGTGCTCAGCGGTGCCATGAGCCATGCCACTCACTTTATGCACATGTAACCCTCCAAGCAGCCCCGCTTTTGGAAAGTGAGCTCAGAGAGGTTAAGTGACGCGCCCAACGTCACACGGCTAATGCCTGGTGAGGCCCAGACATGGCTCAGCGCTGAGCCACGCTCTTAACCTCCTTGCGGCACAGGAGACGGTCGTCCTGGCTGTGACTTCCTTGTGCCCTGGACACTGCAGGCCCCCGGGGAGCCCATTCCTCCTGAGCGTACCCCCGAAGGCCTCGCTTTCACATCACTTCAAGGAAAAACCCACCCCACCCGAGTAGGGCTGCCAGATGAAACAGAGCACACCTAGTTAAATGTTCATTTCAAATAAACGGCTAATATTACTTATATTTTTTAAAAAATAGTCCTTGTATATGGGAGAATCAAGTTGAGGTGAGCATCCTGTATTTTTTATTGCTGAATCTGGCAACCCTGCGCCCGTCACCACGCAGCCGGGCCGAGTGAGACCATGGGGTCTTCGGCTTCTGGAAGCATTTCAGTTTCTCCACAAGTGGAACTTCAGGATCATCTGAGTCCTGACATTAGCAGGTGGCAACACAAAACTGGAACCGCCCCGAATGTTTACCCAGAGTGTAACACGGTTGATGGAATCGTACACAAGCATTAAAGAGATGAGTAGATACGCACACGAGGAGGGAAGGAGGAGATGAGTAATGTCAGAAAACACTGAGAAAGCCAGGCTCGAAGAGCGCGCGAGAGGAGAGGAGCATCCCTGGCCGAGGGGCGAGCACACGTGGAGCAGCTGCGGGTGGCCACTGCCGTGGGACCGCAGGGGTCGGCAGGGACTCCCGTCCCATTACACAGCCTTTGCCCTGTTGATGTTTGGGATGGTTTGTTCTTTTACACTATGCGCTTGTGTTATTTCCATCATAGTATAATTCTTAAAAATTCTCAACATCAGCCCCCAGCCCGGCCCCACTCCCTGGTGCAAAGGGGCCACCGGTCGAGCTTCACCCCTCACAGACCTGATCTTTCTGTGGCCAGATCTGTACCCACGGGCCGTGCCTCGATCCCCTTAGCTTGGCGTTCCACGGCAAAAATCCTGACCATCTGCATCACCTGGGAATGGGCTTAGAAATGCAGATTCTTGGGCCACTACCTGGACCTGCTGCATCTGAAACCCTGGGGTGGGCCCCTGCAACCCATGTTTTCACAAGCCCTCTGGGGGGCCTGGGGGAGCCCGAGAACCTTGGTGGCACTGCCAAGCCTCCACCTCTGCTCGCCGTCCTGCCCGGCCTGCCTTTCCCCTGCTTCCCTTCCTGTGAACGCCGACGCCCACCTGGAGACACGCTGCCCCCGCGTGAATCCCCCACACTTGGCTCAACTACGCGCCTGTCCCCGCAGCTAGCCCGGTGCTCCTGACGAGCAGGGCCCGCGTGGTCACCGCCCTCCTGTCCACGAGTGCCCAGCACGGGACCTGGCATAAGGAAGTCGCAGCCAGGACGACCGTCTCCTGTGCCGCAAGGAGGTTAAGGGCGTGGCTCAGCGCTGAGCAGATCTGCGTCCAGGTCTGGGACTCACCAGGCATTAGCTGTGTGACTTTGTCACTTAACCTCTCTGAACTCACTTTCCCCATCTGCATAAAAGTGGGGCTACCTTGAGGATTAAATGTGCATAAAGTGCGTGGCTCGGCTCAATGACACCAGTGAGCTCTGGGGACAGCCAGCAGGTGCCCGTGTCAAAGATGAACAGATGTGGGAGGAGGCCGGTGTGGCCCATGCCACGCTCCCACTGTGCCGAGATGGCTGGCACTTTACAGGGAGAATGAGGGCACACGGAGGGACACGCAGGAGACAGCGTCAGGGCAGGGGGTTAGGGAGCGTGACCGGGCCCTCTGGGGGTGTTGATGGGAGAAACACACTCACAGGAGGGGGCAGGGGTGCAGGCTGGGGTGAGGACGCTGGGATCTCCCCACATCTCAGGGACGGCTCTGGGGTCCCCGCGACAGTCCTGAGGGTAGAAGACTCCCATCCCCAAGGGAGGAGGCAGGGTTTCTGAGTGCAAGCTGTCTCCGGTAACTGTTCTGAGAAGGTGTGAGGGCATCTGCCCACACCTGGGGGGCCTTGGGCGGCACAGCCAAGTCTCCTACCCCCATCCCCTTTCTAGATGCAGAAGCAAAGGTGCTGGACAGGGGGAGCTCCTCCAGAGCAGCTGGGAGGGCAGGGAGGCAGCGCCCTGACTAGGGCGGCATGCCCCAAATCCAGACTCCCCCTGCCACCCCGCCCCCCAGCCCAGCTGCACCTGACAACCCCGCCCCCTCCCCACGGGCAGCGGAGGCCCGGCCTGGCCGTGGTCACTGTGGTCCACGGGGTCAGGTCCCAACAGGAGGATGCCGGGCCGCCCCCGCGCCCCCCAGACTGGCCCTGGGCTGGCTCCCCAGGGCAGGCACCTACTGGTGATCTCGAGAATCTGCTCATAGGCCTTGAAGGTCAGCAGTGGTTGGGGCAGCTCTCGCAGAAAGGTCTTCAGGATCACGGCAGGGAGGTGGATGTCCCCGTAGTCGTCAAAGTTCACGGGCTTCCCTGGATGCAGAGCGAGGTCTGAGTTTACAGGGCTGGGGATTCCGCTTCACGGTGGCTCTGGCGCACAGGGCTTTAGAACCCTTGACATCCGCTGGCCTCGGGGATGCTGCCACCGCGCCCTCCTCCGCTGTCCAGGTCTGGGGCACGCCACTGACCCCCACTGTGTAGTTTGGTCCCAGCCAGGAGGCGGGTGCCCAGCACCCAGGACAGAGGAGGGCCAGCCCGCAGGACCCCATGACGGGCCTGTCACCGGACGGGACAAGGCATGACTGTAAGGAAGGATGAGAGCGTGCGGCGCCCCACGGGAGCCTCCCTGGTGCAGCTGAGAAAGCGGTGCCAAGCCCGCCAGAGGGGCCGCCCAACGGCCACCCCGTGGAACGGTCCCCACATTCCAAGCCACAGTCCAGGCGGCAGGAGCCGAAAAGCCCTAAAGGCTTTTGTATGACTTTACCTAAAAGCAAAATGGTAGCGTGTAGCCACCTGTCCCAGGAGCCGGGACTTGGGGCTCCCCTGGGCGGCTGCCCGGGCCCTGGGCTCTTCTGGGGGTTCGGTGGGGCGGGGGAGCTACGCTACCTCGGCATCTGGGACTCTGTGGCCCTGTGGGCCTTGTGGGCCCTGCAGGGCTGCACAGGCCGCCACGTGGGAGGCTCAGCGTGGAGGGTCTCCGGGGGGCAGGCTCACCTTGATTGTACAGCCGCTGAATCTCGCGGATGGTGTGGACACTGGCCGACCTCCGGAACAAGCCTTCGGCGTGGAGTCCTACAGAGAGAGAGCCTTCAGGCATCTCACAGGTCCCCGCACATCGAGCTTCTAGAATGTTCCGACCTCCTACCCAGGCATCACCCCCCTGTGGCTGGCGGGGAATGCTCTCCAGCCTGGTTCATTCCCTCCCACCCCCACCTTCCACCATCTTCACCTTTATTTATTCCTCGAACCACCATATTCCCCATCCCCACCCGACGGCCTACTTCTGCGGCCCCCAGGAAGGGAGAACCTGGTCAGATGGACCCGGGGTCCAGCCCAACTCTGTCCGTCCAACTCCTGTGTGAGCTCGGCGAAAGCACACCGCCTCTCTGCGCCCGGCCGCCCTGTCTGCAGAGCCCCTGCCTCTGAGGGCTGCAGGAAGGACCAGCGGGCGAGGTTCGGCATGCGTGCGGCATCCGAAGGCCTCCGCGGGGGCTGCTTCCCCTCATTCCTACAGCTGCACCCTCCCCGCTGACCCATCCGCTATGGCAGCCACTGGCTGCACAGGGTGATTGGAATGCACATTTCATTAGTAACAATTAAATAAAATCAAAAATCCAGTCACCCAGTGTAGGAGACACACAGGAAGTGCTCGACTGTGCTACTGCCACCTGCCGCTAGAGGTTACCACTATGGACTCTGCAAACACAGAACCTCCCAAGTCTTATGGGACAGCACTGGGCTCCCCACCCCCCACAATCTCTTCTCGAATCTGAAGCCCAGTGAACTATTCAAGGTACACACCCAACTCTGATCGGCCTGTGCACAGAGCCATTCCGTCTTTGCAGGTTAGCTTCCCGTGGGGACTTACACGGACCCGCACGGTCCGGCCTCCCCGGTCCCCTGCCCCTGCCTCCAGTCTGCCCCGTGCTCCCTACTACTCCTGGCCCTTGCATGCGCTGGTCCCTCTCTCTCTCTTTTTTTTTTTTCTGAGACACTGCAGTAAATGTTCCAAGGTGGTTCCCAAATCCCTGGACCCTGCGGGACAGACACTTTCTTCCAGGTATTCATTCAAATACTAATCCATATGCCACAGTTGAGGGACTTGGCAGACAGAATGCAGGTCCAAGGCAGCTGACCTTACCACATGGAGATTATCTTGGGTGGGCCTGACTTAATCAGGCAAGCTTTTTAAAAAGGGACCAGGTTAGGACGCCTGGGTGGCTCGGTGGTTGAGCGTCTGCCTACGGCTCATAGCATGATCCCGGGGTCATGGGATTGAGTCCCACATCGGGCTCCCCACAGGGTTCCTACTTCTCCCTCTGCCTGTGTCTCTGCCTCTCTCTGTGTCTCTCATGAATAAATAAATACAATCTTTAAAAAAGAGAACATGCAGTTCCAGGGACATGCCAGGTAACAGAGCCCCAGGGACCCCAGCCATGGTGGCTCCCACTTCTCATCTGATGCACCCCCACCCCCACTCTGCAGCACCTGCACCTGCAGTGGCCGCCCCTCCCTGGTAGTCTGTCCCACCCAGAGAACTATCCTCCTTCTCCCAGGGTGAAAGCAGCCTCCACACCTCCATGATTTCTCTGTGGGTCTGAGCTCTGGCCTCAGGAGTCTGGAGGAGCCACAGGGCTCACCCTCTCTGGTCACTGAGCACACCCACGCCATGGGCAATTGCATCTGCAAACCAAGATATCATGCACCTCCTTTTTGGAGGGCTTTACATGTATTGTGTCATTCAGGCCTCACAGCAACCCCATCAATTGGCTACTGTTACTAACCCCACTGGACAGATGAGGAATCAGAGGCCCAGAGAAGGTAAGTAACTACCCAAGGTCACACAGCTAGTACACAGTGAAGCCAGGATTCAAAGCTAGCAATCCATGTGCCTGAGCCCATCCCTGCACTGGGCTCCAGCCCCTCCAATTCCCTGGTCTGCAGGGTGCTCAGGACGTGAGATGGGCTCCCCAGGCCAGGCCCTCATGTCCCTGGCTCAAGTCAGCTCTCACTCACCTTTCTCTCTTAGGTATGTCACTGTGAATCTCAGGACAGGAGGGATGAGTTCACCTTGATTTTTGTCCTTGAGGCTGAGGGAAAAGGGAAGGAGGCAACAGTGTTTACCTGGGCAGGACGGGAGACTCTGGTCCTCTCCACACTGCTGCAAAAACACAAGCTGAGTTGTGAGGGATAAGTAGGAGCCTATGGAGGACAAAAGAGGGAGGGGAATTCCAGGCAGAGGGGAATGCACAAGGGAGGCCCAGAAGCATGAGATTTGGTCAGACTGTTGGTTCTTACTTGTCCTATCAATCCTTTAGAGAAGGGCACTGAAGTCTCCTCACAGATCTGTGCATCCATTTATTCCTCGGTTCTACTAGCTTTTCCTTTGTGTATTTTAAAGCTCTGTTACTAGCACACAGATTTTTAAAATTATGTCTTACTATTATGAAATGTCCCTCTTTGTCCCTGGCTTATTCCTTGTTCTGAAGTCTATCTTGCTTAATATTAATACAGCCATTCCAGCTTTCTTTTGGTTGGTGGCTGCATGGCATATCTTTCTCCATCCTTTTACCTTTTTTAAAAAGATTTATTTATTTATTTTGGCAAGAGAGAGTGAGCACGTGCAAAGTGGGGAGGGACAGAGGGAGAGAGAAACGCAAGCAGACTCTGCAATGAGTGGGAAGCCCGACATGGGGCTCAATCTCACAAACCTGAGATCAGACCTGAGCTGAAACCAAGAGTCCAACACCCAACTGACTGCACCATCTAGGTGCCCCTCCTTTTACTTTTAATTTGCAGTCTTTTAACATTTTATATATATATTTTTTAAGATTTTACTTATTTATTTGAGAGTATGTGCACAATTGAGGGGAGGGGCAGAGGGACAAGCATACTCCCCAGTGAGCAGGGAGCCCAATGCAGGGCATGATCCCAGGACCCTGAGATCATGACCTGAGCCAAAGTCAGATGCTGAACAGACTGAGCCACCCAGGCACCCCTCATTTTATATCTTAAACATCAGGAAGATCTTCCTTTTCAAAAACAAAATCCAAACCGAGAATCTCTCTTAACTGGAATGTTTATGCCACTTACATTTAGTGTATTTATCAATATGGCGTGGTTTAAGTCTACCATCTTGCTATTTGTTCTTTATTAATTTCTCCTCTTTCCTTGATCTTGTTTTGCTGATTATTTTTTAGAATTCCATTTTATCTCCTTATTAATATATTAGTTGTGTCTCTTTATTTGTAGTGGGCCTAGTTTTACAATACACAGTCTATTCCTCAAATATTACACTACTTGACTTACAATGTAAGAATGTTACCACCATAAAGCTCCACTCCTCAACCACATCTTTGTGTTAATGTCCCATTGTACAGTATTCCGACCTGTTATTCATCTCCTATTTACTCATATATTTACATTTCTAAAACTCTTCATCCCTTTGTAGGATCTAAATTTCCATTTGGCATTAAATCTCTTCTGTCTGACACACTTCTTACGGTGTAGAAGTGTAGCATTTCTTACAGTGTAGAAGTGCTGGAAATAAACCCTCTCAACTTCAGTTTATCTGAGAAAGTTTTTACTGTGCATTTCATTTTTGAAAGGTTTTTACTGAGTATGTCATCTTAGTTCAGAAAAATAAAATTTGGGGGATCCCTGGGTGGCTCAGTGGTTTAGCGCCTGCCTCTCTCATCTCTCTCTCATGAATAAATAAAATCTTTAAAAAAATTTTAAAGATAAGAACTTTTAAAATTTGAAAAATATATTGCTCCACTGCCATCTGACTTGCATCTCTGTAAGAGAAATCGGCTGTCACTCTTTGCTCTTCTATGTCTAGTGTCTTTTTTTCCCTCTACTTTTAAGATTTTCTCTGTCATGGGTTTTAAGCAATTTGATTATGATGTGCCTTGGTGTCATTTTCTTCATGTTTCTTATGCTTGTGGTTCAATGAGCTCCTAGAACCTGTGGGTTTCTAGTTTTTATCAAATTTTTAAAAAGATTTATTTATTTATTTATGATAGAGAGAGAAAGAGAGAAAGAAAAAGAGGCAGAGACACAGGAGGAGGGAGAAGCAGGCTCCATGCAGGAATCCCGACGCGGGACTTGATCCCGGGACTCCAGGATCGCGCCCTGGGCCAAAGGCAGGCGCTAAACCGCTGAGCCACCCAGGGATCCCCTAGTTTTTAACAAATTTAGAAAAAAACGTTTTTCAAATATTTGTTGTCTTCTTTCTGGAACTCCAATTATATATACCCTAAGCTATAATATTAATTTTTTAAAGGCTGTTGTAATATTCTAATTTATGTTTTAATTCATTATGTAATAATATCACAGTCTATTTTACAAGTTAAACATATGACTATGAAATAGAAATGGTACAACAAAACTAAACATAGGTCAGGAACATGAATTTTCCCGGCAGCAGGTGCCCAAAGGAAGACATGTTCCTTGCAGGGCCCAAAGCGGAGGCAGGGAAGGTGATGGGAACAGCATTGGCTCGTGGTGTGTGTTCTCTGCTATAGGTTGGTCTTTTTTTTTTTTTTTTTTAATGTTTCATTTTGAATTATTTGTATGGCTTGACTGGGCCGAGGGATACCCAGCTATTTGGTTAAATATTATTCTGGGAGTGTCTATGAGGGTACTTTTGGATGGGATTAACATTTGAATCAGTGGATTGAGTAATAAAGCAGATTGTCCTCCCTAAGCAGGTGACCCTTCCTCCAATCTGTTTAAGGCCTGGATAGAACAAAAGGCCAAGTAAGGGAGAATTAAGTCTCTCTGCCTCTCTGAACTGGGACATTAGTTCTCCCCTGCCGTTGCACTCTGACTCAGACTGGAACAACCCCATTGGTTCTCCTGGGTCTCCAGCTTGCCAACTGCAGACATTGGGACTTCTCAGCCTCTGTAACCACACGAGCCAATCCTTTATAATAATTATCCTACTGGTTCTGTTTCTCTAGAGAACCTACACTAATATACTGGGTCTGTTTCTACTGATCAGTTTTCTCCTAGTTACAGAACATGTTTTCCTGCTTCCACCTTATACTTTTTCTTTGGAAACTTTATATTGTTGGCTGCTAGATTCTTTTTTTTTAATTTCTCTGAATGGAGATGAACGTTGTTCTGTCTTGCTTTAAATCATCTGGGATACTTTCAAGGACTGCTTTTAATTTTGCAAGGGAGGCTCTAGAGCAGTGGTCAGCCTAGGACTAATGTAACTCCACTACTAAGGTGGGAACTCCACCCAATGCCTTCGGTACTGAAGATCTTACTTTAGCTGGGAGAACAAGTATCGTCCCCAGCCCTGTGCAAGCTCTGAATAGTTTGGGGGCCTACTACCTTCCAGTGGTGCTTTGAATTTCCTTTCATATAGAAATCGTTTAAACAGCCAAAGACTAGAGGGGACCTTCTGCAGATGTCCAGAGCTCTCCATGCAGCTCCCTCCTCTCTAGAACTCTGTCCCACAATGTCACCCACCTACGGCCCCCCCAAACTCAGAGCTCTGTTCCCTCATGTCTGCAAAAGCACTGACTGGCCTCTCTCTGCTCTGCGGCCTGGAAATGCTCTCCAGGCAGTGGCTGGAGGAACCCCAGGGCTCGTCCCACTGGGGGCTCTTCTCTCATGGATCACAATCCCATGCTGCATGCTGCTCAATGGCTGAAAATCTTCTAGTTTCAGGTAGGGCAGTTAATTTGTTCTGGGACTCAATCGTGGCAAGAAGCAGAAGTCATCCATTTATCATTGCAGGGTTGCTGGAGGCAGAGGGGTGGCCTCAGGCCTGGCTACAATCCGTGGTACCCTTCAAGCTTCCCTGGCCCTCATTCTGCTCCATCAACAAGTAAGACCCTTGGGGTAATGGGGACAGGAATGGGGCAGGTATAGCTACCCCTCCGATTCTAACACACAAACTTGGACCTCTCCTTCTTTCCTTGGTTCCCCCAAGAACAGCCCAAAGCTCAGCAACCCCCCACTCTTTGGGAAAGAGTAGTCACCTTGCAAATACTCAGCATTACTCCTTGCTATGCGCTTGCACATCCATAGTTTCATTGGATTCCAACAGGGAACGGGTGGATGAGACAGGCTGTCATCCCCCTGCTTCACAGATAATGAACACGGAGCCTAGTGCGGGGAGACTGTTTGCACCCCATGGCTGGGTGCACAGTCCATTATCTCTCTGTGACTCCTAGAGACGTGTATGTAGTAACAGTACCGCTGTTACCAAAAATGCCTGTTAAAATGTAGCCACTGGCATATGTTTTTGTTATAATGGAACACGAGGCCGGAAGTAAGCCAATAACCAAATGATGGAAAACTCCAGCAAGGGTCGAAGGTATACTAGTTGGTCTTCCGGGCCTCACTAGACCTACACTTGATGCAAAAATTTTGACTGGAACAACCTCAGGATGTTTCCTTCCTCTTTGGCACTGACTTCCCCGATGCTCAGAGAGCTCTGAGGCTCCATGTCCCCTGGTGGCCTTGAGGACGCTGGTCCAGGCCCCTCCTGCCAGCACCAGCTCTCCTTCCTCCAGCTAAAGGCATCCGTGCTTCCATGTCACGCACTGACTAGATCCGGGTCCTGGAGCTGCAGGGGGTGTTCGGGTCGGGGACTCTTTCCTCACCATCACCCTCCCACCTTGTGGGTGAGCCTGGAGGGATCCCCAGATGGAAGGCCCTGAGAACGTGGGAGGGTGTCCTCCAGGAGGTGAAGGAGGGCCTGACCAGGAGCTGTGCACTTCCCTCGGGAGCCCCTATGTTCCAGGGCAAGAGGGCCCAGCTCTGGTGTGTGGTGGCGACTCATGGCATCAGGCTCTAAGACATATATGACGTTTCTGGAATGGAAGTCAACAGTATGTGCCCCAAACCTTAAAAATGGCCATATTCTCTGATTCTGGAAATCCATCCATTCCTAGGAATTCATCCCGAGGAAATGATTCCAGATGTGTGTGTAAGGCCTGAGTCAGCCTCAATCTCTTCAAATCCGGTGTCCAACACAGGATGTGAGACACAGTAACAGTGGCTACTTGGGGGCGGATGAGAAGAGCAGATTTCTGTGCTATTTATTCCTGACACAGAATGCTGGCTGGGCACCACAGTGGGGTCAGCTGGTGCTCACTGCTAAGTCTTCCTTCCCTCTCTGCTTTGCCAGGCTCTCCCGAGGATGGCCACCTCCCTGCCTCACTGATGGTGGGCTTGGCCATGTGACCTGCTGCGGGATGGCAGCAGGCATGATGTTCACCACCTCCAAGGAGATGCTCTGAACGAGACTGCTGCAGCTGGGCTCGGCCATGCTTGCTCCCCTCCTCCAGCACGACAGCGGCTTGCACCCCGAGAGCCCACTCTTCCCACCTGGTGTCAGAAACACAAGACACCCGAAGCAGAGCTGAGCCACCGCCTACACCCACACCTCACACAACCTGACCAGGAATAAACACTTTGTCACTAGACCCTGCCTGAGCCTGAGACTATTTGTTAAGCGGCACAGCCTAGGAAGAGCTGACGAATACACATGGGAAGAATGTGCGCTCTCAGGAAGCTCAGAGTCCAGCACTGCAGAGGAGGTATTTTAGGGACACACTGAGGATGTTGGATTTAGACACATGGAGACGGGATGTGCAGGGAACGCAGGGAACGTGCACGGAGGTGAGAACACAGAGGCTGTTTTGAGAAACCACTAGAACTCAGATGGGGAAACCGAGGCCCTGAGAGTTTAAGCTACTTGACCAAATGAGTGCAGAGCCAAGATGCAAACCCAGACTGGCAGGCTCCAGAATCCAGCCTCGGCACAGCAGCAGCACTGGGACATAAATGTAAGCCACAAATGAACGGCAATGAACGGCACGGACATCATCCACCGATGGCATGCTTAGCCCCCGGGAGGAGGGTTACCACCAAGACGCACAGGAAGAGAAACCGAAAGTGTGAGCTCTGGCATCAGACCTCCTGAGACCCAATCCTGGCTCTGCCACCGCAGCCGGGAGACCCAGACACACCCCTCGACCTGACCCCGCCGCCTGCCTCTATTTGCTCTTCTGTTAAATGGGGTGATCGTCGTACCTGCTACCAGGGTGGCTGAGTGAGCACGAGCAAAGCCCTTAGGACACACCCTGTGACTCCAGAAATAGTCAGGAGATGTGACCTACAGACGAATGACATCACGCGACCCAAAGACTCAACATCTGTAAAAGGAAGAATTAAACTAAAACTCGGGATCCCTGGGTGGCTCAGCGGTTTAGCGCCTGCCTTTGGCCCAGGGCGCGATCCTGGAGTCCTGGGATCCAGTCCCACGTCGGGCTTCCAGCATGGAGCCTGCTTCTCCCTCTGCCTGTGTCCCTGCCTCTCTCTCTCTCTCTCTCTCTGTCTATCATGAATAAATAGCTTTTTAAAAAATCTTTAAAAAAATAAAAATAAATAAAATACAACTCACAGCACCCTCCTGGCCAAGGATGCTGTGCGGGTGGTGACAGTAAACACACATAAATCCTTGTCGCCTTCAGACTCCTTTCCTGTGAAGGCCCTGGCACGCTCACTCACGAGCAAGTGGGCTTCCTCTTGTCCTCTCTCGGGACAAGAAACTGCAGCTGGGACCCCCGGAGAGGCAGTCCCCCTTTTATCAGGCCTGCACAGCCTCCCAGCCTGGCACATGCTCACGCAGGCACACAGCCCCACATGCATCTCACCTCGAATGCTGCAGGCACAGGGAAATCTGCCACCCGCGCTCCGACTCTCCCACACCTCGGGCCTCAGTGCCGGCTCGCAGCCCGCCCTCCGCCCAGCACACCTGCCTTCCTGGCTCCGGTGTGCCCTCCCCACCCCTCTCTCCAGGCCCAGGGCACAGTCCTCCTCCAAGGAGGAGGCCTCCTCGCTCCTCTCTGCAGGGCGCAGGCTCCCTGTCCTCCGTCCCCCAGCACCGTGTGTGGACCCCATGACGCCTACGGACTTCTCGTCTGAGTCACTGTGGTCGATGACCCTGGTCACAGAGCGCCTCACCCACGGTGCCGCTAATGCTGTCGATGACTGGCCGCCAGAGGTCCTGTACTGTGCAGATGTGGCTCCAGCGCCCAAAAATGTATTAACTCACTGAATCTTTGGGAGAGTTCTAGAAGTTTCCATGATAAACCCCATCTATAGATAAGGACACCGAGGCTCAGAGGGTTCACAAAACCAGGCCATGGCCACACATGTGGAGGATCGTCAGTGGCCTGGGGGCCGCGAACGCACTCCCTTAGATGGCACCTGCAGGTGACAGGTGGGGAGGTCACTCTGGACTAGTCGGCAGGCTTGAGCTAGGCCCACGGTGGGCAGGAGGGCCAGACTAGAGAGGACAGTAGCTAACCACGCCGGGCACCACCGAGTGGGCTCAGCCGCACCACACAGAGCAAACCTGCCCACTGAGCTCTGCCCAGCTCCTGGCCCACGGAAGTCGGGACACCAACACAACGGTGGCTGCTTGAAGCTGCTACGTGCTGGGGGGCCTGGGACCCACACAGGTAAACTGGAGGATGGACAAGAATGTGCCGCCAGGGCTCGGAGCCACGAGTCTGAGCCCACAGCCCCTGCTCCTGTATCTTATTCACTCAGTTTCCACTGTGATTTTATGAGCCCAAGTTAGAGACCAGACGAGGATGCTGGGAGTGGCTTGGTGACCGGCCGGAGGCCCCACAGCCCCGAGGGGGGCAGAACTGGATGCCGGGCCCGGCCCAACCCAAATCTGCCACCGTTCTGCAGTGACTCGTCAGGTGGATGGCCACCAAATCCACCCTTCCTCGTGCTCCACGATTTACAGGGGACTCCTTACCACGTGGCCCCCGCGACAAGCACGAGAACTCCACCAACAGCACCGAGGGCCGGGGCCAGTCTCCGCAAGGATGCTCGGCCTATTAAGCCCACGCCCTGAACTGCAGTTCCGAGGGGCACACCAGGCTCAGGGGCTCTGGGGGGCAGGGTGCTATCCTGGGATCAGCACCACCGCCCCCAGGGAGCACTGGGGGTTCTTGGCACACGATGTTTGCTTGTAGCCCCTCCCCGTGGGAGACTCGCTCAGAGTAACTCAGAGCGCGTCCCTTCCCTGGTTTTGCAGGCGAGGAACACGCACACGAGGGACTGTAGCTTTTCAGAAACAGCAGGGATGGGGAGGGAGGGGGAGCAGGCCTGCGTCGCTGGGCACCAGGCCATCCTGGATAGTTGGTCATTCATCTCTCATCCCCTCCCAGTTCCTAAATCAGGATGGTGGCTGCCACTCACCTCGCTGACCTGCGGAGGTCTCAGCCACAAAGGTGGCCGGGAGGCCCCAGGCACCGGGACAACTGGGCAGTGCAGCACGCTGCCAAGTCCTTGTACCCGCTGCAGACCCAGCCTTGCGCTCTGGCTGGGGGCTTTGGTGGGGTTACCCACCTCTGCGTGGCTGGCCTCTGGGAGGTGAATGAAGAACTGGAAAATTCTGTACCATTAACGAGACCAGTCTCCAAAACTCTAATGGGGTGGGGGTTTCTAGCAAGGCAGGCTGACCCAGGTGACTGAGAACCAGAGCCCCAGGAGGCCCGTTCCCACCCAGCATCATTTTCTGCTTTCCGGACAGCCACGTGGTGCAGGAGAGCAAAGACAAGGACCCAGGCATGCAGGGAAAGAGAGGAGAAAGCCAAGGCCCATCGCCTCTTTCCTTGTGACAGCAGGCCCTGGCTCAGCTGAGACCTTCTGCCCTAGGAGCCGAGCAGCTCGGAGCTGCGAGGTCCTGCTCGTGAACCAACAGCCCAAAGGGGACCTCTGAATCCATCGCCCCCACATCCTGCTTCCTGCAGATATGCGAGGAGGAGGGGAGGTGTGGGCAGGGGGACATGCCCATTCCTCCCACATGCACATAGGTTGTGTGACGATAACAGCACAGCGGGGACAAGGGATGGTGGTGAGTTTTGTACGGCGGTGAGATGGATGAAGGCATCCCTGCTCAGAACCAGTCTGCGAAGAACGAAGATGTGAATTCTAACCTTGAGGCGCAAACTATCAAGCCAAGTCAAAGACATCACAATATAAGGTGACTGCACACCAGTATTTCTTAGGAATATAGATGCCAAACCATCCACAAAATACAAAATACTCGATAGCAAAGCAAATAGAGTGCCACGTAAGAAGACGATCTACGAGGAATGCGTGTGATTCATCCTATGAATACGAGGTCCATGCAACATAAAAATCAGTGTAATTACCATATTAATAAAGGACAAAAACTATGTCATCTCAATAAAGGCAAACAAAGTATAGGACCCGATCTCACATCCCTTCATAGAAGAAAAAGAAGAACAAAACCCAACCACTCAACGAGCTAGGAATGGGAGGGCTTTTCTTCAGCTGGATAAAGGGCATCTATGAAAAACACACAGCCCAGATAACATTTAATGGTGGAAAAACCCAGCCACTTCCCGGTAAGGACAGGAAAAGACACTCCTACCCGACAGCATCCTGAAGGGTCTGCTCTGTGCGATGGGGCAAGAAGAAAGGAAATAAAAGGGATCCAAGATGGACAGGAAGACGTAAGACTATCTCTGTTTACAGATGACATGATCTTTGGATACAGAAAATACTCGACAAATTCACAAAACACCTATTAGAACTGATAACTGATATTAGGAGGTGGGATATAAGATCAGTGTACAAAAATTGACTCTTGCTAAACACCAGCAGGAGGGAGCAATCCGAAAAAATGAAATTGCTAAAACAATTTCATTTATGGGACACCTGGGTGGCTCAGTGGTTTGGCACCTGCCTTCGGCCCAGGGCATGATCCCAGGGTCCTGGGATTGAGTCCCACATCGGAGTCCCCGCAGGGGGCCTGCTTCTCCCTCTGCCTATGTCTCTGCCTCTCTCTGTGTGTCTCTCATGAATAAATAAATAAAATCTTAAAAAAAGAAAAAACCAATTTCATTTATCGTTGCATCGCAAAGAACAAAAAACCCTTACGTAAACCTAACGAAAAAGCATAAAACGCACGGACTGGAGATGATAAAACATCATCGGAAAGAAATGTAAAAGATCCAAATATGTGGGAAGACTTCCTGTGTTCATAAAGTGGAAGATGTGCCACTGGGAAGATGGTAGTAATCTCTCCCCCCACAAACCGACGCACAGAGACAGCACAACCTCTATTGAAAAATCCCAGCTGCCTTTGGACAGAAACCGACAAGCTGATTCTAAAATTAATCCAGACGCCGGAGAGACCCAAGAAAGCCAAAACCATCTGAAAAAGGAGAACAATGCTGAAGAGTCCCACTTCCCGATTTCAAAACTCCGTACAACGCCAACGGTGGTAACAACAGCGTGGCACCGACCTGGGCCGACGGAATAGAAGCAAGAGTCTGGGGAGAAACCTCACATTTACGGGCCATCGTTTTTTGACAAGGGAGCCCAGGCATTTCCGTGGCGGAGAGCACGTGGGTTTTTCCAACAGATGGTTCTAGTCTGGGTGGAGTCATCACGGAAGGCTTCCTGGAGGAGGGGACTATGAAGGAGAAACGAGAGCAGGTGAGCCTGGCAGCGGGAACCGGTTCACACGATCTGCACACTTCTGTTGTGAGGCTGCCCCGGCCCTGGAGGCGAGGAAGGCAAGGTTTTAAGTCCAGTTACAGGGAAAGAAACTAGCCTGATTTCCCAAAGCTGGGACCTGCACCCCGTCCCTGACCCTAAGGAGGTGCTTATGTCCCCGGCCTGCTTCCTGCCACCTCACAGTGGCCCAGCTGGAGCCGCACTAAGCACACACCTGTATTTTCCCCCTTCAGGGACAGTGAGGAGCAAAGATACCTTGACTCTCTGGCTTCCCCTTAATCGATTTAACTTAACTAACTTGTTCTCAGGTGAGAGCTTTGCGTTGTGTGCTCCTCAACGTAACTTGGCAAATTAACATTTATGAATAGGATCTGGTTATGAATTTTAATGACTTCCGTCCATTCACAGTCCAAACAAAGTACATCTTTGTGCTCTATTTAATATGTTTATGGCCATTTTACTGTAGCCGTTTGCCATGGAACAGCATAAAATATTAATTTAAAGAGGCAATCGCGTGGATTATCTCCCAAAGTGGCACATGCAGAGTGTTTTTCAAAGGCTGGGCGACCATACTCATCATCCCCTAAAGATATAATGACCTGGGGGCGCCTGGCTGGCTCGGTCCAGGCGGAGCGTACACGACTCTTGATCTCCGGGGTGCTGAGTTCAAGCCCCGCAATGCGTGTTTAAAAAAAATCGGAAAAAAATACAATAGGGCAGCCCGGGTGGCTCAGCGGTTTAGCGCTGCCTTCGGCCCAGGGCGTGATCCTGGAGACCCGGGATTGAGTCCCACGTCGGGCTCCTTGCATCCAGCCTGCTTCTCCCTCTGCCTGTGTCTGCCTGTCTCTCTCTCTGTGTCTCTCATGAATGAATAAATAAAATCTTAAGAAAAAAAATGCAATGAACTGATGTTTACAGTTACAACCGGCCCCAGAACAGGAACGAAACCCAGGCCTTTATAAAGGACATTTCTAATATCTGTCTTCGGTCGGCTAACGGAGGGCTCTGGAGTTCAAATGCTCTGTGAACACACTCTGCAAGGCACCTGCTCGGGACAGAAAGCCATGGGTACCTCCCCCAATCTGTACTCAGGTAGATGCCTCTAGAAATCCACGAATTAGGTATGTTTTGTTTTGTTGTTTTTCATTTTATAAGTCTTATCGGACAATACGGAGACAGAAGCGGTTCTGAACAACCAAACAGGCAATCTGAAAGGCACTGCTAGGGCTGCCAGACTAAGAGCTTTTTTTTTTTTTTTTTTTTTTAAGGTTTTTTATTTGGAGTGCCGGGTGGTTCAGTTAGTTAAGTGTCTGTCTTTGGCTCAGGTCATGATCCCAGGGTTCTGGGACCCAGTTCCCTGCTCAGCGGGGAGCCTGCTTCTCCCTCTCCTTCTGCTCCTCCCCCCTGCTCCTGTGTGCACTCTGTCAAAAAGAATAAATAAAAAATAAAGGTTTTTATTTCTTTGAAAAAGAATGAGAGGGATGCCTGGGTGGCTCAGAGGTTGAGCGTCTGCCTTCAGCTCAGGGCATGATCCTGGGGTCCTGGGATCGAGTCTCCATAGGGCTCCGTTCAGGGAGCCTACCTCTCCCTCTGCCTGTGTCTCTGCCTCTCTCTGTGTCTCTCATGAATAAATAAATAAAATCTTAAAAAAAAAAAAAAAAGAAAAGAATGAGAGAGACAGAGAGAGAGAGAATGGGGGAGGCAGAGGGAGAACATGGCCCCCGATGACCTGTTCCCAGCACACACCAAGGGCAGCACCAGCGCTGACACACAGGCCAGGCCCAGAAGCACAGAGCTGACAACTTGGGCCCACCTGGGCCCCTCCTCTGAGAGCTGAGATCTCACCAGCGCCCCCCTCACCCCTCCAGGTGAGCCTCAGGATGCTGGGGTCACACCCTCAGGCAGGAGTGGGTCACACCACCCCATTTTTACAGTGTGTGTAAAGAAGGAAAATTCGGTAAATTTCGGTTCCAGTTATACTTGGGAAGATCATACTCGTACGGATGCTGTGTTCACGAGGTGCCTCCAAAGTGGCTCTTCAAGGGGACACCACTTGTGTACATGTCTGGGTGGGGAGGCAGGGGTGAGGCCCCAGGGCCCAGAACCGCACTGTCTGCCGGGGTAGCCGGGGGGCCATTTAAGCTCACATCCGTTAAAATTGAATGAAGTCAGAAATTCAGAGCCTGCGCTGCACTAGCCACATTTCAAGAGCTTGCCAGCCACAAGGGGCAGTGCAGATCACGTCTATCATCACAGAATGTTCTGGAAAAACGGGGCCCAGCTTTAGCCACTGGGACACACCCAAGGTCACTAGGCCCATCTCCTTACCTCCTAAATGCCAGCTCCACCCTCAGCTCCACCCCCCACCCCCCCCCCCCCCCCCGCCGCACCACTGCCCTCCCCGCCCAGCCAGCCCCCACCAGGTGTCCTGGGCACAAGGTTTCCACACACCCCGTCTCCCACACACTCCTCCCTGCCCAGTCTTCACTTCCTACACCCCCTAACCAACTACTACAGACTCTAGTTTGAAAAGCCAGGAGCTTGCGATCCTACACGGGACCCTACACCCATGGAGGTGTCAGAAGGCTAAGCTGGGTCCACGTGGCTGTTTCTTACCGAAGCTCTAGGGGAGAATCCGCTCCTTTCCAGCTCCTAGGGGCCACCTGCATTCCCTGGCTCATGGCCCCGTGTCACTCCAACCTCTACTGTTTGCTCGGGTCCTCATGTCTCCCTCCTGACCCTGACCCTGGTGATGACACTGGGCCCACCGGATAATCCAGGATCCCTCTCTCCCCGTCCCAGTCACACCTGCAGTCTCCTTCACCACGTAAGGTGTCGCAGGGAGCAGGACACTGACCTCCCTGGGGCCAGGATTCATCTCATCACGTGCTTCCCTCCTTCCCTCTAGGCCAGGAAGAAAGAGGAGGTCCTCGGTGTCTGTCTCCCCTGGAGCCCCACAGCCCCTACGGGAGGACGATGAAGAGTCCCCCTGCCCAGATGCCTCAGGAGATGTGAGTGACAAGGACGAGGGGGGCAGGCAGGCATCCCCCGATCCCCCAGCAGGACACTGGCCAGAGAGTTTCAATTTACAACCTTCCAAATCCCATCAAGTCCCACCCTGGGGCTCCAAGTCGTCAGATTTTGGTTTAGGGAAACAAACTGCATGCAGGCTTCCAACAGTAAGTGACTCACTTTCATGGGAGGAGCAAACTGCCACCCAGGACCCACCATCACCCTCCAGACCCTGGTTTTTCTACACACTGTGTAGACCAGACCCAACCGCCCCACGAGGATCAAACACTTCCTTTGTCTTCTGTCATCCTAGGTGCCCCACCCAGGGCCCGGCCTACAGCCAGTAGCAGGAGGATGCAAGGATGGATCAGCTCACTGCCAGGTGGGGGGGCAACACCTGGAGAGGCTCCCCGTGGAGCCTGCTGGGACAGCAGGGGATGCACAAGGCCCCGGGATTAGCCCAGAGCATCAGGGAAGCCTTCCTGGAGGGGGTGCCACTGAACGAGTCTCAAAAGAGATCAAGTTGGCCCAGAAATCCTTGACAAGGAAACGTTAAAGTTCACATCATCCAACTCATTCATTGCAGAAATAAGTGAACAAGCTGAGATGGGGAGTGAGTTCAAGGTCACATGGCTTAATAAGGGGTGAGATCAGCCAGGAAGGTCAGGACAAGCTGTGATCCTAACGGTCCCCAACCCAGCAGCTGGACCCAACGGAACTTCATTTCTCACTTGAGCTCCGCATCCGGCGTGGGCGTCCGTGGGAGGAACGCTGGTCACTCGGCGGGTCAGGCTGGCATCTCCACCCGTGCCCCGGGGCAGACTGCCAACTGGCTCCCAAAGCTCCCTCCTGACCTGACCTGCCCATGCCCGCCCCTGCCCCACGGGCCAAAGCAAAGCACGGGGCGGTGCCTCCCTTCCAGGGTGGTGGCACGTGTCCTGCCGCGCCTGGGGTCAGGAGCCACTGCAGCCGTGACCATTGGCATTGAGCAGCAGTGATGAGAGCTGAGAGGAGAAGCCCAGGACCCCTGTACCCCCACCCGCTGCCCAGTCCCCTACACATGGGGTGGGGGCGTTGGGAAGAAGTCTGGGCCCCTAGTTCCCTGCCCACTGCCCAGTCCCCTGCACACGGCGGCGGGGGTGGGGGGTGCAGTGGGAAGAAGCCCGGGCACCAGGTCCCCTGCACGGGGTTGGCAGGGAGAAGCCCAGGCCCCCTGTCCCCGCCAGCTGCCAGGTCCCCTGCACATGGAGGGGGGGCAGTGGGGAGAAGCCCGGCTGCCAGGTCCCCTGCACATGGAGGGGGGGCAGTGGGGAGAAGCCTGGGCCCCCAGTCCCCCACACACAAGCGCACAGACACACACAGAAGCAGGCACTCCCACGTCAGGGCACACGTTTCAGGTTCCCCGCCGGGGTAAATGGGACTCCTAGGGACAAAGGTCCTGGGACGCGAGTGTCCCAGGCCGTGGCCCGGCTCACTTACTACTGCAGACTGACGCCAAACTGCTGGGTGGGCAGGGGGGGCCGCGGCGGCGGTGTCTTGGCGGGAGGGGAGGACCTGCCCTTGTGCAGGCTCCGGAGCTTCTCATCGTACCTGCGGACACAGCAGGAGCACGGCTCTCACCTTGCAGGGGAGGAGCCTCGGGCCACAGGGGCCACACGCCGAGAACAGCTGCAGGACCCTGCGCCGCGTCCTCTGGGCCCACGTGTCACAGCGCCATCTCACACGTGTGTATGTGCACGCACACACACGCACACAGTCCCCGCTATCACGGGTGTTCCCGTAGACGGCCGAGAGAGCAAGCCAACCCCAGTCTCTCCTGCGAGCCCCCGGCCAACATTTCACCTGCGTGTCTGCACGAAGGCTTCCGTCTGCTAGGGGCACCCTCCCGCAGCCTCCTGACCTGGCACCCACCCCTGGAAACTCACTTCAGGACTCACCTCCTCCTGGAAGCCTCCCCTGGTATCTCTTCACCACTAACGCCCTCCCTAGCTGTCATCACTGACTTGCGGCCCCCACTACCTGCGAGCGTCCCGAGGGCAGGGTCACTCCCTACGCCACTCTACGTGCCCAGTTTCTGGCGTGTGACTTGGCACCCAGAGGAACTCAACACCTCCCCTGTTCCTGAGGGGCTGCCGACCTCCCTGCAGCTTGGCCAGGGCCCTGCTCCCCGTAAGGAGCCCCCAGCGAGGAAGATGCAAAGGGCAGGGGGCCCGAGACCTGCCCGTGCGTGGTGGTGCAGCCAGCTGATCACACGCCGCCCTCTGCCCCCCAGACCCCACCGGAGAGACCACGGAGCGCAGATCCCCACTGCCACATAGGCTGAAGTAGCAGACACACGAATGGGCTTTGGGCAGAGGCCACGGTGCGGGGAGCAGGCTTCCAGAGCACCTGCAGGGCGCCTGGGAACACTGCGCTCCGTGCACGGGGTCATCCACGCACCCCAGGAACTCCCCTGATGCTCTGCTCGGGAGCAAATGCAGTAAGCACCGAGGCAGCCGGCCGCCGTTGCCGTGATGCTTATATTTCTAAATCAGCGCCACGGAGGGAGAGGAGAGCCCCTCGGCCGTGCAGCCCGCTGCGGGCCCGGCTCAGAGTCAGCAGTTGACATCCCTGCTGACGCCGCACGTTCCAGGGCTGGATCTGCTGGGCGCACATTTGGAGGCGCAGCCTTCCACAGGAGCGGGACAGTCAGAGGCCCGTGGAACCCCTGGGGGGCCCCCACGCCTCCCGGACCCTGGGGGGGGGCCCAGGGTCGGACTCACCGCAGAACCTCCGGGGGGACAATCAGCTGGTCATATTTGAGGTGTTCGCGGAGCTCGCTCAAGGAGTTGAAATAGATGACTTTTTTCCCAAACTTATGACTAAAAAAAAAGGCAGAAGCCAGAGAGTTACAAGGATTAGACAGAGAGGCCCGGCCAGGGGCGGGGTGCTGGCCGCGGGTTTGGGGGGGGAGCAAGGCAGGCAGCTCTCCGTCACCGTCACGGTAAGTGCTGACACCAGCCAAAACCAGAACATAACAGAAGCAGCGTCTGCAGATCTTTTGCTTTCATAAGATCTCAGGCACCCAACACTCTTGAGAGTCTCATCTGCATAAAAATAAAGATCTGCTCCAGTTTGAATCTGCCAGGAATCTGCAGACAGGGGAGGTGGGCGAGGGAGGGGAGGGCGGGGGGGGGGGGGTGCTGCGGCTTCCGGCTGGGCTCCGGGGTGCCTCCCCCGCTTGGGCACCCCTCCCTCTGCCAGGTCCCTGCCAGGGGCAGGGAGCACCCAAGGTGCCGTCCGCTTTCCCGCCAGGACGGTGTCACTCGGGAGGCCAGCCTGGAGCGAGCAGCATGGAGAGGTGCCCGGGCTGAATCCGCTCCCGGCCTCCCCGGCCTCCCCGGCCTCAGCATCTCCCCCTCGGAATCAGGTGCTCCCTCCGGACGCTTCTGACACCTGGTACACGCCACGCGTGCTCGGACTGAGCGGCCGGTGCCCCGGGCTGCAGGCAGAGACCCGAAGGGGGTCCAGCGGGTGACAGTCAAGGGCCTGGCCTGGCACCTGCTGCTGGTAAATGATCACCGCCAGCCTCGTTCCTCGTCGCGGGCGTCCAGAGAGCCAGACGCATTTCACATGCCCGATGTGGTGAGTGTGGACACCTGCGTACCCGTGATGCCAAGGCCACAAGCCATCGTCTAGGATGTGTTCCTGGCGTCCCCTCGCTTTGTATATGTGCTTACAACACGCAATGTGAGGTGTGCCCTCTGAACACGTTTTCAAGGGCACGACCCTATTGTCCACGCTGGCGGTGGGCAGACCCCCAGACCCTCTTCCCCTGTGTCACCAAAGCCCAGGAGCATTTTATCACAAGCGCACCTGGAGGCCGAGCCCGCGGGAGGCCGAGCCACGTGCACTGGCTCCCCCTAGTGGGTGAGCGGGAATCAGACCTGGTGCATGCACCCCAGCACCCCAGCCACCTGCCTGGAGGGGCCTGTCCTTCCCTATGACCTGCGGAGGGGGAGGAGGAGGGGGGCAGAGATGTCAGCTTGGAGCTGCAGGGAGGCCTCTGGAGCCAGCCCCCTGCCCCTGGGGAGCGGCCCCCAACTCTCGCTGTTTCTCCTGCCTGACCCCCTCCAGCTGGTCACCAGCCTCTGGAGGGCAGATGCACGCAGGGCCCTGCTTCCTGCCCCTCAGACCCCAGAAAGGCCTCAGGGCCGAGCATCTCCAGGCCCACCTTCAGAGTGGGTCTGGGTGAGGAGGGAAGGGGCTGGGCCCGGGGACACTGCTGTTCTGGGGCATCGCACAGCCTCTGCACTCATCCTCTTCACTTCCAAGTGAGGACTCCGGGGCTCGGAGAGGTCACGCAGCCGCCTGAGGCCGCACAGCTGACAGGCCACAGAGCGCAGTCCTGACTCCACGGTCTCCACCTCTGATTCCCAAGGTTCTCTGCTGGCACCTGCTTATGGCCACGCCTGAGGCAGGAGAACATGCAGAACCACACAGGCTGGAGCTGGAATCCCAGCTGAGCTGCTAGTCACAGTGTGACCTCAGGCAAGCTACTTAACCTCTCTGAGCGCCAACTTCCTCTCCTTCGGAACAAGGAGACGACGGCTGACGTCCCAGGATCGTTTTTGGGGGGCGCTGTGCACATAAGGTGTATAGGAAATTGTGACTAAAGTCATCACAGAAGGATAATAAAAAACTTGTAACAACAACGCTAGCAGCAAACACCGAGCATCCGCCAGCGCCAGGCAGGCCCTGTTCTAAACCCTCTGCACGTACCAAGTCAACAAGCTGTTGCAACAACAGAGCGACTGAAGCAGCGTGGTTGGCTGCATGGAGAAACCACGGCAGAGAGAGGCCGCATCTCCTGCCGGGAGTCATGGATGATCAGTGGCGGGGCAAAGACAAGGCCAAGGGATGCCTGGGTGGCTCAGTGGTTGAGCATCTGCCTTTGGCTCAGGTCGTCATCATGGGGTCCTAGGAGCGAGTCCCACATTGGGCTCCCGGCGGGGAACCTGCTTCTCCCTCTGCCTGTGTCTCTGCCTCCTTCTCTCTGTGTCGCTCATGAATAAGTAAATAAAAAAATAAAAAAAAAAGACAAGGCCAAGCTCCGGAACCACCAAGGCACCTGGGCTGCCTCACTACATGGTGGGAGCACATGAATTTTTCCCCCAAGAATTTAGAGAGGTTTCTAGAACTCTTAGAGCTTTTCTAAGGCAAAGGAAAGCACCAATGAGCAGAGGAACAGCAGACCTGCCTTCCCGGGCAGCCAGGCAACCAGCACTGGCTTCCTCACTGTGCAAGTACGGCACCAGCGTGCTGGTCCCAGTTAGGCATCGAGGCAGATGGACAAAATCCCCCCTTCCCAACAGGTGTGGGGCTGTGGCTGCGGCCCAGGCAGCAGGTGGGAGAACTGGAGGGGAATCCTCCGAAAACGAAAGGATGTCTGGCCACGGAAGTCTCTCTCTGCATTCATTGGGAGCTATTCCAGAAATCTCCAAGTGGAGCCTGCAGACCTGGGAGCCGTGTCTGGCCCCACCGGCAGGGCCACGTGGGCCACGCTCTCTGAGCGTCATGAGTTCTTGCAGGGAACCACCAAACCTGAGGTGGTCTTGGGGACGCCCGACACAGGTGCATAAAGCAGGTGCTCAGGCCAGGGTGGGATTTAACACACCAGGGGTGAAGCTCACTGACCTTCCCTTTCGTGACCGTGACCCGCCATAGCCACGGGGTGGGTGGGGTCCCCCAGACACATGGGTGCCCGGAGACGACCCCTTCACAAATGCTACAAAGGCCATCCCCCCGAACCCGCCCCAGTGACGTCCTCACTGAGAACACCACGTACCTGATGAGCGGTTTGAAGATGGTCCACAGAACTTTGATGAAGTTGGTGGGGTGCACGATGTACAGCGCCTTCAAGTTCTTTTTGTACCTAAGGAGGGACGGGTGAGATGACTTCAGAGCGACATGCCCCACACCCTAAGCTGAGAAACTGTGAAGCCCTAACCGTGAGCCTCAGAACCTTCGCTCTGTCAACAGAGCCGATTTAAGGACACTGAACCAAAAACACAAGTGGGAAATCACAGTGGCTCAGTGGTTTAGCGCCTGCCTTCGGCTCAGGGAGTGATCCTGGAGTCCTGGGATCGAGTCCTACATCGGGCTCCCGACATGGAGCCTGCTTCTCCCTCTGCCTCTCTCTCTCTCTCTCATCTCTCATGAATAAATAAAAATAAATAAATAAATAAATAAATAAATAAATAAATAAATAAATAAATAATTTAAAAAAATAAAAAGAAGCGGGAAATCAGGACTGCTCATCTACCACTGCCTGGCATGCATGCAGCACTTTACAGTTTGCAAGTGCAGAGCCCCCACTTAAGGAGCTCACCCACACCGGGAGGTCGGTGGGGGGGGCTCACTGAGTACGCAGCAGGCTGCGGGGTAGGGGGCAACCACTTAAACACGAGGTGCTACTTAGCTTGCTTGCTTCCTCTCCTCTGCAGAATAATCCAGCCCAAAGCCATGAGGCTGAGCCCAGGAGGTTGGCACCACCTGGGGTGGAGACAGCGAGGGCAGGCAGGGTGACTGTGGCCTGGCTGGCATTGCCCGAGGGGAGGAGGGGCATCCACACAAGCCAGCGTGCCGTCACCCAGGGGGGACATCAGCCAGCTCTTACCCACTTGCAAGAGCCGACGATTGTCAGAAATTTCAGGAATTTGGGGAACCAGTTGTGAAACAGCCACTGCTAAGTAATAAAAACACATATGGAAGTCATATTAAGGTAATAAATATTTAATAAGTATTTAGGGACGCCTGGGCGGCTCACGGGTTGAGCGTCTGCCTTCAGCCCAGGGTGTGATCCTGGGGTCCTGGGATGGAGCTCCCCCACAGGGAGCCTGCTTCTCCCTCTGCCTGTGTCTCTGCTTCTCTCTCTGTGCGTCTCATGAATAAATAAATAAAATCTTTTTAAATAAATAAATAAATAAATAAATAAATAAATAAATAAATAAATAAATAAATATTTAAGGCTCAGCACTTCCTAATTATCTTCCTACACTTACTACTTGCCGTGAGTACCTTGAGACGACTAGCCTGCTGTAGCTCAGTAACAGAAGTGCACACCAAGCGTCCACCCGACCCCATGTCCTGTGGCAGCTGGTAGCCTGAGGCTGGCCACGGTGGCAGATCTACACGGGTCACAAGCCAGTCTCCCCGACCCCCGACAGCTGGTCATCACACGCGGACCAGGGTGCCGCCTGGCCGGACCCGGGGGTGGGGGCAGAGGCTGGGAGAGGTGTGCAGCGGCCGCCAAGTGTGTGAGCAGGGCTTCCTCTCGGGGACGTGGTGGGACGGGAAGGGGGGTGTGCGGTGGCGGGGTGGCCCGAGGGATAACCCGACCAGGTGCTGGGGGACGGATGGGTAAGCAAGTTAGCACGGGAAACGCAAGCAGGGTTCCCGCAGCCAGAGAGGAGGGAGACAGAGGCAGAGAGAGAGAACCAAGGTGAGGTCTGGGGGTGCAGGATGGGACCTGCTGGCGGCTTTGGGGCAAATGCACAGTTCCTGGCAGAAGGAGAGAAGTGTGAACAGCACCTCAACTGGCCATAGGCAGGGCCCAGGGGCCGATCCCCCCAAAAGCAACAAGCGCGCTACTTCCAGGCCCCCTGACAGCAGCCTCCACTGAAGGCAAAGAGCAGACCCCGGGGCATGCTGCGCACAGCGTCAGCTGGGAAGCTGGGGCGCTTCCTCGTGCCAGGAAGTCTGGGAGGAAGGGGTGTGCAGCATGACAGGACGCCTCTGTGGGTCCCCAGAGCCAGGCCGGAAGGGCACCCGCTTGGCCGAATTTGAATGTGAACATTAAACACCGTCATGGATTATAACCCGTCGAGCGAGACAGGAAGTCGCACGTCCGCGTTGACAGGAACGAGCCAGAAGGGAAAACTGCCAACAGCCCTAACCCTCACTGGCCGCCACCACGGTTCCCGTTGGGCCAAGAAACAGCAACGGATGCAAAGGCGAGAGCACGACACGCCGGTGAGGAGCAAGATGTGTACGCTCCCGTCTCAAAGCGTCTCCCAAGGAAATCCTACGGAATCACAAAAAGAAAGGCCCTCAATGCAGAGAGGAGGAGCCACAGGGACTTGCGGGTGACGGGGTCCCCGAGTGAGCACAGCTGCCACCGAGTCCATCCTTACATGGAGGCGGCTTCCTGGAATTGGGGGGCGGGGGGTCACGACACAGGAGCGTGGCCTGGTTCTCCCTTAAGAGGAGCAACCTGGGGGGAGAACAGTATGGAGAACGAGGTGTCAACAGCCAAGGGGAAAAGAATGCAGGGAGCCCATCGGGGTGCAGCAAGAGCACAGAAAACCCTGCAGTACAAATCTCACCAAGCTGGATTTGGGGCTGCACTCGCATACTTCCGGCGATGGGGAGCTCATTACTCCAGCCGACACCCCACTGCTGGTCTTGATGCCTGAAACGCCTGTCCTTTTTGATTCTACTGAGCCCAGGTCTGTAATCCTAACCCCCACCTCCTGGTCCACCTTTGTGGGAAGCAGGAGAGTCACGCAGAACAAGTTTGCCTCCTTCCATTTGACAATTTATCTGCATCAGCTCAACCCAGGGCTGCAGATGCACCTCCTCCCATCAGCCTGAGCTTCTGGGAAGGGCCCTGTGGAACCTGTCACTTGAGTCTCCTCGAGTACCTTCCGCAGCCCCCCACTGCCTCCTAAACCAAGCTGGGTGTCTTTAGCACACCCTCTGTCCCCCGCTACCTCCGTCCACGGCTCCCCAGGTGACCCCCCCCAGCCCAGCCCTCCCACTACCGAGCCCCAGCCCTCCATACTCTTTCTCAGGTCGGCCACCTAGCAACACCCTGCCCATCCCTCCAGGAGCTGCTCAAAGACCGCCGCCTCGGCCTGGCCTCTCTGACTGCCCCAGGGGGAACGCTGGCACTCACCCCTGGCCCCACCCGCTCCTCCATGGTCCTCCGTCCTCCCATCCAACACTGCCTGAGAGCCTGCCATGTGCAGACCTTTCCCCTCATGCAAGAGACACAGAGAGGGGTTGGGGTGGGGGGTGTGCAGCTGGGTGCAGGGCACACAACACGGTGCTCTGTGGATGCCCTGTCTGCTCAGGGACATGAGGTGGCAGGGAAGGGGCTGTTGATTCTCTGGGGACAACCCAGGAAAGCTTCACAGGGGAGGCTCCAGAGCCAGGGCCCGGTTGCCTCCAGCTCCCCCGCAAGGCCTGGCACCCGCAGTGCCCGGTAAATGGCCACAAAGTATAGCAACAATCCTTCCCCTAAGACACAGGACAGAAAGCCAAGAAATCCCTCCAAAGACTCTCTGGGCAATGGCAGCAGGACCCAAAGCCCAGGAGGGCAGGCCTTGGGAAACCGGGCGCTCCCTGCCACCATGCCCCCCACTCGGAGGTCTGATAGGAGGACATCCATCATGGGCATGAAAGGCCCTGGAGAAGGAAAACCCGGAGCAAGCCAGAATAGGCACGCGAAGGCCTGGTCACACAGTCTATTGGCCAAAGGGTCGATTGTTAGGCAAGGTGTCACTCAAGGAAAGATCCACCAGCTCCAAGCTGTGCCCAAGTGATGCGGAGCCTCGGGTGGGACAGGAGACAGGGTCTCAGGTGGGGTCCCAGCCCTGCCGTGCACCAGGTGAGGGACGTAGAGGGAGACCCCTGCTCTCCGGGGCCGGCGTGTCCTGCCCTGGGAAGCACGCTGCCCGTCTCTCCGACAGAGCCACCAGCAAGCCCCTGGCAAACTGTAAAGTGCTGAGCAAGCACGAAGGGCAACTGGAAGACGGCTGTGCAGTCACAGTTCTTAGACCAGGGTCAGCAAGCTGGTGCACCTGGGGCACCCGGGCCACATCAGGCCGGCCACCTACTTTTGTACAGCCCACAAGCTGAGGAGGGCTTTTGCATAGCTCGTGGTTGGGTACAAAAAAGATGAAAAGATCACCAGTTTATGATATGTGAAAATGATAGGAAATTCACACTCCAGCGTCTGTAAATAGAGTCTTATTAGAACCCAGTTCCGGGGCAGCCCGGGTGGCTCAGCGGTTTAACGCCACCTTCAGCCGAGGGCCTGATCCTAGAGACCAAGGATCGGGTCCACGTCGGGCTCCCTGCGTGGAGCCTACTTCTCCCTCGCTGTGTCTCTGCCTCTCTGTCTCTCATGAATAAATAAATAAATAAAAGCTTAAAAAAAAAAAAAACAAAAAAAACCCAGTTCTACCTCTTGGTGTGTTATCTGTGGCTGCTCTTGCACTACGTAGTAAGTAGTACGTGAGTAGAACCCAACAGAAACCTGATGGCCCATGGAGCCGAGACATTGCCTGGCTGCCCCTGCCCTAGACGACAAAGCTGCATGGAGCCCCTGCCCTGAAGGGGGGCGACCCCACCCACCCCGAGCTCCTTCAGCCTAGCTCCCCACCTCTCCCCGCCTCCCGTGACACAGCCATGACCCCTCCGAACCTCTGCCCTGGGTGCCCCCTCACTCAGTGTGGCCCCGAGGCCCCACCCCGAGGGCCCCAGGGCACACACCTCCTGTCAAACTCCTTGTAGGTGCTCTGCAGCCAGCTCAGGGATGGCTTGTTCTGGCTGTTGAGCCCGTAGTGGAAGTAGACGATGGTGTAGTCGCTCTCCACGTACTGGTCCAGTGTGTGCTTCAAATACCTGGTCACAAAACACACACTCTCACCGTCACTGAGACCAAACACGCTTTCCCCGTAACAGAAGCCCAGTGGGTGCCAGCACCAGGTCACGTGGGGGCACGCACACACTGGGGCACCTGGGAACCCACCCGCAGGGCGCCCTGTCCCCATTTGTCAGGGGAGGCTGGGTACACAGCAAGCAAGGGGATGTGACCGGCCAAAAAATGGTCCAGAAAAGACATCCACAGCAAATCTCTGGACTCTGGAACCCGTGAATGTGACCTTATTCGGGAGGGGGTCTTTGAGGGTGTGACTAAGGTAAGGTCCCAGCAAGGAGGAGTCTATCCGAGATTATCCAGGCGGGCGCTAAACGTCCATGTGTCCAGACAAGACAGATAAGAAGGGGAAATCACGTTAGGGGGTGTGCCCCCGGACCCGGAGGGTGATGGTCTGTCCATAGCCGCGGGAGCTGGAAGCAAGGCAGGCTCCTCTCCTGGAGGGAGAGCTCCCCTGGGAGGAGCACGGCTCTGCCAACGTCTGGCTGTGGGAACAAATGGATAAATGTGTTGTTTTGTGCCTCCAACATGCGTGATGAGTGACAGAGCCACAGGGAACAGAGGACGCGCTGGGATTCGCACCCAGGATGGCCTCCTCGGCCCTTCTGCAATTCCTTCCATCCAGATTGGCTCGGGACATTTTTTCTCAGCACCATAAAGCACAATCCCGGCTCTGCCTGCCACGTGACCACACGGCGCTGTACGAGTCCCACGAGCGCCTCCCACCCTTGGTCCTTCCCGGCCGCAGCTGGGGGACCCGCCTGGAAAGGCCTCGTCCAGCCACCTGCAGGAGACGAGCGGCCGAAGGCCCTCTCCGAAGTCCAGCACGATCGTGGGCAGGGGCCGCCGACACGGAGGGGGCACACCAGGCTGACCGGGGCATCGTCTAGAAGCACATCTCGCCGTTACTTCAGCCCGGCTTCCGGGGGCCTGTGGCAGGGGGGCACACCTGCTTTCACCACGTGCCCTGAGAGGGCGGCCTGCCGGGAGCTCTGGGTGCAATGGGCGCGGGCCGGGGGCCCGTGGGGACGAGTGTCGGCAGAATCACTCCGGGAGAAACTCGCAGAACCCGCCACGGCCAGGATGCTGCGGTGGAATCTTTATCTTGCACAAAAGGAGGTCAGCTCCTCCTCTGCTCATCTGCCTCCAAAGCACCATCAGAGTGCCCTCTGCCCAAAGCACAGACTCTCAAGAGCAGGCTTTGCATGAATTTACTCACTTAAACCCCACAGGAACCCTGGAAGCAGGCACCGTAGGCCCATTTTACAGAGGAGTCAACTGAGGCTGGCCGAGGAAGCAGGAAGGGGTAGGCAGGGCCAGGACGTGAATGGAACAGCCTGGCTCGAGTCCACGCCCCTGCCCACGCTGTCCTGCCCCCAGAGAGCCACGCGCCCCCACCCGTCGTCTCCGGCACGACAGCTTGAGACAAAGCTGGCCTGCTGTGTCCGAGGTCTGGGCTTATCCGTAGTGGAAGCAGCTCTGGCGCCCACGCTCCGACGCACTTGCTCCAACACCTGCGGACTGAGCCACGGGGGAACCGTCATCTGTCACCCTGGCCGCAGAAGCCAGCCTGTGACCTCCCTCCCATCGCACGGGGCGCCCGCAACGCCGGGAACTCACGGTCGCTTCTGCATCTCTCGACCCTTCCGGGGCCGGCCAGCGGCGGGGAGATCGGGGAAGGTCCTTGGTCAGCTCACACTTCCAGTCAAAGCGGGGCCCCTTCCGCTGGCCCAGCGCGCTCCCTGGTTCTCCTTGCAACACGCCGAGCTCTCCCCGCGTCCGGGGCACATCTGCGGCGTGTGCTCAGCACAGGAAGTCATTAACTAAATTACTGCTTGAGCTTCAAAGGCACGGACTTATTTCTTCACCCATTTCAAAAATGGGAGCACACATCTGGCCACGAGAAAGCCACCGCTTGGACAGAGAGACAGGGAGGATGGTGTGTGTGATGGCGGTGTTTTCCATGGAAGCACAGAAAAGACTCTGCCGTGGGGCTCTCCCCAGAAAGGCCAAGAAGCCCACAGGGCACCTCTGAGTCAACCAGAGAAAGGTGCTCCTTCCTCTTGATCGACACCCTCCGGCGTCGAGTGAGAAGAGCCGCAGCTGGACAGCGGACCGGTCATCATGCTGCCCTTGTGCAGTGAACAACATACACAACTGGTCACAGAGGCTGTGCTGACCACCTCCTTCTGGAGGGGAAGGTTTCTGAGGCAGGCACGCGAGAAAACACAATGTACCAGGTGTTGTCAGAGGCAGGTGTTTTTGGATGGAGGTGAAATCCGTAACATAACATTAACCATTTAAAAACGAACAATTCGGTGGCAGTTAGTACACTCACAATGTTGTGTAGCCACCCCCTCCATCTGGTTCCCAAACATTCTCCTGGCCCAAGAGCAAGCCCACAGCCACTAGCGAGTCAATTAAATCCCTGCCTCCTACAGCCTCCTGCTTTCCGTCTGTCGGGGGCACTTCTGTCTTTACAGGAAAACAAATCCTGAACACCTCCTGGCCCCTCAGGGGACCTTCAGGGCCGGCCGACCCCGCCACTGGTCAGTCGGTCGTGGGTTATGTAGGGCCGCGGAGGGAGTAATCGGGCAAGGGAGCGGGTTAACCTTGGAGGGCCCCAGCTAAGAGGTCTCCCTCATCCGGCGTCCCCATGTGTGTGCCCCGTACACTGCGAGCGTGCTGGGGGGAGGCCTGTACCTCCCAGGAGGCCCAGCTTGCTGTCCAGGGTAGCCTGCCCGGGAGGCCGGCACCTCATGAATTCCATAGCAGATCTCACTGTGCGGCGGCGGCAGCGCTGGCTGGAGACCCCGGAGCCCCTGCTACCATCAGGGTTCCTGCTGTCACCGCTGTATCTCCTGCTGCTGTCAGAAGATCCTTCAATGGAACAGATCGGGGGATCCCTGGGCAGCTCAGCGGTTGAGCATCTGCTTTCAGCTCAGGGTGTGATCCTGGGGTCCCGGGATCGAGTCCCACATTGAGCTCCCTGCAAGGAGCCTGCTTCTCCCTCTGCCTGTGTCTCTGCCCCTCTCTGTGTGTCTCTCATGAATAAATAAATAAAATCTTTAAAAAAAAAAAAAAAAAAACCACCAACCCAAAGGCTCTCAAGGGCTTCTGACTCCTGCCTTCATCAGAGCTGGGGGGCTCCGGGTGGAGAAGTGGGTCGGGCGGAATGGTCAGAAGCGGGAATGGGAGCAGTGCTGTCATCCAAGCGGAGCTGCCCTCAGAGAGTTCGGTCTTCTCCAGACCCCAAGTCTCCCGCCCACCCAGAGGGGTCTGTGCAGTCACTGTGGTCAGCACGCGCTGACTCCCCCAGCACCTGTCATGAGGCTCAGGGGCTCCTGCCAGGAAGGACTTGCCTGAAGCAGTGTGGCCATCACGCAGAGCATGTGGACGCCAGCAACAAGGGGCAAGACAAAGGGGGGGGCGACAGTGGCCAAGGCCACACACAGGTAAGTGGAAGGCCTTCCTTCTGAGCAGAGGAGACTGAGCAGATGCAGGGGGCGAGTGGGGGCCCGAGAGGGACGGAGGCCTCAGAGGGCCTGAGGTCTAGTCTCAGAGCTTAAGCCTGTAGGTGGAGAAGCCATGAGTCCCGCAGGTGGATTTGGTGACCTGGCAAAGGATAGGACACCTGCTCAGGGACCTGCAAGCCCATCTACATATATGAGCCTTTAACCCTGAACATCCTCTGTGCTGACGGTGAGGGAGAGGCATGTGCACGGGGAAGGCAGCCTACAGGGCACGCGTGCTCACAGGGGGTGCGTGTGTGTGCACAGGGAGCGTTCTCACACACAGACACAGGGGCGTGTGGAGGAGCACAGGCACAGACGGACTTACTGCAGCAGACGCCTGTGGTTGAGCTCGTGGGAGGGGGGCATCCGGCAGCAGCTGAACGTGATGACTCGTCTCCCGAAGCGGTCCTCCCCTGCAGGAGCAGACACGGGCGTGAGCCCCACCAGCGCCCAAGGCCGCCTTCTCGTGGCCCCCCAGCAGCCCACCTGACCCAAGAGGCCCAGGCGGGTGGCAGATAGCATCTGTGACATGACACTCTGCATACGTTGGCCAGGCTCGTGCTCACCACCAGCCTGCACACTGGGCACCATCTCTCCCCTTGACCAATGGGCAAGTGGGGCCTGGTGGGATTAAGTCACCAGGGCAAAGCCACACGGTGGGCCGGGGGCACCCAGCTCTGGAGCCTAGATGCATCTGGCTTCCAAGCTGGTGCCTGGCCATGCCGTCTGCGGCCTCCTCCCCACCGTACTAGGTCGCCCCACTGAGCGCCCCCAGGCCTCCCGGCCCTGGAGAAGGCAGAGGGTCGCTTGGGCCCAGTCACCACTGCACGTGACCTCACAGCATACTGGAGTCCCGACACTTGGTGCTGGCCCCCTGCATGACCCGGCTGACCCCTTGCCTGTCCAGACGCCGTAGTGCTCACCACACGTGGGACAGTGGCAGGGGGGATGCTCCCCAAGGGCCAGCGCTCCCCAGTACCCAGGCTTGCGGCCTGTGTCTATCCTCAAATCGTGTCCAATACTCCACCGTTGCCAATGGACTGAGACTGCTCCTAGAACCTGAAGAAAGCAGGGACCCTTCTAGAAATCATACAACTTTAGACCCCCTTTCACTGTGAAGAAGCATTTACCTTTGTTTTCAAGGTTTATTTAAAATGAGCAAGGATGGGCAGCCGGGGTGGCTCAGCGGTTTAACACCGCCTTGGGCCCAGGGCATGATCCTGGAGACCCGGGATCGAGTCCTGCATCGGGCTCCCTGCATGGAGCCTGCTTCTCCCTCTGCCTGTGTCTCTGCCTCTCTCTCTCTCTCTGTGGCTCTCATGAATGAATAAAGTCTTTAAAAATAAATAAATAAATAAATAAATAAATAAATAAATAAATAAATAAATAAATAAATAAATGAGTCAATGAATGAATGAATAAATAAATAAATAAAGTGAGCAAGGATGAGAGCGAGGCTCTCCCACCCCTTCCAGCTCTGAACTGAACTCATCAGGACGGCGCATGCACGCACGCACACGCACACGCACGTGCAGGCTCAGGCCCTGCCCTGGTGGCACACCCGGGGCAGCTGCTTGTTATTGAGGACACGTCTGGACACGGAAGCTACTCCGACATTCAGAATTCTCGAGCCGTGCTGGTTCCCAGACACAGGACGTCCTCAATGCCGAGGCTCCTTAGGGATTCGGCTCATGCCTCGTGTGTTTAGAAAGCCCCGGATGGGAAGGACTGCGGTGGAAGCCCCACGGCGATCAGCCTCACCGCATGGGGGCTTCAGGCACAAATCCCCCCGCCGACGGCCGTGCCTCCCACGGTTTCTACCCCCTTAGGGGCCAGGGGACCTGCGTCCACACTCGCCCGTGTGGCACAAGGGAAAGGGACAGCGTTGCTCCTCCAGCGGGGAATCGTCCATGTGGCTAAGAAGACACGGGAATTAACTCCCCTGAGGTCTGAAAGAGAAAGTTAACACCCGTGACAGAAGGTCAACATCACTGCGTGGCATCATCAACCGGAATCAGGCCACGCGGAAAGTCTGGGATGGACTAAACAAGTGGGCCCACGGCAGACCAGGTCAGCCAGCGTTCGCGGATGGCCCACTGTGTGCTCAGTTCCGGGGAGAAAGACCAGGCGCGGCCCTCCCTGGCCTCCCCGTGCTGGGCCAAGGACAGCGATGTGGGGACAGGGCCTCCGCCCAGCTCACAAGCCCCTGAGAAGCCACGGGGGCTCCGGCAGCCAGGCTATTTCTGCAGCCCCTTCCACCTGGCTAGGCTTGGGTCACACCGTCACAGTCAGGGACGCCATCCAATGAGTCATTCTGAAGGGCCCTTGGCCGCTGGTGGAGGGTGGCCTGGAGCAGGACGTCCCAAGCAGAGGCTGCCTAGTAAGGGAGTGAGGAGGTGGGAGACCGTGACCTCCAGGACTGGGGAGGGGCTCCCCCCCACCCCGTGCTGGCTTGGGCTGCCAGGCCTTTCGCAGGAGACACAGGAGCCGAGAGGGGAGCACTGGGTGCAGCTGTGGGCAGGGGCTGAGCCCCGTCCAGGACTGAAGGTCCCCAGCACAGAGGAAGGATGGCCTGGGGTGGACGCTGGGCCAGGAGGCCTGTGGGCATGAGGAGCAGCTGCCCAGACCACTGGGTCCCAGGAAGAGTGGGACCTAGCAGATCCATCCACTGAGCCACATGGTGGGCCACAGTCAAGCACGTCGTGGTTGGAAAGAGGCAGCAAGCAGAACATCCACACCCCACCACCGCAAGGGACACTAAGGAGCAGAACTCAGTGCCAGGCACCAGAGCGTCACAGAGGAAAAGGGACAGGCATGGGGACCAGGTGCCCTGCCACAGGGGTCGCAGCAAGGCCACCCAGGGACCAAGGATGAGCAGCAGGAAATGCCCAGTGAGAAGTGTGACATCAGACTCCTGGAAAACCCGAGGGACTTGATGGGCCGGGATGCCAGGACACGGCGGGTCCCCGTCAGTCACCAGCACACTGCCCTCCTTGGACCACAGGCCCGGTATGCTGGCTTACCGACGGCGGGTGGGAGGGGCTCAGGCCTGTCCATGCACCCCAGGCCTGTGGTTGCTGAGACCCACTGTGCTGGCCAGGTGAGGGGACGCACGACCCCAGCCCAGAAGGTGGAGGGTGTGCAGAGTCCAGGACGGTCAGGGTCCGAAGGGTGAATTCCCACCCGGGGAGTCTGGACTCGGTTCAGCCACAAGAGGAGCGTGGAACAGGCCGCAAGCCCCTCCCACCCACCACCTCAAACAAGGGCAGAGCACAGCTCGGGCAAGCCACTGAGGCAGGGCCGTGGAGGGGCCTGCACAAAGCACTGGCACATTCATGCCTTCATTGCATCAACACTACGGGTCACCTACTGTTTGCACGGTCCATCAACTCGCACGACGCTGAGCTACTATTGAAGGCTTTGTGCTCCCCTGAAACCCAAAACAGCACCTAATGAAGCACCTAATGAAGATCTTCTCTTCATCTCAACAGATTTTGAAACACCCCACAAGCTAATATCACAGCATTACTCAGACTGGACAGACCCACGGGGCTCACAGCGAGGGTGGTGGTGGGCCAACCGGGACTGTGAAAAAGTAAAACAGGAGAGAGGGACAGAGGAAGAGCACAGGCTGGGCCGTGTCCCCGGGGACAGAGTCCCTGTCCCCTCACATCCAGGCAGCCCCGAGCCAGCTTCTCTGCTGCTCCGCGGTACATGCACGATCATAAAACTGGCTTGGGAGTGGGGCACCCGGGTGGCTCAGCAGTTGAGCACCTGCCTTTGGCTCAGGGCATGATCCTAGGGTCCTGGGATCGAGTCCCCATCGGGCTCCCTGCAAGGAGCCTGCTTCTCCCTCTGCCTGTGTCTCTGCCTCTCTCTCTGGGTCTCCCAAGAATAAATAAATAACATCTTAAAAAAGAAAAGAAAAGAAAAAGAAACCTGGGTGGGAAGTCCTAGTCAGTAACACCGACGAAGTCACGGCATAGCACTGGCATACAGTAAGTGCTCAATAAATGTGACCCGTTACCCTAGGCCAGGGCAGACGGCAGGTGTCTCCAGGTGGCGGTTTCATTTACAGAAGAGGAAGCTGACAAAAAAAAAAAAAGAAGAGGAAGCTGAGGCCCGGAGAGGCCACGCGAGCGGCAGAGCGGCACCCCCAGCCCCCGAGCGCCCCACAAGCTCCACAGCTGCCTGAGCACAGGCCTCCTGGGCCACCCTGAGAAATCCCAGGTGCGTCCGGCCCCCCACTTATTAAGCAGTCTAAGCAGCACGTGCATTAACACCACCAGTCAATACGAGTAAATGCCCCTCCGTCCTTCTCGGGTAACACCGGCCAGCATATTGAAAATGGGCTTCCGGATGATATAACGTGGAACGAAATGAAAACTATCAATAAAATGCAAATTCTGCGAGGCGTCAGTTTAATTCATGGCCCGTCTCCCCCTCCTTGCTGTGCACAGCCCAACATCGCTCACCATCCCCGAGACGGGAGAGCCCAGTTTATGAATAAAGAAACGGCTCCCGGAGCCATGGCCCGGAACGCGCTCCTGACGATCCGTCATCCGCTCCGAGGGAAGCACGACTCAAATGCATAATAGAGGCGGCCGCGACCTGACCAGGAAGGACTGGGGAGCTTGTCCCTTTGGGTTTTTGTTTTAAGGCTGCTCATCTCTTTCGCAGAAAGGAAACTTGAAGACCCATTTTTGTCTGCAACCTGCAGGGAAGCCGGGCCCGGGTCTAAACTGAGGGCGAAAGATCCGGGTCTGGGGCGGCGGCCTGTCATCCAGGAGGACCAGACCAGACCTGCCTGTCCTCTGGTCTGCCCCTCGCCGCCTCCGTGTCTCTGGATTAGACCTCCGGCCTCTCTGGTCCCCGTGCACTCTGCTCTCCACCACGTCATCTGCTCTGGCTGCATGGCCCCGGCCCCACGCTGAGCTCCAGACGTGACCCGTTTCTTAAAATCCTCACGTCAACTGTATTCACAAAACGCTATCGTAAGGATTCACAATTTCACAGAGCTTCTGCTTGGCCAAGTGCACATCCCTTAAATATTGACAGATCTTTCATTATTACTTTGTACAAGATCCTGGTTTCTGGCTGCAGACCTGGCCGTCCAGTTCTGGGGGAGGTGACACCCAGAGAGGAAATGGGGGGCTCCCCTTGGTGGGGAGCCATGTCTGCTCATCACTGTGGCAGGAGGCACAGCGTGGCCCACGTCACCTCCTGGTGGAGCAGGAAGGGTTCCAGGTGGTGAACCGTCCCCGCCCCGGGCAGGCCAGCCACAGAGGAGCATGAACCGGAGTGAGGGATGAGGGGACGAGGGGACAGAACCGGACGCCCAGGTGAGGCTGGGAGGAGGGGACAGAGGGCTGACCCTCCGTGAGGCAATGCCAGGGGCTCTTCCAGCGGGTGCTCTGATCGAAAAGCCAACGGGGGTTTCAAGGATGCTGATCTGTGTTCTAATGACTCCTCTCTCCTCGGCCGCCACGTCACTCAGGCTGCAGTGTTTAGATTTCCGTTGCTCTAGTTCTTGGACTATGACGTCCGTGTCACCCACGTGCAGAGCTGGTTCCGCCCAGCTTTGCTCCAGCCGCCTCCACTGGACTCCTGAGGTCCTCTGGCTGGGCTGGCATCTTTAGAGGGCGGCCTGAGGCCATCAGATCTTCCCTAAAGACAGTTAAACGTCTAGAGAAGCTGCTGTTTAAATGAGAATTCTGGTCTAACACAAGAGAAGTCTCCAGAATCCAGGGACTCAAGATGTAATCCTTCCCCACCCCCCTGTAAGGAAACTTGTAGCTCGAGACTGGGCTCAGGCGTCCCACCGAGATGACCTTGGAGCGCCTCTGGAAGAACCTACTCACAACCCAGGGCAGCCCACAGACCCTGAACGGTGGTGCCAAAGGACCCACCAAAAACCTCGAGGATGCCGACAGCCTCGCTTCAGGAAGGAACCCTGTCCCGGCCCCCAGGTCCCCTGCCCAGCAGGTGGAGATGAGGCCTGCATTAAAGGAATGACCCCAACTCATTTCCTAGGGCCCCCTGCCCTTGATTCAACTCTCCTTCTGCGCCCCTGGGAGCCTCACCCCATGCTGCTAGGACCCTTTAGGCAGGGGTCAATGCATCAAGAAGACGTAACAATCCTAAGGGGACAAGCCCCCTAAAAGCAAAGCGTCGAGACACATGGAACCAAAGGCAGGAACTAACAAATGCCAATCAGGGTGCTTTGAACACACCCCGGTCGGCAAATGATGGAAGGAGACACAGAAGTGACTGAGAAGGAGAGGATGTGGACACCATTCATCAACTGAACCGAACTGAATACGTAAAACTCTCCGCCCGACACGGCAGGACACACACATTCCTCCCCAGCGCACAAGGGACATCCGCCCAGACAGCTCATGCACAAGGCCACCACTTCGCAGACTTAGATCTTGGAACCAACCCATTGATATTCTTAAAAGTTACCGAGGCCCTCAAGGAGTTGTTCCTGTTTTGCTTTTTAAAGATGTCATTAAAAAAAAAAAGATTTCATTCTTTTATTTTAGAGACGGTGCTCGCTTCGGCAGCACGTGTATTTATTTTAGAGAGAGGCAGAGCAGGTGCGAGCTCAGGGAGGGGCAGCGGGAGAGGGCGAGGGCGAGGGCGAGGGCGAGGGCGGATCCCAGGCCAACTCCGAGCTCAGCGCGGAGCCCGATGTGTTTGATTTCACAACCCAGAGATCACAACCTGAGCCGAAACCGAAGAGTCAGAGGCTCAACCAACTGAGCCACCCAGGTGCCCCAGCCCTCAGAGTCTTAAAATTTTTTAAAAAGCAGGTTATTTCTATTGAAATTGACCATACTAGAAATCTAAACGAGAAAATTTTTAAATATTTATTTAAATTTTTAAAAATATTTATTCATTTAAAAATACCCATTGCAGGGGTGCCTGGGTGGCTCAGTCAATTGAGCCTCCGGCTCTTGATTTTGGCTTAGGTCATGATCTCAGGGTGGTGGGATCAGGCTCCACTCAGCATAGAGTCGACTTGTCCCTCTCTCTCTGCTCCTCCCCTTGCTCATGCATGTGTGCACGTTCTCTCTCTCTTAAATAAATCCTAAAAATCCTTAAAAATAACCCATTGCATGTTAACATAAATAATGTATTTTTTCCTCTTATGAAAAATACCTATGTTTCCTGCCTTCCTTTTGTGAGGAAGCACCTGACCTGTGCCTCCACATGGGATCCAGCAACCATCCCTGTTCCCTAAACCTTAACAGTTCTCCAAAATGAACATCTGGGGCTTGGAATGGCTGGCCACCTGTCCATCCCCATCCTCTCCTTGGGCCTCTGCACTTAGTGTGCACCAAAATACTTAGCACTTGTGTCTCTAGAGCCTCCAACTATTGAGAACCATCCCTCTGTTTGATCATCACCTTGACAAGTCTCCAGCTCCTTTGGGACAGGAACTACTGTTTATGGAGCTTGGTGCAGAGGACAAAGAGGTGAGATGGTAGGGTCACTGCCCATGACGGCTAACTCCACGAGTCACCCCGACTGGGCAAAGGGAGGCCCTGACAGCTGGTAAAACAGTATTCTTGGTGTGTCTGCAAGGGTGCTTCCAGGGGAGAGCAGTTTTTGAACTGAGGAAAGAAGGTCGCCCACCCCAACACGGGAGGGCAACCCCAATCTGTTAGGAGCCTGGATGGAACCAAAGAGCATAGGGCGAGTTTGCTCTATGCTTGAGCTGGGACACCCACTTTCTCCAGGCCTCGGGCACCTGGGAGCACCAGTGCTCCTGGTTCCCCAGAGCCCAGGCTAGGACTTACACCACCGGCCCTCCTGGGTCCCCAGCTTGCAGACGGCAGATCTTGGGACTTCTCAGCCTCCACGGTCATGCGAGAGCCAATCCCTACAATAAGCCTCCTCTTACTGTATCTCTGGATATTGTATCTCCTGGTTCTGTCCCCCCGGGGGACCCCAACTAAAATGCTGCCCCCATGAAACACACCATGCGGCCCTGACCCCTCAGGCCTCGTCAAAGTGACACAATAAATTCCCCCAGACCCACTGCTGGCCATGGGGCTGCTCATCTTCTAAGTGTGGGCAGATGTTTGTTCCCTTTGATGGGAAGCAGCACAACACTGTCCTTGGTTAATAAAGCAATCCGTTTAATTTTGGCCTCTGCTCCTTAAAGACCAACGCCGCCTGCTGGCTTCCCGGAGCACCCGGCGATGCTCTGACTCCGACAGGCATGTCAAAACCCTGGCAGGTTCTTTCAGTTCCCGTTGTGGCCACAGCCAGCTGGAGTGAAGCAGCGGGGAAGAACCCGCCCATGCCACGGGGACGCGGCACTGTCAGTGTGCCTAGGGCCACCAGCTGCGACCCACCTGCCACTTGCAGGATGCCGTGCCTGGCCACATCGTAGAAGGGGTGATCCATGCTCAGCGCCGGGTCCTGGCCAGCCGTGGGCACCACCAAGGGCCTTCCCGCCATGCTCAGGGCAGCTGCCTCCTCTTCATCTCTTTGCAGCTCTACGGCAGACGGCAAGGATTAGAGGAAGTCAGCTGTCTTCCCGAGGAAGAAGGGCAACGAGGGGGCCTCCTGAGGTCTTTTTATAGGAGTCACATGCCTCAGCTGTGCAACCACTGTCCCTCTGCGTAGTGCCTCCTCACTATGCGCTTGTCTCCGCTGTGCTCCCATCATGCACCCACCTCTCCTGTGCACCATGTATGCACTCGTCTCTGCTATGTACCCACTTCTCCTGTGCACCTACTATGTGCCCATCTCTCCTGTGCACCATGTGCCTATCTGTGCTGTGCTCCCACTATGTGGCCATCTCCACTATGCTCCCACCATGCACCCACTTCTCCTGTGCACCCGCTATGTGCCTATCTCTGCTGTGCTCTCACTATGCACCTGTGCTCCCACCATGCATCCACTTCTCCTGTGCATGCAGTAAGCACCTGTCTCTGCTATGTACCCACCTCTCCTGTGTACCCACTATGTGCCCATCTCTCCTGTGCACCCACTGTGCATTTGCTTAGTGTGAACCCACTATGCATCTGCTCAGTGTGTGCCCACCTCTCCTGTGCACCCACTATGTGCCTATCTCTGCTGTGCTCTCACTATGCACCTCTCTCTGCTCCCACCATGTGCCCACCTCTCCTGTGCACCCACTAAGCACCCATCTCTGCTATGTACCCGCCTTTCCTGTGCACTATGTGCCCACCTCTCCTGTGTACCCACTATGCATTTGCTCAGTGTGCACCCACCTCTCCTGTGCACCTACTATGTACCCACCTCTGCTGTGTACCCACTATGCACCTGATGAGGATGCAGAACCACGGAGGGATAGAATGAGGCCTCAGGGCTGAATACTGTCCTCCATGTGGACAGGAATGGAAACTGAGGCTCAGAGATGGGGAATGAGTGCCCAAGGCCACACTGCTTGTTACAGCCCTGTCACCCCTTGCTTTGTGTACACATAGAATATGTCATCCTTCACATGTGAAAGATCCAGGGTTGGAATTCCTCCACGTAAATAAATGTTTGGTTTTATTTATAAACAAAAAAACAAAAAAACCAACCAAGGAATAGCCTTTCATGTAAACATACACACATGTGATCTTCACCAAAACGCCAGGGGTGGTTCCAGAGGCTTGGCTCTGACATGGTTCCCTGTTACCCTGAGCCTCAGTTTGCTGGTCTGTGACATGGGGATACAGAATCTGGTACCGTCACGCGTGGCCTTCAGCAGCGAACAAGGATTATCATCCCACCTGAGCCCCCCAACAACCCAGAAGGGTGGCTCTCATCGCCCACAGGGGCTCATCTGAACCTGTGCAAAAGTGCCCTGGAAAGATTAAAAAGGCACTCCGTGTGGCCGGCTGGGACAGGGGACTGGTACGACCCCAGATGAGGACGACCTCACCGGGCACTCTTTACAGGGGCCGACTTCCCGAGTCACATACATATATTATGCATTAAAAGCAAACGCGCCAATGACCTCCTCGCAGGACGAGGCCGGAGGAGAAGACACATTTACCTATTTCGGCCAGCTGCTCCAGGTCCAGCTGGGACATGCTCTGCTGCCGGACAGGGCGGCCCAGGCACACCGTCCCAAGGCCACCTCTCGGGGATCCGGGCACAGGGTCCTTCTGACACCCTGAGGGAGAAGCACACAGAACCAGAGACACGTCGCACACAAGGACATGCTAGGGCTCGAGGACGGAAGGAAATGCCCTTTGGGTGCCTGGCTTGCTTTTCTCTCCTTAACATAAAAAAAAAGCACCCACTTCTCGGGGTGCCTGGGTGGCTCAGCAGGTTGAGCCTCTGCCTTTGGCTCAGGTCGTGATCCTGGGGTCCTGGGATCAAGTCCTGCTTCGGGCTCCCTACTCAGCGGGGAGTCTGCTTCTCCCTCTGCCATTCCCCCTGATTGTGCGCACCCCCCCCCCCCGATAGATAAATAAAACGTTTAAGAAAAAAAAAACGCACCCACTTCTGATTCCCCAAGACCCCAAATCGAGACAATGTTTCCACTTCTGTTCAACTGCCCAGCACCCCCTCCACGTGGGGGAGGTCCAAGGAGCCGGAGCCCCGAAGGTGGCGCCGACCCCACGTGTGACGGCCTCTTCCTTGGGACTGTTGCCCGCGGCCAGGGCTCCCCCTCACCAAGCAGCCCCATGTCCCAGCGGGGCAGGGCAGGGCGGCCACAAGGGTGGGGCACACCTGGAGTGAGAACAGTGCCACCAGAACCGAAGCCCTCAAGGCCACCATCATTTCTGCTCAGAGAGATGCACGCACCCTCCTGCACCCATTTAGGGAGGGGGAAATGAGGCCAGCAAAGATTGATCAGAACTGCTCACGGTTGTGCGTTATTTTTTTAAAAAAATTATTTGTCTATTTATTTATTTGTGAGAGAGAGCGAGAGAACACGAGTGGGGAACCTGACATGGGGCTCAATCCCAGGACCCCAGGATCATGACCTGAGCCAAAGGCAGACCCTCCACCGTCTGAGCCCCCCAGGTGCCCCGGACCCATTTTTAATAGCAAAAGGAAACATACGACTTTGTTAAAATGATGTTTTCTAAGAGTGCTAGGATGAGGGGTGATAAATCCATTTATTTTTCCACATTTAGCCGTTTCTCATTTTTGCAGAAGCCCATGGGGCTCTGAGAAGATGCAGTGATCCAAACTAAAACAATGCACAGCTGACAACGTAAAGCATGTTTTATGAACATGAAAAATGTAAAAATCTTCCTTCCCCTTCCCCTTCTTCAAAACTCCCTGTGTTTTTCCTTCTCCATTTTACAGATGAGAAAACTGACCCAGGGGTCAGGGAGTCATCTGCCCGGGTGCAGAGCCCGGGACGAGATGATGCAGAGGCACTCACCCAGGGCACCGGTCAGAGGTGTGCAGGAGCAGAGAGAGTCAGGGAGGGCCCAGGGTCCGGAGATGCATGTCCCTTGCCTGGGGGAAGGGGTTCATGGAGACCCCCTCATCATGGTCACAGCTGATCACTTTGGGGCGGGGGAGAGGAAGTCAGAGTCCGTGCTTGCCCATGACAGCTGCTGTTTAAACACTAGAATCTTAGTATGAAGAATACTTGTAAGTGGGCACCCCAGGCCCCGGGGTCCCAGTCCTGGACACACACACACACGCAGCAGAATGTGCATGGAAATCTGTGCACGGGAAGACAGGGGCCGAGGGCTCTGGGCGGCACTCTCGAAACAGCCCCAAGCCTAAGTAGCCACAGCCAGTGGAAGGCAGCTGTAACCAGACCGTCCCCCGGCCACCCGCCCCGCAGCCGTGTGTCTTCCACAGCTGTGCGTCCCAACCCGGGGCAGGGAGGGGGTGTCTCACCATCACACCCAGCAAAAGGTCAGGTACACGATTCCACGTTTTAAAAGTCTGAAGCAGGCAAAACAAACCTACGGCGACAGAGGCCAGCCTCTGTCAACAGGGAGGGGCATGGGGGCTGGCCACATTCTACTCCCAGGTGCTGATGTGTGGGTGTGTCTGTTCACGCTGTGAAAACTGAGGGAATTCGGGGGGTCAGACGTGTCAGGGTCAGGCAGTTGGGGAGGGCTTGCCCAGGAGGTGGAAGGGCTGCGTGCAGGACAGGGGGCCAGTGTCACACTGCGGAATGCCTGGCGGCAGCGGGAAACCACATCTATTCCCTGGACAGGCATGCCCTGGGCAGGACCCTGGGTCCCAGACACAGCGGGGAACGGACATGTGCCCTCAAAAGTGCTCAGGCTGAGAGGGACCCGGACAGGAAATGGTCAGCAGGAGGAAGGGAGCGGCCTTCAGCAGAAACATACAGGAACTGACAGTGGCCAAGGAGCCTGCGGAGGCCACAGGGGCAGCGGAGGCCGCCTCCCGACACCAGAGACGACAGGGGCACAGCATCCCCGGTCTACACTGCCTGCACCACAGGAGGACACCATAGACACGCACCACGGCCACAGTCCAGGCCTGTGGTCACAGAGGAAGGGGGACCTGGCTGGACAGGGCGGACAGCTGTCCTCATGGCCACCAGCATCCCTGCCCCCTCTGCCAGTAACGCACCCACTTCAGGCCCCAGGGTCAGAACATGGGGTCCTTGCCTGGCCAATCACGGCTGCAAACGCCCTGAGCCACAGAGGTAAGGTCGGGAGTGATCCCACGTCTCCACTGTGCTAATCGGGGCGAATTCTGAGACTTCCATAAAAGCTATGGAGAAGAAATTATTTTTTTTTTTTTTTTTAAGTAGGCTCCAGGGCAGCCCCGGTGGCGCAGTGGTTTAGTGCCGCCTTCAGCCCGGGGTGTGATCCTGGGGACCCCGGATCGAGTCCCATGTCGGGCTCCCTGCATGGAGCCTGCTTCTCCCTCTGCCTGTGTCTCTGTCTCTCTCTCTCCTCTCTCTCTCTCTCTGCGTCTCTATGAATAAATAAATAAAATGTTTAAAAAAATAAAAAAATAAAGTAGGCTCCATGCCCAGCACAGAGCCCGACGTGGGGCTTGATCTCACAAGCCTGAGATCATGTCCTGAGCTGAAACCAAAAGTCAGATGCTTAACTGGCAGAGCCACCCAGGTGCCCTAAGAAAAGATATCTTTTTTACATACTTTTTTTTTTTTAAGATTTTACTTATTTATTCATAAGAGACACACAGAGAGAGAGCGAGAGACACAGGCAGAGGGAGAAGCAGGCTCCCTGCAGGGAGCCCGACGTGGAACTCGATCCCAGGTCTCCAGGATCATGCCCTGGGCCGAAGGCAGGCACTCAACCACTCAGCCCCCCAAGGCATTCCAGAAAAGATACTTAAGTTTATTCCGTTGCACCCCAAACCATGAGGCGGTGAGCTTGGAACTACCAAAGGTCACCAGGTGGAATGTGAGAAGAATGAACCCAAAGGCAGAAAAAGGCAGAGCAAGGCAGAGAAGCAGTCCCCTAAAACACCGTGCTCCTGGATTCAGCTGCACCTGGATGCAAAGATCCAATGAATCCTCTTTTTATTTATTTATTTATTTATTTATTTATTTATGTATTTATGTATGTTTGTTTGTTTGTTTGTTTATTTATTTATTTATTTATTTATTTATTTTTCCAATGAATCCTCTTTCCCGCATAAGCCAGTTTGGATTATAGACGACCTGTCACTTCTAACAAAATTATTTTCTTTGAAAAGTCCATGAAAACTACCTCAACGTCCTCTATTCGAGGAGAATGAAACGACCACGCCCACCCTGCTTTTCTTTCTGATTGTGTTACAAGGTAAATGAACTTCGTTTCCGAAAACTCTGAGGGGGAAACTGGCTTAGCAATGGAGCTACGTGGCACCCCAGCTGACCCAGGCCCTACAGCCAACCCAGGCCCTACACCCTGAGCCCTACACCGGCACCGGCCCTGGCTCCCTCTGCCCCCAAGACATGGCTGAGCGACCCGCATTCCACGGGGCCCCCAAGGTCACTGCTCTGCCCTTGATCCAAATGTCCCTCGTGCCAGGCTGATAACACGATCTCTTAGCGAGCCTGGTCCGCTTCATGTCGCCGCAATTCAATCCGTTGCCCTCCCTCTACTCAGAGCATGTCTAGACGGCAAAGTTTGGCCTAACAGCAACACCAAGGACGTAATTTAAGGGGAGGAAAGCTGTCCCGGATCCTGCGAACAATTTTTATTTCTGCACGTTGCCTCCGGTCTTGGTCTGGACACACCCATGTTCTCTAAACTCACTCTTGGGGACACCTGGTGGGGCTCAGCGGTTGAGTGTCTGCCTTTGGCCCAGGGTGTGATCCCGGGGGCCCGGAATCGAGTCCCGCATTGGGCTCCTCGCAGGCAGCCTGCTTCTCCCTCTGCCTGCATCTGGGCCTCTCTCCCTCTGTGCCTCTCATGAATAAATAAAATCTTTAAAAAATAAAAATAGAGTCATACTCAGATTACACGTGCATTTTGTAATCCACCCGGACCGACCACTCTGAGCCCAGCCATCAGCCCCTAACATCCCAGACCCCAGAATAGTCAGCCCAAGCCGCCAGGAGCACACCTCCCCGCAGGGAGGCAGGGGATCTGGGGCGCAGGAAAGGAGTGGGGGGCACATGCCTGTGTCTGGGTGCCTGGCCGGCGCCTTAGTCAAGCGAGCAAGCCTAACGCCAGTGAGCCGCCACCGTCGGTAGCTCCCGGGGCGCTGCTGGGCCGAGGACACACCCACCAAGACTTTGTGCCCGAAGGTCTCCTGTGGATCTCAGGGAGCCTCCAGCACGGCTGTTCTAGACGAACTGGCCCTCGGGGACCCACAAACACAAGAGAGGGCACCGTGAAATCTAGAACCAGACATTCCACATGGCAACTAGCCCAGCCTCTTCAAAAACTGATGTTATTTAAAAAAAAAAAAAAAAAAAAAAAAGTAGGACCTGGGTGGCCCCAGACAGTGACGCATCTGCCTTGGGTTCAGGTCACGGTCCCAGTCCCAGGGTCCTGGGATTGAATCCGACGTCACTGGGCTCCCTGCTCAGCGGAAAGCCTGCTTCTCCCACTGCCCCTCCGCCCCGCTCACCCATGCCCTGTCAAATAAATAAATAAAAATCCTTTTTTAAAAAGATTTTTATTTATTTATTCATGAGAGACCCTGAGAGACAGGCAGAGACACAAGCAGAGGGAGAAGCAGGCTCCCTGCAGGGTCCCCGGGGTCGCTCCCTGAGCCGATGGCAGGTGCTCAATCACTGAGCCACCCGGGCATCCCATAGATAAAATTTTTAAAAAAGGAGAGAGAGAGACAGAGCGAGGAGGGGCGGGGTGGGCACATCAGACACCGGAAGGCCCAGGGCAGTGGCGTGAGCACAGAGCTTGCTGGAACCCTGGTTCATGAACAAGCAGGGGAGCTGGTCCCAGGACACGGGGAGCTGCCAACAGGGTCCGAATGGCAGACGGTACTGATGGGGCCTGGTCCGTGTCCTTGGGGTGGCACAGGACCCCGTCACCGTGCACAGGAACCGCCCGGAGCCGCCAGTGGGGAGGGCCACGCAGGGGCTATGCCAGCCCCGTTCCCAGGGTTCAGCTGAGACGCACAGAGAACCCGCAAGGAACAGCACCAATTCCCGCATCAAGCACGTGCTCCCTACTATTCCTTCCAAGCTCCTGCTCTCGGAGCAATTCCGACCCCGTACGACTGCAGAGGGAACAAGGGAGGCGGGAACACAGCCCCGGCCCGGCCCTGACAAAGGCCACCATCTGCCCCCATTTATCGGACAACAGAACTGAGGCCGATGCGGCCTGGAGCTGCCTCCACAGACTCCCGTCTCCTTCCCGTCCACCTCTCATCCACTTCGGCACAGGCAGCCCTGGGTGGTTTGCATTTCCACTTCTGGGAGCCCTGGCGATAGTGACCCAGCTCACACTCCAGTTCCAACCAGCCTGCGCCCTCTCTCCATGTCTCCCCCCGCCCCCCGCCCTCCTCGGATGGCTGGTGGCCTTGCCAGGGGCCTTGCCCTCTCTGGGCTGAGACGGAGCAGGGCCCTGCTGCCAAGTCCTGGGGGTGCAGCCAGGACACTGCTGGTGGGAGACCCTGGCAGGGCACAAGGAGGGAGCCCAGGGCAGGGGAGGGACGGGGAAGGGGAGTGGCCCCAGGAAGAAGGGCAGGTGAGGCCTGGGGAGTCACACCTTTCACGCGCACACACGCAGGTCCTGGCTTGGCTCCACCTGGGACCCAGGCCCCCATCTCCAACAAGGCCCTCGCCGCTGTGACACCACCTCCTACTCCAGCACACAAGACAGTTCCAGACCAGTCGCTCAAGACCCACATTTCATACCAGTGACCAGACTTGCTACCAACTGTGCCCACGGCCTCCCTGGGCTGGCGTCGCCCACATTTTTCCAAGGTCCCCAACCCTAGAGGCCATGGCTTCGGAGCACAGGGAGGCCAGATGGGACGGAAGCCATACAGCCAGCTGGCCAGGGCTGGGGTCCACACACGGGATCAGGTTGCTCCCTGGCAGGATGCAGGGCCCAGAGCGCCAGGCAATGGAGGCCCAGCACTGCCCCACACAGACCCCCGGGCCCACGGTGTCCACGTCGGGAGCACCGAGCCACCTTCCAAATCTGGCTTTCCCCGGAGCTGCAGGCAGCTCCAGGGAGGGTGGCAGTGGTGACATCAGGGCCCGGCTGCGAGCCACCCACTACCTGAGGTGAAAGTGAGAAAAGAAACTCAATCATCTACCCCCACAGCTCGGGCCATGGCAGCTGGGGTGCAAGGAGTGCCGGCCAGAAAGCCTGCTAAGTGGAGAGCTTGTTCACCTCGGTCACGCGTCCCTGGGCCACCTAATGAGACTGGCTGCCAGGCACAAGGGTGCCGAGGGCTGTTGCTGTCGGGGGGCGGAAAGGGGACCACCCAGCCTTGTGGGGGACTCACCACCACCCGGTCATTCTGCTTATCCCTCACGACAGGCCAGAGGGCCTCCCCAAAGTTGGAGCATGGGAAGGGGCCACCTTGTCCCCACCCCCAGAGCTTCAGGGTGCTCCCGCACCCCTTCTGTGGGCTAGCCTGGACCGACGCACCTGCTACAAGCCAGGCAAATAGCTCAAAAGCCACGTTCCGGGGACACGTCTTGAGGGACCTGCCCGACCCAGGGGAGAACTGTCTGGAACATTCTCACTTCAAAGCCTCGCAGGAGGCGCTGAGAACAGCCAGGAGGGACCCAGGCCTCTTCTTGCTCCTCTGTCTGGGGGGGAAGAGCCTCCCTGCTGAGCCGCATGAGGAAGCAGCTGGGCCTGGGGAGCTCAAGGCCACCAAAGCCAAGGAGGCTTTGCTTTTCCTCCAGAGTCCGCTTTAACCAAACAAAGTGATATTTACTCCTTTTTTCCTTCATTTGCTCAAAACCTGTACCCGGATCGCCTATCTCAGAAAGCACGGGCAGCTTTGTTTGTTTTGAATTTTGCAAACGCACAGGTGGGCAGGTGCCTTGCTGTGGCAACAGGTGGAGGGAGGGGTCTGTAAGGAGGACCCTGTAAGCTCCCCCAGCCCCACAATCTTATACTCGAGTAAAATAAGGCTCGGCACGCACCAGCATCAGATGGTTCCTCACCCCCACTGCACGTGGTCAGTGGAACCCCACCCCACGCGGGATGGGAACAGGATGGGAGCCCCGCCAGCGTAGGAGAAGGAAGCCCCTCTGTGCTGCTGCTGCTGCTTAAGGAGCTGAGGAGCCCCTCGGGGAGGCCAGTGTCCTGCTCCCACCGGGCCCAGCTGGTTCCACAGCTGCAGGTCCAGGAGCCCAAGTGGCGCTGACTGGCTGGGAGGCATCCAGGCGAGCAGTGGGCTCGGGCACCAGGGTAAATCTGGTCCTATCGGCCTTGTGACAGTTGATTTTACGTGTCAACTTGTCTGGCCAGTGGAGCCCAGCTGTTTGGTCAAACACCAGCCTGGGTGTGGCTGTGAAGGTACCTGTAGATGGGATTAATGTTTACAGTTAATCCCCCTGACTTTGCGTAAAGCTGCTAATGTACCAGAACGTGGGTGGGCCTTGTCTAATCTGTTGAAGGCCTTCAAAGCAAACGCTGAGGTTTTTTTTCCGGGACGGACTTCTGCCTGGAGATAAACGGAGAATTCCTGCTGCCCTACGGATGTTAGATTTGCTAGCGCCCACAACTGCATAAAAAGCCAACACCTGCAGACAAAATTATAGATAAGTATCTATTGGCTCATGTCCCTCGAGAACCTGATTCAAGTTTCTCACATACTCAGGTTGCCTCTTCCCATGAATTACCAGAATCACAAAACAGGGGCGCCTGGGAGGCTCAGTGGTTGAGCGTCTGCCTTCAGCTCAGGTCGTGACCCCAGGGTCCTGAGATCGAGTCCCGCATCGGGCTCCCCGCAGGGAACCTGCTTCTCCCTCTGCCTCTGCTGCTCCCCCTGCTTGTGCTCTATCCCCTTCTCTCTCTCTCTGTCAAATAAGTTGATTAAATTAAAAAAAAAAAAAAAAGAAGAAGAAGAAAGAAAGAAAGGAAACTATACATTGTCCAGAACAGAGAACCCCCTCCGGGGGCTACCCCGCTCCATCCTTTGGGAGTTTTAACTATGCAAACTGCAGAGAGCTGAGAGCAACACAAAATAATACTTGTCTACAGAGATGCAAATCCCGTCCTGTCCTGTGGAAGGTGGAAGTCCGGTGGGCTCTCCCTCTGCCCCCCACCTCCCCCTCCCCCAAAATGCCCTCAGTTGCCTCCCTGTCACTTTATTTCTGTATTCCCGACCTCTGCACGTCAGATCCTCCGTCCGGTGACACCACCCGCCTGGCTCCCTCGTGAGTTAAACAAAATGCTTAACGCGAGTCCATTTTTCTGTCTGTAGGACAGTCATGGCTTTATCCCTTTTCTGGAAATGATCTTTTAATGTTAGCCTTGCTCCAGGCACCTAGAGCTTTGCAAGGAAGGGACACGGAGTAAAAAAAAAGGCACATGTAGCCCGGCCTTGTTCACAGGACAGCAGGCTCCCGCTCAAGGATGTGAGGCCCCACAGCTTGGGGCTTCCAGTCCGGCTTGGACTCCACCTGCACCCCCTTACCCTGGGCATCCTCCTCTCTCTCCCCACTATGCTGCAGCCCCAGAAACTCAGCCCGTCAGATGCTCTCCCAAATCCCATGCCGCTCCCGCCTACCCCAGGACCTTATGAATGAATAAAATCTTTAAAAAAAAAAAAAAGAGGAGCTGCACAGGGCAAGGTATCGTGTGTGTGTGCACGGTCTCTGGGTGCACTACCTTCCCAGCACCCCCATGTGCTCGGCAGCCGGGAAGCTCTCCTACGCAGCTTAGCACAGAGGCAGGACTAAATCATCACTGTGCTTGATGATGGACCTCAACTACCAGCCCCAGGTCTCTCCCTAGAGGTTGGGGGGTAGGGCTGAAAGGCTCAAACCCTCTCATCAGGAGGGAGGGGGTCCACTCTCTAGCCCCCTCCACTAGCCCCCTCATTAGCATGAACTCAGGTAAGATCCAAAGGGACCCTTTATTTTATTTTTTTTAAAGATTTTATTTACTCATGAGAGACGCAGAGACACAGGCAGAGGGAGAAGCAGGCTCCCTGCGGGGAGCCCGATGTGGGACTCGATCCCAGGACCCCGGGGTCACACCCTGAGCTGAAGGCAGACACTCAACTGCTGAGCCCCCAAGGTGCCCAAAAGGAACCCTTTAAGAATGAGAAAAGACACTCCCATCACTCAGGAGGGTCCCTGGGTTCCAAGGAGCCCCGTGCCCAGAACTGGGTCAGAGACCAAATACACACTGGTGCTCCCCCCCATGTCCTGTTCATCCTCATGACCTGTGTTGACACAATCCCCTCCCCAGCCTGTCCCACGCAGTTAATGTCCCAGAGCTCATCTGTAAACCTCCACCCTCCTCATCTGCGAGGGTGCACCTGCGTCTGTGGTCCTCAGGTTAATGTTACCATGGGGCCCCCTCAGCAGATCAGCTTCGTGAGGGCTGAGCTGCTGCCTGGACGCGTGCACAGGATCCCTAGAACCTACCACCACGGGGCACCTGCCATTGGCACGGGTCATGATCCCGGGGTCCAGCCTCGCGTCGGGCTCCCTGCTCCTCGGGAAGCCTGCTTCTCCCTCTCCCTCTGTCTGCCGCCTCCCGTACTTGTGCTCTGTCTCTGTTAAATAAATGAAATCTGGGCAGCCCGGGTGGCTCAGTGGTTTGGTGCCAACTTCAACCCAGGGTGGGATCCTGGAGACCCGAGATCGGGTCCCGCGTTGGGCTCCCTGCATGGAGCCTGCTTCTCCCTCTACCTGTGTCCCCTTCTCTTTCTCTCAGTGTCTCTCATGAATAGATAAATAAAATCTTTTAAAAAATAAACAGAAACTTAAAAAAAAAAAAACCAAACCCAAAAAACAAAAAAAAAGAACCTAGCATCGCGCAGATACTACAAATGCACCGACCCTCCTAAGCGGTGGTTTTGGGGCACAAGCTCCATCACCCTCCACCTGAGTCTGCCCACCGCCACTTCCCCCTGGGTCTCTCGGTGCCAGACCCTTTCCCCCTGAGCCGAGAGCCAGGCTCCCCGAGGAGCCCCCCCCCGCCCCCGCCCCTGCCCGAGGAGGGGGGAGCGGGGGTGGGGGGCGCTGGCTGGAGACATGGACCGGAGCAAGCCTGCTGCAACGTGCATGTTATGCAAAAGAGATTCCAAATCACCGGACCCGTCTGTTTATAATTCATAGCAAAATGGTTTGTTGCTATAAAAATATATCTGCACATTTCACAAATAGGCCCCTCACAGCAATTATCTTAATGCAGTAGCTACAAATTAACACCTACTTACCTCGGGCAAATTAGCACTAAATTGAATTTGAGTGGTGTGGTCGTGTGCAGGGTGCACAGAGGAAGGGTTTGCCCGCGCATCGCAGAAGGAGCTTCTGCTAAAGGGATGGAGGGGTGGGAGGGCCCCCAAGCCCGTATTTCACAGGCCCCAGGGAGAGGGGCTGGCACCCCGAGGGGAAGGGGATGCAGTGCCCACGTGGGAGTGGTTGGAGCCCTTGCCCATGGCTGGGGGGCCGAGGGGTGGGGGTCACCAGAGTTAGGATTCCCAGGTCTCTAGTGGTACCTCGTAAACAGTAATTTTTAGGGGCATCTGGGTGGCTCTAGTCGTTTGAGTGTCGACTCTTGATTTCGGCTCGGGTCATGATCTCGGGGTCCTGAGTCTGCTTGAGATTCTCTGTCTCCCTCCCCCCTGCCCTCCCCTGGTGTGCGCACGCACGCGCCCTCTCTCTCCCTCTTCCCCAAAAGCGATTTTCACGCTCTTGTTTCAGCTCTGCTCCAAATTCAGTAAAGCAGACCCCCCACTTCCTGCTCTTCCTCACACGCAGGCCCCGACACCGGCAGGAAGGCACGTGTGGACCAGCGTCCAGGTAGTAGTAGCACCAGAGGCCACTGGAACCGGGCATGATTCCCAGGTGAGACACCAGCAGCGAGACCCAAACAGGCTGTAATGGGCTGCGTGAGCTTGCCGGGTCGGTACGCCGACAGGCCAAAGGACTCTGCCCCAGAGCGGCTCGCTGGGGGCTCTCACAGCCACGGTGCCAGGACTCAGCGGCTCCCACTCCCATGGCCGTCTGGGCAGACAGGGCTGCTCCACCCCCGCCTCCCCGCCGGGGTACCGGGTGCTCGTGCAGGCGCAGACCATCCCCTGCACAGCCCTCCCGGGTGGCCTGCTTACCTAACAGTCATCCTATCTCCCTTCTCCAAGCTGTGTTGGGGGAAGCCAAGCCCGAGCTAGTCAGCACAGGGCCACTTCTCTGGTCCCAGGAACGGCTTCGTTCAGGTCCATGAGGCACCAGGAAAAGTTTTCCTGACGCTTCTGGGAAAGATCGCAAGAGAAGACCCCTAGAGAAGTCCCTGTCCACACAGCCATGTATGAAGATGAGGCCAGAATGCTGCAGCCAACTCGCTCCCCACTGAAGATCCAGGGGTTCATAAAGAAGGCAGGGAATTGCCAGACCCTGATTGAGCCGTACCTGGTCTCCACACCATCGCCAGACCATTTCAGCTTCGTGGGCCAAAATACCCTCCTTGGCTTTTGGGCCAGTTCACAATTGGGTTTTCTCTTCCTTATAATCAAAAGCATCCTGGGCAGCCCCGGTGGCGCAGCAGTTTAGCGCCGCCTGCAGCCCAGGGCGTGATCCTGGAGACCCTGGATCGAGTCCCACGTCAGGCTCTCTGCATGGAGCCTGCTTCTCTCTCTGCCTGTGTCTCTGCCTCTCTCTCTCTCTGTGTGTCTCTATGAATAAATAAATAAAATCTAAAAAAATAAATGAATAAATAAATAAAATCTTTAAAAAAAAAAAAAGCATCCTGAGACCTCAGTTGGCCCTCCTACCCCAAGCTGGGAGAGGGGCTTCCCCTGGGGCAACACCCCACTCCCTCAGAGTCCTCATGGGCCTGCACCATGTGCCTGTGTGTCCCCGACCCATCACCATACGGTCACCGACAGCCAGGGCCGCGTCTGCCTCACCCAAGTCCCAACACTAACCAGCCCAGGGCCAGCGAGGAGGGCGGCGAGGGGGAGACCGTGGGACTCCTCCTAATGAGTGCTCAATGCCACGCTCTCCATCCTCAAACCCCGATCTCGGTTCTACACCTCTCCCACCCCCGTGCTGGATTTGAATATCCCGACTACCCAATCCAGACGCCTCCTGACACCCTGCGAGCACCAACACCTGCTGCAGTTCTTGGAATAAAATTCAAGCCCCTGCAAGCACCTGAAACACTGACTCTTCACGTCTGTGCCTGCGGCCACCTCATGCCACCTCCACCCCAGCCCCACTCTCTCTGCTCCAGCCACACAGGCCTCAGGGCTGTCTGAGGTTGCCCCTCAAACACTTCAAGCTGCTGCCGCCTCGGGGCCTTCCCACGGGCTGTCTTGGCTACCTGGAGCACAGCGGCTCCTGCAGGGAGGAAGGGACCCATAAATGGTTCCTTGTTATTACCGCTGGCTCAAGTCCAATTCAAGAATTCAATCTGAGGGCACCTGGGTAGCTCGGTCGCCAGAACACGCAACTCTTAATCTCAGGGTTGCAAGTCCCAGCCTTGCATTGGGCTCTGTGCTGGGTGCGGAGCCTATTAAAAATAAATAAATAAATAAAGAGGGATAAAAAAATTGATATTGGAAGCAAATGGGAATCCAAATGCGTACTGCACATTATGGAATTATGTTGTTTTTTTTAAAACATTTTAAGTGATTTCTATACCCAAAGTAGGGCTCAAATTCACAACCCTGAGATTAAGAGTCGCACATTCCACCGAATGAGCCAGCCAGGTACCCCTATGTTAACTGTTTTAAGCAGAGGTGCCTGGGTGGCTCAGTGGTTAAGCGTCTGCCTTCGGCTCAGGTCATGATCCTGGGGTCCTGGGATCAAGTCCTGCATTGGGCTCCCACGCAGGGAGCCTGCTTCTCCCTCTGCCTGTGTCTCTCATGAATAAATAGATAAAATCTTTAAAAAAAAAAAAAAGCATAGTAATAGTATTGTCATGTTAAAAAAAAGGGATCCACACTGTGATATTTATGGAGTCTGGGGACTACTTAAAATCATACAGGAGGGGATCCCTGGGTGGCTCAGCAGTTTGGCGCCTGCCTTCGGGGCAGGGCATGATCCTGGAGTCCCGGGACCGAGTCCCATGTTGGGTTCCCTGCATGGAGCCTGCTTCTCCCTCTGCCTGTGTCTTTGCCTCTCTCTTTCTCATGAATAAGTGAATAAAATCTTAAAAAAAAAAATCATACAGGAGCAGGTGTGGAGGGGGGGGCTGGAGGTGGGGGAGTAAGCAGGTGAAAGCAGGTGGGGGCGAGCCCAGACCAGGTGTGGCTGCAGCGAGGCAGCAGCTCACACTGGGCCGTCCTGCTTACTCCCAAAGGTGTTTTAACAGCACAGAACCAACGGTGGTGACCTGGGAGCTGCAGGGGCATCAGAGGCACCCAGAACTTAGCGGAGAACAAGACCTAACGAAGAGGGACTTTCGGGGTGCCCGGGTGGCTTGGCTGGTGAGGCGTCTGCCTTTGGCTCAGGTCATGATCCTGGGGTCCTGGGACCGAGCCCCGCATCAGGCTCCCTGCTCAGGGGGAACCTGCTTCTCCCTCTGCCTCTGTTCTCTCTCTCTCTCAAATAAATTAATAAAATCTTTAAAAAAAAAAAAAAAAAAAAGGAAAAGCAGCAGCAGCACTTTCCAGAAGCCCCACCCGTGCCCCTGCTGGTTCAAAGCCCTCCCTGGCTTTAACCACCAAAGCCTCCCTGTAGATAACCAGGGTGCCCGCCCACACGGCCCACACAGCCCACTGTCCACAAGGGTTTTCTCTGCTTGCTTTTTTTTTTTTTTTTTTTAAGATTTTACTTATTTATTCATGAGAGACACACAGAGAGAGGCAGAGACACAGGGAGAGGGAGAAGCAGGCTCCTTGCGGGGAGCCGGATGGGGACTCAATCCCAGGACCCCGGGGTCACACCCTGAGCCAAAGGCAGACGTTCAACCACTGAGCCACCCAGGCGTCACTCTCTGCTTGTTTTAATTTCACCTCCAGGAGGGGGAAGGGAAGGGATGGCTTCCCAGGAGTTTCTGGACTCCTGACCTGCCAAACCAGTTCCTTCTGATGGACACTCACCAGGCTCCCCGCCCGTCGGCTCCATCAGAAGAAAGAACTGCTTGCCCCTCAGCCAGGGCAGGAGCAGGTTCCACACAAGCTCACTCTTCACGCTCCCCATGGTCCGTGGGTAGAACCAATACTGCGAAACACACTTATGAAGGCGCCACACCTTGTCACAGGTGCTGAGCACAAGTCAACTCATTCGCTCCTTCCAGTAACCCCGAGTCGGTACTAACATTGCATTTACAGATGGGGAAACCAAGGCACACGGAGCGGCAAGCAACCCCAGTTAGCAGCTCCAGGGCACACAGCCAGGGGGCGGGGAGGTCAGGAGCCGGGCTCCAGGGCCAGCTGCTGAGCAGAGCGCCACCCTATCCCTCCTAAATGCCCACGACGTCCCCTCCGAGCCCCAGGACAACCTGCTGCTTATGTAACCTGTTTGAGAGGCAAGAACACGGGGACCCTGACTCCCGGGTCTCCCGCCCTACGGGGACCCAAAAACCTGGACGGCACCCAGAGCGGGCTGCCGGAAGTTCCAGGAGCCAGGACTCGGGAGCAGGTGTCTTCAGCAGGAGCCCCACAGGAGCATCTCCCAGGCCATCCCTACACCACCCAGTGCGGTCCCCAGAAGAGCTCCCCTCGGCTGTGCCCCCGAGGCCCGGGATGCCTCTGGACACACCCAGTACGTCTTCCCTGAGCATCCATTTCAAGCCAAGGGTTGATGGAGAAGTTTAACAGTTTATCTGAAAAGAAACCAGAGAGAGCATTCTTTGATCCTGACGCTAACTTCCGAGGCATCTGAAGGACCGTCACCTGCAGGCTTTGAACATCTCCACCGAGAAGCCTGACCCCAGTGGCCCGGAGGTGCCACAGCCTGGCAGGGAGGTGAGGACGCTGCAGCCACAGCTCGGTGGGCATCCAGCTGGCTCTCCACGCCCGGGCCCTGCGCCCTCGGAGAGTCACCTGAGCCTCCCTGCCTCCACGTCCTCATCTAGGGGGATAGTCACAGCCCTCCTGCCTCGGGAGGCTGCTGTGAGCGAGCCGTGGGGCAAGCGAGCCTGCAGGTCGGGGCCTGATGGCCCTTAGGGAAGGGTGGCCAATGGAGCCGTTTCCCAGGTTAGGAGGCTGAGTCCCTGAGAGAGGAAGCGACCCTGCTCAACACCTAGGTTTCTGCCTCCCCTTGCAGCTTTCTTTCCCCTGCCGTCTCTGTGCCTCAGTGTCCCCAGCCTGGAAAGAGCATTAAAATCAAAGGATGGGATGTAGTCTTGGATGCGGCCAAAGATAAGCCCAAAGATAAGCACGCCAGGCAGCTCCAGGGTGCTCTGAGCTCTTGCTGTGCCCCCTTTGACTGAAGCCACTGTTTACGGCGCACCTCCGACTCAGCCTGGAAGAGCCTGTTAGGGAGAAGCCGTAGATCTACACGAGGTCTAGTCAAGGAAGTTTCCAGACCTTAAAACATCTCACTGAGTCCCATTTCAATGATTCAGTGATGTTATCTACGTGAATTCCTACCGGCTCCACCTATCAGGTCCTCTGCAGGCATTCCCACCCCACCTTATGGGTGAATAACTACCCCTGCCCAGTGTGACCCCAACCTGCATACCTTCCATGCCTACCTCCCCCATCCATCTTCCAGTTCAATGGCTGCCTCCTCCAGGATGCCCCCCGTGACCCCCCTCTAGCCCCCAGCTTCCCTCTGGGTCTCCTGTGTCCAAGGACTGTGGAGGCGGCTGTCCACAGGAGGAGCTGGGCTCAGGCCAGTACCCCGTGTCCCTGCTCACTGCCCCCTCCCGGTGTCACACGGAGGAATGGTCAGTCACTGTATTAAAGGAGAAATGCACGAATGAGATCCCCCACGGCCAACAGAAACCAACCAAAGGATGCTCACTGTTGAATCTTAACTTAAATTCCGAGTTCTCACCAGCATGAATGTTAACACCACGTTTCACAGATGTGCTGAAGCACAGCGTAGCCTCTGACCCAGCACCTCCCAGTCTGTGGCCACCAGACAGCCAGGGCCATGTCCCCACCCCTATGCCCCCTTCCTGAGGATTCTAAAGGTCCTTCTCCAGGGGCCTGGGGAGCCACCCCACACAGCCCCAAGCCAGTGCTGCAGTCAGTGACCCCAGGAATTCTGGGACCAGGCCCCATGCCAGGGCTTGAGAACCGGGAGAGGAGCCAGGGCCTCACCCCTAACTGATTGTGTGTTCTGGCCCACTCACTCCTGGGCTTCCACCCCTGGGGCTGGCCCAGCAGCAGCCCAGCCAGAGCCCTGGCTTTGAATCAGCCTAGCACCTGCTCAGCCTCAGTTTCCTCATTTGTCAAATGGAAAGATGCCTCCCACCTCCCTGGTTTGGGGTGAGGGGGCTGATGTGCCCGTACAATATGCAACCCTGCCAAATGAGAGACCCCAAATGGGGGGGAAATGGGAGGCCAGCAGACAGGCAGATGGCTGGGGAGGGGGCTAGGGGTGAAAGGGGATGGGGCAGGAGAAAGGGGAGGGGTGGAGGGAGGGAAGGGGTGCAGGGGTGAGAAAGAAGAGGAGTGGTGGGGAGGGTAGGGGTGCAGGGAGAGGGGGAGGAGTGGGAGGAGGCAGGGAGGGAAGGAGTGCAGGGCCAAGAGGGAGGGCGAGGAAGGGGAGGAGAGGCAGGGAGGGGAGGGGGTGCAGGGTTGAAGAGGGAGAGAAGAGGACGGGAGGAGGCAGGGAGAGAAGGGGAGGGGCTCAGGCCGGGAGCAGGGAGGGGAGGGAGTGAGGGAGAGGCAGGCAGCTGGGACTGAGGAGGTGCGCAGCCGGCGAGGAGGGGGGAGAGGCAGGGAGGGGAGTGGGTGCGGGGCCAGGAGGGGGAGGAGAGGGTGCGGGGCCAGGAGGGGGAGGAGCGTGCTCCAGGAAACCCAGAGGGGAGGGGGGGAAGGGCGAGCAGACCCCCCCCCCGGGCGGGGCCGCTGGGCTCGCCCGCCTTCCCGCGCAGGTCACCTGTCGCCGGGCCCACCTGGGCGGTGACCCGGGGCGGCCGCCCGCTCACACCGTCGGAGCCGCGTGGCGTCCCCACGCGAGGCTCGGGCGGGCTCCCCGCGCAGACGCCGGGCCCCACCTGCCCACAGCCCCCCGGCGCCTCACCTGCGCTCCGCGGCCGACCCGCCTCACCTGGCCCCGCCCCGGAAGTGGCCCCCGCCCCGCGCCCGCCCGCCCCTCGCCCCGCCCCGGCCCGCGCGGCGCTGCGGTTCTGGGGCTCGGACGCCCGGGTCGGCGGAGGTCGCGGCGGGGCTGGGACCGGCCGCACAGGTGAGCCCGCGGGCGGGGGCGGGGGCGGGGGGGGGGAGGTGCCGCGAGCCCCTGGCTTAGCCCCCGGGGCGCGCCTGCGTCTCGCGCGGGTCAGGCCCCTCCTTGGCACAGCCCACCCGTGCGGCTGGCCCCTTCCGTGCCCACCCGCCTGCCCGCGCTGGCGATGTGCAACGTGAGGAGCAGGCAGGAAGCAGTCCATAAAATCTCCCAAAGCGTCTCCTGGGCCCGGTGCTGCCTTCCTGGGCCGCGGTGGGGACCCCACGCTGAGCTCAGAACTCCCCAGAGACCGCGGCCCTGACCCAAGCTGAGGAGCCAGGAGGAGGCCTTCCTGGAGGAGGCAGTGTGACGGAGACTTGGGCCTCTAAAGGGTCGTTCGGGCCAAGTGCTGCATTTCCGCCCGTGGGAGCATTACTTCCCTGCCCTGAAGCCCCCCCCACCCCCCCGCGGCCCAGTCTGCACCCCGCTTTTGCCTACACCGGCTGATCTCATCCAGCCTCCTGCTCTCAACATGGTCTATACCCTGATGATCCGAAACAAAGATCTGCTGACCAGAGTCCTGCCTCCACCTCCCCACCTGCCCTCTCTGTGTGGAGGCCTGAGGGCCAGCTGGAGCCCCTCCCCAGGCTTCCTACCTCATGGTCCCTGGGCGCTGTCCAAACCCTTGGGGTCATCCTTGGCTCCCCTCCAGCTCCCACGTCCCATCTGCAGTCCCTCAGCAAGCCCCACGGCTCTTACTCCAGAGTAGATGAGGCGCCACCACTTCTCTCCCCCACACTGGCCCAAGGAGACGGGGCCACCAGCACCTCGCAGATGGCTCATGCAGCGGCCCCCCACCAGGCCTCCCTGCCCCACCCTGGCCCCTTTGATCTGCCTCCACACAACAGCCACAAGAGCCTTTCATGCCTCGCCCCAGCACCAGTGCTCCCCTGACCCAGGTGGAGAGGGACAGGTGGCTCCCCAGTCCCAGGCTGCTTTGCATGGACGGTGGCACAGCTGCTGGTGGACTGTGTGTGATGGGCTCTATGGTGCCCAGTAGCCACCATCCAGCAGCCAAAATAATCAGGCATGCTGACCTCTCCCCATCTCGGGGGGGGGGGGGGGGGGACTGATTGCAGAGGCCAGCCGGCATAATACCCCCCCTCCTTAATGGTAATGGTGAAGGTTCTCGAAGTAACTGGTCCTGGCTGGAATAGTTGGGGGAGAAGAAATCCTGCTTCCTCCTTTTCCCTCCCCCAACCTAGATGAGGAAGGTTGGTGCACTGGACTCACCAGGCCATCCTGTGACCACAAAGTGGTCTAAACAGAGATGACAAGGAACCAGGTCCTCCAGAACCCCCGGATCAAACCTGCCCCAAAGCCTGCCCTACTTCTGGACTTTTTAGTTTGATGCACCAATAAAGTCTCTCGTTTAAACTAGTTCACAGTTTTTTATTCCTTGCAACCCAAAGCATCCTCTGATAACACACCCTTATACTGTGTTACCAAATTGTGGAGTTTCTCTCCTGACACTAGCAGAAAAAAATTGAAATTTAAATTTACATAAAAAAAAAAAAACAAAAAAAAAACAGAGAAGGCCTCTGACTGGCTGAGTCTGAGACACATAACCTTTCCAGGGGCAGGAAGGGAGTTAGACCAGGGCCTTATCCTCCCCAAAGTCAAAAGACAGTCTGCTTCCCGCCGGTTTTGCTAATGATAACCATGAAATACATGAATATGGATTAGTGTGGACAGGACCAGTGCCCGGCACGAAACGTTGGCTGTTTCCATCCTGTGGCAGGCCGGGGCTGCGAGGCCGTTTGCTCCCGGCTGGGCTCAGAGCTGGCGCCAACCCCAATCAACGTGGATGAAAGGATGACCCCCCGTTTCCTGTTACCATTAAAAGAAGATTCCCACGGCCTCTGTGCTGACCTCGGGTGGTACCTTCTAAGTTCTTTCCCATGTATCTCTCACTCTCTCTCTGTCTTTTTTTAAGATTTTATTTATTCATGAGAAACACAGAGAAAGAGGCAGAGACACAGGCGGAGGGAGGAGCAGGCTCCTCACTATGAGCCCGATGCGGAACTCGATCCCAGGACCCTGGGATCACGCCCTGGGCCAAAGGCAGACGCTCAACGGCTGAGCCCCCCAGGCGTCCCTCCCGTGTATCTCTTAACTCAGGTGAAAGACCCTGCAGGCAGAGCATCCCCTGTTGGGAACCAGAACTACCCCCTCAAGCAATAGGCCTGCCCTGAGCCAGCAAGTCCCCAGGTGACTGAGCCCACGACAATGACGACCTGACCCTTACCGCCCACCTGTTCCAACCCACTGACCTTTGTCCCACATTTTCCAGGTATAAACCTGGATGTCTTTTTAGCTCTTTGGGGACAGCGTTTGAGATGTCGGTGCACTGCCTTCCCGGCATTGACCTCAATGGAATAAACTGCTTTCCTGTGTCACCATCACTCATCTCCCTGCCTTTGGATTTTGTCAACGAGTGGCTGGACCTGGTCTCTTTGGGGCCCCGGAGCCAGGCGCTCCCACACCCCTGCTATCCATGTGCATCATCACCCAAGCAGCGGCCTTTTTGTGTGCAAAGAATTTGTAACCATACTCACCGGCCAGCCTGTTCAACTAGCACCTTGCACCTGCATCTTATTCTTGCGTACACTGCTTGCTCCCAAAAGACTCTAGGTAGCGAAGAGGGGACTGTGGTGCTAACTTCTCACACCCATACATGTGTGTGCCTCTGGACAGAGCGGGAATGGGCCTATTTGTACACCAAATCCTTCTCTCTCAAAACATGACAATGACATCAAGGATTTGATTCATGCCAGTGACTCACACACTCGATCCACACTCCATCGGGTTAATCTAGTGCTTTGTGTCTCTTGTCCTTTTTGGAATACAAACATCTTTTTTTTTTTTTTTAAGATTCTATTTATTTATTCATGAGAGAGACACAGAGAGAGGCAGAGACAGAGGCAGAGGGAGAAGCAGGCCCCACGCAGGGAGCCTGATGTGGGACTTGATCCCAGGACCCCAGGATCACACCCTGGGCCGAAGGCAGGCACTAAACCACTGAGCCACCCAGGCGTCCCAGGCATCCCCAAACATCTTTTTTTTATTATCAATGCAAGATCAGTCTCCCACAAAAGAGGGACAATTTGCAGGTTTTCTGTTTTAAAAAGCAACTTTGGACAGAAGAGAAAATCCCCCAGTCGCCGTGTGGCTGGCCCCATAATTGCACGGTATTAAGACACGGAGGGGGGGAAAATGCCACCCTCCCCGCACTTGTGTTTGTGAGACTTTCATACAAATTCCACAGCTATAGCTTAGTGGTCATAACATGCGTACGATAAGGCAGTAATGCAGAATGATTACAGGGGAAACAATGCAGGTGTGTTCGCCATTCATGGTAAAAGGAAGGAGAAAGAGAAAGGAACAGTAAAACCCAGGCGGGTCCCGGTTAGGTTCCTTTCTCCATTTTTCCCCAAGTGCGTCTAATCAGCAAGCCACCAGTTACTCATTTCCTTTTGTTGCTATAACAATAACTCCGTGCATTTCAAATGCCTTGCAAGAGAAGACAAAGAATAATAATGCGAAACGAAGGAATTACATCTGAATGGCATTATTCCCGGCTTTATTAAATTTGCTCTTACAAATGTTTATGAAGTCGGAGAGTTGGCTCTTCCCCAAGCAGCAAATTCCACGTTAATAAGCACTGGGGGCTGGAGAGCTTGAAGAAAGGAGGAAATAAAGATCCTTTGGTCCAAGGTCTTAGGCTGCACATTTGTTTTCTCTCAAATTAACTCTCCCTGCCAGCTGCTTGAGCCAAGACTTGCTCTGCTTTGAACCTTATTAAAACCTCGAAACCAGAATTTCCCTGCTGAGTGTGGGCGCGGCGGCTGGATGGAGCCTAAAGGGATCTAGATCGCGCCCCACTCTCTCCCTTGCGGGCCAGGCCCCTGAGACCCGGGGCCAGGCGAGGGCCTCCCTGCAGCGGTGCAGCCCGGGCCAGCTCCCAGTTCAGGGCGGGTTTCCCACCCGCCCTCCAAGCCTGCTCCCGCCCCTGTTTCAGAGCAAATACATCTGGTTGTTAGCACTCACTGCAAACTGAGTACAACCCATGTGCACCCTGCACGATGCTTTCTGGGATCATTTGGACCTAATTATTGAAATCCTGTGGATTTGCAACTGAGCAGGCCACACTCTTGATGCCCTATCTGACATGAGGGTGGGACACCGGTTGTGCCATCTGGCACCCTGCCCCTTTCACATGCCCCTGCTACACTGGGATTCCCACTCCTAGTCTCTCTGCCCAAGGTGGCCAGACAATGGGTTTACCCGTTTTCCTTCGCAACCAGGGCCCAAACAGGGACTTAGGCTCCACCATCATGATGTATGCTCTTAGGGAGGAAGCAGTCCTGGAATATATTACAGTGGAAAGGGTGGCTGGGCATGTGAGTGGAGGGGTGGAGGCTGCGGTGGCTACAAGTACCTGGGACATGATTGGTGTCAGTTCTGGTGGCAGCTGGAGCATCTCTGTGCAACTGGAGCATCTCTGTGCAGTGGGGGCATCTTGTGCAATCGTAGTGTCTCTGCAGTGGGAGCATCTCTGTGCAATGGGGGCATCTGTGCAGTGAGACCATCTCTGTGCAACTGGAGCATCCCTGTGCAGTGGGAACATCCCTGTCCAGTGGAAGCATCTCTGTGCAATGGGAAGATCTTTGTGCAGTGGGAGCATCCCTGTGCAGTGGGAATATCCCTATGCAGTAGGAGCATCCCTGTGCAATGGGAACATCTCTATGCAGTGGGAGCATCTCTGTGTAACTGGAGCATCCCTGTGCAGCGGGGGCATCTCCGTGCAGTGGGATCATCACCGTGCAGTGGGGGCATCTCCACACAGTGGGGGTGTCCCTGGCAGGGCCTGCAGGAGTGGCTGTTTTCCCATCAGGTGTGTCCCTTGGAGTGGGTTGGGGTCCCTGCTCCTGGAAGGAGTGGTGCCTCGGTGTTGGCTCTCCCACTCCCGACGGCTGGGATCTCCCAACATCCTTTAGCGACCTCCTGCCCTATATTGAGACAGAATCTACTTCGGGGGCTGGCAAACACGAACCCTGCCAGATCCCGCGTCCTCCCATCTCCCCCCGCCAAACACAGGCTGACATAAATCCCCATAGTGAAAAGAGAAATGTCAGCATGAGAAATTCTTCTTGTGATGATGTGGATGATACTTTACATTTTTATAGCTTTTTACAGCCTGTTAAAGCGGTTCTGAGCTCTAAGCAAACACATCAGTCAATGGGGAAGAGCGTTCTTGGGGTAAGACCGTCCGTTTATTATTAAGCCATTATCACTTTCAGGTCAAAACCCATTAAGCGCTTGTCTACCCCATGCATTGTCTGCGCAGAGCTACTTAATCAGGGACGCTGGTGTCTGGGAGCTTACAATCCTATAGCCGGGCTCTGCATGTGTCCATAGTGTGTGCACAAGCAAAGAAATATCACCAGCCACAGAATTTTGTGTCTGGAAAAATCCGTGCTACAGAAGCCAGAAACTGAGGATGGAGTACCTGCCTAATGTCACGCAGCAGCGACCAATTCAGGATCAGAGCCCAGGGTCCCGGCTCTGCCCACATGGGTACGTGTGCATATAAACATATAAAACCGCGTATCCCCTTTGGCCTTCTCCCCCCGCTCACAAACCACTTTGGAAAGAGTATTTTTTAAAATATTGTATTTATTTATTATGAGAGAGAGAGGCAGAGACACAGGCAGAGGGAGAAGCAGGCTCCATGAAGGGAGCCCGATGCAGGACTCGATCCCAGGATCACGGAATCATGCCCTGAGCCCCCAGGCGTCCGAGGGAAAGAGCATTTGGGAAAGAAGAGTGTATCAGTCAGGTCAAGCCTGGGTATGCCACTGTAACAAACAGCCCCCCCCCATCTCAGGGGCTCACACAGATTTAGGTCTACCTCTCATTCACACCACATGTCTGCAGCCCCCAAGACCTCACCTAGCAGAGCCGTCCCGTCTAGAACAGTGCCACTCACCACACAAAGGGAAGGCGAGCTCCGGAGAATCTCCACCTGGCAGCTCCCAAGGGCCCCGCATCCCTTCTGCAGAGAACGCGCCGGCCAGAGCTGGTCACGTGGCCCCAGCTGCCACAAGGAGACAAGGAAGTGGGGGCCTTCCAGGTGCCCAGGAGGCAGAGAGCAGAAGAACATCGTGATATTAGGGGCTTGAGTCTGTGCCCACTGCATCCCTGGCTGAAGCTGCACGGAGTCCCCAAGGTCACTGCTGGACACTCCCAGAGTTCGGAGACCACAGTCCCTCGCTGGAATAATGCTCCCCCCACTCAGGCCTCCACAGAGGGGCCAGCATGGAGCGCCCACACTCCCCAAGGAAAGTGCCACAGGGAGGGAAGGAGGTCTTCCTTCCCTGCTCTCTCCCTCCCTCCGTCCTGACCCCTTCTAAGTATCCCGCGCCGTCCTGTGAAGTACACTCACGCTGTGGATTCCTTCATTGTCCAAAACTGAAACCCTGTCCCCACTAGGCACGTCCGTCCCACTCCCCGAGCCCCCGGCAACCACCTTTCTATTTTCTTCCTCTGTGAGTCTGATGACTCGAGGGGCTTCCTATAAAATGGAATCCGACAGTCCTTGTCCTTTTGTGACTGGCTTGTTTCACTGAGCATGATGTCCCCAAGGCCCCTCCGTGTCGTGGCACGTGTCAGGATCGCCTTTTTTTTTAAGAATGAACAATATTCGGGGACGCCTGGGGGGGCTCAGCGGTTGAGCGTCTGCCTTCGGCTCAGGGCGTGATCCCTGGGCCCCAGGATCGAGTCCCGAGTCTCGCATCGGGCTCTCCGCAGGGAGCCTGCTTCTCCCTCTGCCTGTGTCTCTGCCTCTTTCTCTGTGTCTCTCAGGAATAAATAAATAAAATCTTAAAAAAAAAGACAACAATATTCCTTTGCGTGGATGGAGCACATTCTGTTTATCTGCTGGTCCGTCCATGGACACTGGGTCGCTTGCACCTTTGGGCTACTGTGAATCGTGCTGCTACGAACATGCAAATATCATTTCAAGTCCCCTCCTTCGGCCGACCTGGGTGTACACCCAGCAGTCTTTCTTTTAATTCACAGGCCAAGTAGTACTTTGATGGTCAAATGGGAAATCACACGTGAGTCAAATCTTTAGGAGCACACACCGACTTCCAGGCTTTCTGTCTCAGCCTGGGGTCTTCCCTTCCTTCTCCGGGGTCATCCTGGGCTCCAGGCAGCTCCAGCCAGGAGGGACTCCCCACTCCGATCTGTCCCTCCAGAGCACAGGTCTCCTCGCCCCTGTGATTCCTGGGCCTCTGGCCACCCAGCCCCCTGCGGGACCTTCCTAAAAGCCAGACTGACGCTACAGAGAGCAAAGCGGGTATTGCAGAGGACACCCCGTGGTCCAAGGCTGTGCTCACTGGGGTCTCAGGCTAGTGGGTGGCAGTTGTGGGGTGCACACACACACACACACACACACCCCAAAGCAAAGGTTAACTCTCAGAAGGGGTGCAGGCAGGCAGGCAAGGGCACTAGGAAGGTTATAGTGACCCACCCCCAGTTTTCTTAAATGCTACAGGGTGGGTGGGGCTCCCGTGACCTGTGACCACACTGGGCTCCTGGCCCCAGGTGACCTTCCTCTGACTTCCAGGGTGGACCTGGGGATCTTGCTACCTGAGAAATGGGCCCATCATCCATCAGGGTGGACGGTACTATTTCAGGGACGGTGTCCCCTGAAAATGTGTATGTTGAAGCCCTGACCACCTGAATGACTATATTTGGAGACGGGGTCTCCAAGGAAGTAACTAAGCTTTATTTTTTAAATTTTTATTTATTTATTCATGAGACACACAGAGAGAGGCAGAGACACAGGCAGAGGGAGAAGCAGGCTCCATGCAGGGAGCCCGATGGGGACTTGATCCCAGGACCCCGGGATCACGCCCTGAGCTGAAAGTAGATGCCCAACTGCTGAGCCACCCAGGTGCCCCAAGAAGTAATTAAGGTTTAAATGAGGTCAGAGATCAGGGGGCCCTGACCCCATAGGATTAGTGTCCTGAAGGAGCCATAGGATTAGTGTCCTGAAGGAGAGACATGGGAGGACCTCTCCATCCACCACTTGAGGGTCCAGTGAGAAGGTGCCCATTTGAAAGCCAGGAGCAGTGGCAGTGGGAGCGATTGAACGGGACAGTTGGGGGGCTGAGCATACCCCTCCCCAAGGCTTGAACAGATTGAGGAGTAGACACCCCAAGTGGGCTTGGACTTGGGGCCGCAAGGGGTGTGTCCCGCTCCTCGGAGGCCCTGCCCGGCCTGCCCAGATGGAGCCCCAGGATGGCAGGCCCACCTCTGGGCAGTGCTAGGGAGGAGGAGGGGAGGGGCCGGCTGCCTGGGCTGGGGGCCTCTCCAGGGGCGAGGCAGGCAGACCAGAGCAGCTCTGGATGCTGAGTGAGCCCCGGGGACAGGTGGCCCTCCCACACCCGCGCCCAGGACAGGATTTTCTTTACCTTTTCCAAGAAAAGGACCAAGGCTCCCTCTGGCCTGGCCTTCCTGCTCCCCAGAGGCTCCTCCACCATTCAGCTCATCCAGCAGGCATATGGCCCCGGGAGGCGCAGGTCCCAGCCATGGGTCCCCCGTCCCCGTCCCCTAATGCTCTGGCCAGCAGCCACCAGAGCTCTGCAGTGGGACCGAGGTGTGACAGGGCCCTGGCACGGCCGCCCTCTCAGCCGAGGGACCATAGCCGGCCTCACACCTCTTGGAGCCTCTGTCCTGTCGCCTGTGAAATGGGATGCGTGGTAGCAGGCAGCCCCAGGGACAGGGACAGGGGTGGGGATGGGAGGACGACGCGGGCGCTGGCCCAGAGCAAGAGCGTCAAGTTCCTGGGGGCCAGGACAGCTGCTGCTGTAAAATTCTCCCGGTCCCTGGAGGTGGCTTTCTCGACCTCCCGTTCTCCTGCCTCCCAAAGTGGGTGGGTCCTGGCGGCCAAAAGGGCCTTTGCTTGTTAGGAAGGGCGACAGGCTGGGTTTGGAAGCCTGGGACCAAGGGACCGAGCTGACCTTTTCTGCCAGAAAACAAGGAAGATGCCGAGGGGGCAGGGCCAGGATGGTTTAGTGCCATTGGCGTTACAGAGACAGAGAGACAGAGGTAGAGAGGTAGAGACAGAGACAAAGAGAGACAGAGACAGAGACACACGTATGCATGCGTGCATTAGTGTCTGCATAGATGAGCATGACCTCCAGGGGAACCTGAGTTCCAGCAGGGAATGCAGAGGTGTGTGCAGGGGGGTGGGAGGTGGAAACTCTCTCCTGCAGCCCCCCTTCCCCCCGACCCCACCTCCCCTCCCCGTGGGAGGTCCGTGAAAGCCCCTCAGTTCCCGGATGCTCTGGTGCACTGGGCTTGTTCATGGAGAATGTGATGAAGGAGGGGGCCTTGCTTTGGGGCCTGGGCCCCAGCTGCCCACTCTTCCCATCCTGGTCCTGTGTCTTCTTCCAGGAGGGGACCCTCCTCATTTTAGCCTCACCCCTCCTGGATTCCACGGGTGCAGGTGAGGGAGGCAGTCGGGGCCATGGAGCTCCCAGTGTCTTCAGCCGGGTTAGTCCAGGCCTGCCTTCCCGGGGCCCACGGTGTCGTGGGAATGTCACAGGCCTTAGGAAGGGGGGTGAGGGTGGGGGTGCCAGGGGAGGCTTGGCCAGGTTTCCCCTCAGGGAAACCAGGGAGCATCTTGCACTCGGGGAATCTTGAAGTATGCCAGGCAGAGGGGTCCGGCTCAGGGAAAGCAGAGAATGAGGGGTGCAGGCAGCGGTGGGAAGCAGCAAAGGGCCTCAGGGAGGGGAGTGTGTGTGCACACATGTGCATATGCACGCAGGGGTGTGCACGCAGGGGTGTGCATGTGCTGCACATGCATGGAGGAGGGAGTCGATGTGGGGAGCCCCAGCCAGAGGCGGCCTAGAGAGGCGCCCCCGTGGAGGGCCTTCCGCACCAGGCCCAGGGCAGCAGGCAGCTGCGGGGGGCTCCGGGAGGGCAACGGGGGGCAGCCCCCGTGCTGTGGAGCAGCCTCCCTGGCTGCCCTGGGGGTGCAGCTGGGGAGGGAGGCAGCCCAGCCGGGCGGGGGCAGCGATACAGGCAGGAGGGTGAGGCGGCATCAAGGGTGACAGGTGGGGCACCTGTCACTCCCAAGCGCTGGGTCCCGGCGACTCTGGCAGGAAGGGGAGGCCGGCGGCCCCCATGGAGGAAGCCAGGGAGCGCCCTGAACAGGGCCACACGGTGGGGGGCTCCCAGGGGAGGGTGCCCTGAGTCCCCCCCCCCGCCCCCCACCCTCAGAGGTGAGCCACAGGGGCTGGAGCGCCAGTCCTCAGCTCCCTGAGCTGATGCACCGGATGGAAGGACAGCAGCGTCATTTGCGTCCCTCCTGAGAAGCGCACGGTCGGCGGAGCCCGGGCCCAGGAGCAGCGCCCAGCGTCTGTCCCCAGCAGCGATCACACAGGCTCACGTCACACCCAGGGGGTGCTGCGACCTGAAATGTCACTTCAGGTCCTGACAAGTGGGCAGGGGGGTATGGGCCCGCGTGAGATCTGGCTGTGGCTCCGACCGGGGCGCCGCCACTGACACGTTCTGCAAACGGCGGGGATGTGGGGCGTCAGTAGCGTGCACCTCCCCTCGTCATCTGTGTTTTCTTGTAAAAGCGCCATTCTAAGGACGTGCTAGATGGGCTTCGCAGGTGCCCCAAGGAGTCACACAGACCGAGGCAGCACCCCGAGACGGAGAGCGGGACCCCCTCTGCAGCGCGGACATGGGGTTCCCGGGTTGAATCGTTTAAGACAGCTTTGTCGGTTTCTCCCAGATTTCCCGCTGTGTGGCCCTCTGTCCCCCTGCACCCCCGCCACCATCCTCTTCATCGGCTGAGGCTGCGGGATAGAGCGGGCGCCCCGTTCCCACCACCCTCCGGCTCCATCACCTGCTTTTGGGCGAGTTTCTGCCCGAAGCGCTACTGACTTTGATGCTTAGCGGGACTTCTCACTTCAAACCCTTGGAGCACCCGCCTCGGGACGGAGGGCTGCCGGTGTCTGGTGCGGGTCACGGCACGCGGGTCCCCTGGGGGCTGGCTGAGACGCAGAGTCCGCATCGGCAGGTGCAGGCTGGGCCCGAGATCCCCAAGCCCCACGCAGGGGCCAGAGAGTGTCCCGAGAACCTACAACGAAGACAGAAACATAAGGTGGGTTCTCACAGCCCAGCCCATGGGGAAGGTTCCCTGGTGATGCTGTGGGCGGACCAACCACGAATAGTGAACGTTCCACAGGCTCGCTGACCTGTGGCTGGGGCTCGGCGGGGACAGGACAGGCGGCCTCCTCGTGGGGGTCGGACTAATCACAGACCCCTCTGAGCGGGTCTCCCAGGAGCTCGAAGCCCCGGGGCCCCTTCCCGGGCCCAGGTCTCTTCCACGGCTTGGGGCTGCAGAGGTACGGGCTTCTCCACATCTAGAATGCCTGCACCGTAGAAGGTTCCAGCCCCACGTCCCGTGTCTGCCCCTGAAATTACAGTGACGAGTCCCGTGGAGGGAACAGGTGGAGGGACTAGGGGTGGCAGGTGGGGTGGGGTAGGACAGCAGGCTCCTGGGCCGCAGGCTTGCACTGGCCACAGCCAGCTTGGGGCCTGGCCTGAGCTCCCTGGCGGCCAAAGTGAGACCTGACCGGGGATGTGGCCTTCATCGTAAGAAAGTTTGGTTCTCGGAAGGGATGCTGGTGCTTCATCCAAGGCCAAGGCCCACACATCTGTACGTGAGACGTTCTGTGGATTGGGGGGAGGAAGCAGAAGCTGGTCCTTTAAATTATGTGACCCCTGGTCCTGAGTTTTCATGTCATTTACCCATTTATGACAAGATGTTTCGGTTTACCTTAAATGTGTTTTGAACAAGGCTGCTAGACCTGCTCCCAGCCCAGGTGATAAGCTGCTCCTCTAAGGGGGGGGTCCTGGGGGCAGCCCCTCCACTTCTTCAGGACCCACGCTCTGCACCCACCCTCCCGGGGGTTCACCTTCCCCATCACAGGTGAGGCACCACAGGCTGGCGTATGGGGTCTCCCTCTGCCCAGGGCAGTATTTGTCAGAGCTCCGGGGTCCCCACAGACAAAGGCCACACCTGGCCGTGAGCCCCTGTGCTAGCAGGTGCCACCAGAGTCCCCAGGGGCCTGGGATGCCCAGACCTCTGCAAGGGAGCCCTTAACACTAGGAGGTGGGCACAGAATAGAGGGCCCAGCCCCCCGGTGAGGGCAGAGCCACACAGGTCCCTGCCATTTCTGGCCTTGGCCTGGCTCTTCTGCCTGGAGGGGACCCTGCTGATGGTCATCACCCCCCATCCCAATCCATTAGCTGGCTCCAGGCCTATCCTGGGTTCCAGGAAGGAGCTGGGAGCCAAGGAAGGCAGTTCAGGGATCTCAGCCCCATTGGCCCAGCCGAGTGGCCCTTCTCGTTAGTTCTCCGACCTGGAACAGGCTTCCGGCCCAGTTCCCCTGAGGCTGGGGTTGCTCACTCTTGTCCTCCCAGCTGCCCGGCTGCCCCCTACTCGGGGCCGCCCACCTGTTCCTGGAGCACCTTCCAAGTGCCGGGGCGGGGGGGCGGGGCGCGGAGCTCCTGAAGTCAGTACATTCCCATCTTGTCCACAGATGACAAGCCAGAGCTCCTCCTGGCCGGCCGCCCCACGGCACATCTGTACCCCGAGCTGAAGCGGGGCTCCTGGCTGGGTCTCCTAGGAGATACGCAGACGGCTCCTCGCGCAGATCCCCATGGCTGGCGGGCCCTGTGTCGCCATCAGTGAGCCTCCCCTCCTGACCACCCAGTGCACAGCACTTTCCAGCCCCCATCCCATGGGGCCCCCTCCCCACCTCCAAGAGATGAACTCGAGGGGTGAGCCCTTTGAATGGGGCAGGGGGTTGCCTTCCAACCGGATGAGAAACATCCCCACCTGGCCTACAAGAAACCTCATGTGCTCTTCCCTCGCTGGTGGCCGTGCCCATCCCTGACCCTATGCGTGTGCCCTTCCTGCCACAGTCCCAGCCACTCCTAAGAGGCTACCCCGCTTTCCAGCTCTTCCTTTTCGGGGCCTCTGAGCCCCACTATCAGGATGGGGCAGAGGAACTGGGCCCCAGCAACCTGCCCTGGGACCGAGATGTGAGATCTGGGGGTGAGCCCCGGGGAAGAAGGTCTGGGGCCTGGCATCACAGACATGAGCTCGGGATCGGGGCAGACAGGTTTTATTCCATCCTCTTCCTGCCCACGGCCAGCCGCCCCGGGCAGAGCAAGGACGGGTGGCTCGAGGGTCTGGGACAGGCACACACAGGTCACGCTGTGGCCTGAGGCAAACGGGAAGGGGGTTAGGCAGGTCTGTGACCGACCCCCATTGCTCTGGGGATCATTCTGGAGGCCCGGCTGAGCCACAGGGTTCGGTGTCCACGGGGGTGGACACTGGCGGGCCGGGGCAGGCTGGGGGCGGTGGCAATGTCTGTTCCATGCACACACGGCTGCCCAGTGGACCTGGTGACCTGTGAGACAGGTGGAGCAGCCAAGAGGCCCCAGCACGGAGCGGGGCTGGGGGCTGGGGTGGTGGTGGTTTTTCCAACAGACTCAGGAAATGGCAAAGTGGCTGGCGCCCACAGGAAGGAGTATAAAAACCTCTTGCACACATGCACCCCACAGGCACACACACGGGGGCAGTAAAAACTCGGGGCCCTCACACAATGCTCTGCCGACCCCCGGCCCCCTCGAACTCGGATGCGCCAGAGCCACGGGCCCGGCCAAAGTCAATGAAGATCCCTTCCGAATCGGAGTCCACGGATTCCAGGATCTGGTCCACCAGGTTCTCTGGACTGGAGGAGGGCGGGGAGCCGTGGGCCGCGCCTGGGCCAGGCTCAGGGGGCTGGCTGGGTGGGTACAGTCTGCTGGGGCACGGCCCCGACTGGGGCACCGGAGACGGTCTGAAGGCCCCGGCGGGGCCCTGGCCAGGCGAGTCGGAGAAACCCTGGGGCTCGGGGCAGGACGTCATCTCCGAGACCGAGTGCCTGCGGATGCCAGGCCCACCGGCTGCTGCACCCTCGGCCTCGTGCTCCGCCACGGGGTTCAGCAGCGGGGTGTTGTAGCTCTTGGAGCGCACCACGGGGTTCTTGGCCAGAACGTCCCCTGAGCGGGAGCGGCGCAGGAAGTGCTTCTCTGCAGAGACAGACAGACGAGGTGTTAGGCCCGGGAGGCCAGGGGCCGGGTGGGCAGCAGCCACTTGGCAAACCCAGGCACCCGTGTGTTCCAGGCCCTTCCTGGGCCCAGAGGCCAGCCAGCACCTCCTGTGTGCTTAGCTCTGCACGAAAGGACAGCCACGGGGAAAAGCCAAATTGGTGTGGATCCTTGACCCAATCCCCATCTACCACTCCTGTTGGGGCAGCTCAGAGAGTGAGGGAGAGGCACGCGGGTCCCCACCCCAGCTCTGACATTGGGTCTGTCCCCATATCACTTCTTTGTTCCCCTGGATGGGCAGGAGCTGGGCGGGGGGGCTCAAGTCAACTGCTTGGTTCAAATGTGCATGTGCCTCAGTTTCCGCGCCTGTGGAAAATCAAAGATCTCAGCACTTCCTAAGTGCCAGTGCTTTCCCAGGCAGACACAACTCCACCTGCGTCAGACCTGGAGTCTGGCATGTGTATGTGGGGAGGATGACAAACCCACGTGGGCGCCCACAGGCCAGGTAGTGGTGAGTGCTGGGATGGGGGGTGGGGGCAGGATGACAAAGGATCTTCTCACTTGAGGCCGGGGCTGGGGTTTTATTTGGAGTGTGCTGGGTGCCCCAGAGGGCAGGAGATGGTGGCTGGGCCTGGGAGGGGGCCAGGATCTCAGGCTCCCACTCGGGGCCCCCAGCTCCATGGAGCGGCCATCATGCGGCAGGACTGAGCACGGTGAGCGGCTCAGGGCCCTTTCCAGGGCAGGAGACAGGTGCTCCCCGCCAGCAGCCAGTGGGCACTCCCAAGGAGCCCCTGTGCACTGTCCCCCGTCCACCACGCTTTCATGCACCTCTCTCCAGCCTGGCTCCCCTTCCTTCAGCTCACCGGTCACTTCCGGCGGGGGGTGGGGCTTCCCTGGGCTTCCCACCCTGGCGCCCCCATTACCCGGGTATGGAGCCCCTTGGACTCTCATCTGCTTGGTCCCTGGTGGTGAGAGCCCACGTGGTTGGGGCTTGGTCTATGGAGACCCCCCAGGGCCAAGAACAGGGGCCGGGGCACAGCAGACGCGGTTTACTGAGCCCAATGAACCAATGGGGCATGTGTTAAAGGAGCCACGTGGCTGGCTTCTGCCCTTCAGGCCAGGCAGCCCCACCCCTGCGATCCCCAAACAAGCTGGGTTCCTTGGGCTCTGGGCCTTTGCACATGCTTGTGCCCTCTGCTGGCCAACTCTTGACTTTCAGGACCGAACTCAGATGGGACCTCACTGGGAACACAGAAGCCTCTGCCGGGCTTTAGGGGAGTCATCACGTCGCCGTGTGTGGCGTCGGCCTACCAGGTCCCTGCACACAGCAGGGCTGGTGAATACTTGGGACCGGTCTGTGCCTGACAGAAAAGCCCATTCCCAGTGGGATCTGGTTCTGGCCGTCTATTCCCTGGGGGGCCTGGATGGCTGGATTCCCTGGGGGGCCCGGGCAGCGGTGGATGGGGCCAGAGGTTACCCAGCTCCCCGCCCACGGCCCAGTCAAGCCCTACCCAGGATGCAGGAATGTGTGAAGGGGCCCTCGCTGGAATAGAGGCCGTAGGTGCCCAGGTAGGGTGACACCACCTTCTGGATCAGCGTCTCCAGCCGCAAGTAGTCCTTGGTCACGCCCCGGGACTCGTGCACCCCCTGCAAGAGAGGGAGGGAGGCGGGTGGTCGCCGGACAGCCTGTTCCTCGCCTGCCCGGCCCAGTCAGACTGAGCTCAACAGTCACCACCAACAGCCAGACCCCCGGGTTTCTGGCCCCCATCCGAGCCTGTGGTGACCTCCCTTCCCAGCCCTCTTGAGTCGGGGTGTCTGTCCCTCCCTGCTTTGACACCCTTGAGGCTGCCCTCTGCACATGGCAGCTGGAGTGGCCTGAAAGATTGTGACACCCTGTGGCCACACCAGGTTGAGAAACCTGTACTCTGCCCTTCTGAAGAGAGCCCCCCAACCCCAACCCCAACCCCAAAGCCACACACTGGCCTCCCAGAGGCTCTGGGCAGTCCTGGGGGACGCACCAGCTGACCTCACTGAGCGACAGCAGCACCACCCTGGGGGTCCTTGCTCCTTGCCCCAGGGAGGCTGCCCCCCATCCTCTCCACACTGCCGCCCGGCCCTGCCAGCTGTCCACCTCCTCCCTGACCCCCCTCATCTGAGCTCTGAAGGGAGCTCCACCTCCTCTGGTTCCATCAGAGCCAGAGCCTGAGGAAGGCAGCCGCCCGGAGGACAGCCTGGGTGTTGCTGACGGGGTGCAAGCTGGTGCCCCAGCATCCCCGGCAGAGGGCTGGCACAGTCGGGCTCCAGTGAGCGCTCACGGAGTCACTGTCTGAAGGAATGAGGGGACAACATCCCTCCCCAGGGGGCTGCTGCTGGCTCACAGCACATGACACCCTTAGGACGTCAGATGACAGCTACAGACAGCCACACCGCCTACGAGAGACCCACAGACTAAACGTAAAGGGGTGAGGGGTGCCTGGAGGGGTCCGTCAGTGAAGGGTTCGAATTCTGATTTTGGCTCAGGTCACGATCTCAGCGTCATGGGATCAAGCCCCTCACTGGGCTCCGTGCAGGGCAGGGAGCCTGCTTAGGGTTCTCTCTTTCTCTAAAAAAATAAATAAAAATAATAGAAGCAGAGGGTTGAGAGCCGTGCCACGCTGGATGGCAGTCTCAGGAGGGCAGGAGCAGCCAAGTTACTTCAGACAGGGTGGACTCTGGCCCAAGGAGCGTCATCAGGAGTCACGAAAGTCATGACATAATGATACAAAGGTCAACTCTCTGGGATGGCGTGACAACCCCTAAGGTGCCTGCACCTAATAACAGAGCGTCCGGCCAGGTGAGGCAAACTGCTAGAGCCACGGGAGGGGCCGTGAATCCACTCATGGTGGGGGACCTCAACCTGCACGGAGACAGACCAGTGGGCAGAAACTCGGGAAGGACACGTGGAACTCAATGCTACCCCCAATCGACTGGATCTCATCACCAGCAGACTGCTCTCCCCCGACGATGGCAGAACACGCATCCGCAGCTCCCGTGGGACACCTGCCAGGTCTGGCCACGTTCGGGGCCGTGAGATACACCTTCACACATCGACAAGGACCAAAATCCTACAGTGCCTGCTCTCAGACCACAGGAGCATGAAGCCAGGACTCAGAACAGGAAGACAACCAGGAGATCCCCAAATACGTGCAGATGAAACAACTGACTTGCTTTGAAATAACCCATGGGTTGAAGAAGAAATCTTAACAACTAAAATGTTTCTGGTGAGGGATGCCCAGATGGCTCAGCGGTTGAGCACCTGCCTTCGGCCCGGGGCCTGATCCTGGAGACCCAGGATCAAGTGTCCCACATCGGGCTCCCTGCATGGAGCCTGCTTCCCCTCTGCTTGTCTCTGCCTCTCTCTGTGTATCTCTCATGAATAAGTAAATAAAATGTTTTGGGTGAAATGAACATGAAAACACAGTGAATGCACTGGAGGCCGTGCCCTGAGGGAAGCTGTAGCATCAAATGAATATACTAGGACAGAGAAAGCCGAAAGCCAATAATCTAAGCTTCTATTTCAGGAGACTAGAAAAAGGAAGAGCAAACAAAGTTCGAAAAAAGCAGAACAAATATAACAAGAGTAGAAGTCAGCGAGCCGAAGACAGGAAAGCCTCAGAGATAATCAACGCAACCCCAAGCTGCTCCTTGGAAAGACCAGCAACGTCTCTAAGCCTCCAGCCAGGCTGACTAAAACAGAGGATGTGAATCCCTAACAGCAGGAACGAAAGAGGAGCCATCACTACAGACCCCAGAGATCTGGGCAGTGGGGTTCTAAGTTGCCATGCAGGACCCCACGTTCCCGGGAGCCTCCTCCACCCCCAGCAACAGCGGCAAGGATGACCACGATGCTTCCGCTCAGCTGGGCCATTCCGTGAGCTTCACACTGCTTCACTCCTGAGACCTACAAAGGATGTCTGTCTCTGCCCCCGGGTGCACAGGAAGAGAATGGGGGACCAGGGGCTGCATGCCTGGCAGGCACTCCGATGCACAGTTGCTGCCCCGGGGCCTGGGAAGGAGAACGGTCACTCTGCTGGAGAAGCACAGGGAGCACGATTGGTCCCCAGCACATGCTCACCAGCAGCTGTGACGTTAGATCCATTTGGGACGGGAAAGCAGTGGGGACAAGGGCACCGGGGGCATGAGACAAGCTCCTTCAACGTGCAGGCCGGGCAGGGAGTGGTGCAATAGCACAGGCGTGCGGCCAGGGCTGTACCCATGGGTAGGGGGTGGGGGCAGGAGGGCAAGTCTTGGAGGCCGCAGGGCCAAGCCTGGGAAGCTGTGTGAGGCAGAGAGGCCACCAGGGGGTGGCACTGCCCCAGCCTGGCCCCCACCTACCTGTGTTCTTGGGATCAAGGTGGGACCCCCTTCCTGGTTCTAAATCTCGGTCCAGCCACTGAGTTCCCAGAAGTACCACCAGGGGCTTTACACCGGGTTTAACCCCCTAAGTGCTGGAACGTGCCCTGCAGGCAGGCGGTTTCACTGTTGCACAGGTGAGGAAAGAGGCTGAGACACAGTCTTGAGGTCCCATTTCCACCCAGCCAGGGGCCCCGAAAATCCTTCCAAATCCGTGGCAGGCCCGGCACCAGCTCCCACCCAGTACAGTCCATCGACCCCTAGACCTCCACATTCTTCAGCCCTTCCCTGCTCTGGAACCTTCACTGGCTGCCCCAGACCCCAGACCAGCCTCGCAGACCCTACTTTAGAAGGGCACCCACATGCTCGGGGGATACAGAACACTGACCTGTCCTCGCCTCGTAAGACGCAGGCGAGGACAGGCCTCATCAGCCCTGGATGGACGAGGACTCTACACCCTGCCTGTACCATGGGGCGGCTGACGGTCCCTAGCCTTGTCCCGCCACAGTGCGGAAACTGCGGGACACTGTGCCCATCACGGGGCCGGAGATGGGGCCGGAGATGCGGCCGTTCGCAAAAAGCCATGTTTGCGGCACAGGCTGGTGGCCCGTCAGCCCCTCTGCGGTCTCGGGCGGGCCACTCACTCCCAGGGGCTGGAGGGTGGCCGCCAACACCTTGCAGCTGCCGCCTTCTTGAAGCTGCCCTGGCGGGTGAGAGCCACTTGCACAGAAACCTCTGGAACCACCGTGGGGAGGCGGCCAACAGCCCCGACGACAGACTGGGGCGGGGCGTGAAGGCACGGCAGCCCCTGCCCATGAGGGACACCCTGGGCTCCCCAGGGAACCAGGTGGAGGCCAGGCCTGTCCTGAACGCTCACCTTCCCCCAGCACCTCCTGGGCTCCACCTGCTTCCCTCTCCCCTCACAGGTTTTTCCTGAGAAGCATCCCCACGGATGTGCCACGTAGACCCGAATGAGTCTCAGGCTCTGCCTCTGGGGGGCCTGGCCTGGTGCCCGGAGACGCGCCTCCACGGGCCCCCACCCACCTGCAGCACCAGCAGCATCTGGACGATGGCGGGGGGCACGCGGGCGTGGGTGCGGGCCAGCGCGTCCTCCAGCTTCACGCTCAGGGTGATGGTGTTCCGGAAGTGCAGCAGGGCCAGCTGGCGCACCGACGGCTCCTTGCCCTGCAGACAGAGTGCCGTGTCCCCCACCCTGCTGCCGTCACGAGACCCCTGCCTCCCCCCGCATCCACAGATCCGGGCCCCACTGACCCTCGGGGCCCCCCTTCCACCTCGTCCCACTCCCTGGACAGCCCCGGTCCTGAGGGGAGGCTCCTGCCCCACGCCGAGGCCCTACTGTGTGCTGGGCAGGGCCTACCACGCACTGCTCAGGGCTTCACGGGCCTGTACCAGGGGACTGTCCTTATTTCCCAATTGTGGGAGGGAAACTCGTTCTGAGACGCCCAGGGACATGCCCGTGACCGGGTCGGGCCATGACCTGGGTCCCGGGTGTCCCGCAGCTGGGGGCCCCTCACCTGCACCGGGTAGAAGATGGCCTGCAGCGTGGGCAGCACGTCACTGAAGAAAAAATCCCAGGTCTCTGCCAGCGAGTCTAGCAGTTTCTGTCCTGTGGGCACAGGCAGCCGTCGCTGCTCACCGCCCCTACCCCGTCCTCTCTCCAGTGTGCAGGAGGACACAGGAGCTGTGGGCCAGGCTCCAGGCCTTGGAAGGCCCCCCACCCCCAGCACTTGGCAGCCCCGTGGCCTGGGGTCCACTGTGTGGCCTCCCTGTGCCTCAGTTTCCCCGTCAATAAAGCAGGACAGTGCAGGGGTCAACTTCCCAGGGCCACGGGGATGAGGTGAGCTGTGACAGGGTCCCCGTGACGGGGCCCAGGGTGGAGGCGGCACTGGCTAGCACTGGCTGGAGGCTCCCATCCCCTTCTCAGCCTCGTCCTCCCCTCCCCCCGAGTCCCATGTGACCCCCCAGCAGGCGGGGAGTCCATCTGCCCACACCGATGTTTACAGAGCACTGACGCTGGGCACCGGGGACCTGTCACAGGACGGGGAAGCAGGACCTTGAATGGTGTTGTCTGCCCGTGGAAGGAAGGGGTGACCTCAGTGGGCAGATGAAAAGACAGAGCCTCTGAGATTCAGGTCTTTTTCCTCCAGGGCCCTGGTCCCTGTCACCCTGGGCTGCCCGAGGTGGGATCTGGGGGGCCAGGGAGATGGCGTCCAAGAACAGCATGTCCCAGGTAGGGCAAAAGCAGACAAGTGAAGAGGATGAGGCAGGGAGAGCTTCCTGGAGGAGGTGCCATCCAAACTGATGGAGGCGGCTGGGTTTGCCAGGATGGACACCCTCAGGGTGGGAGCCGCACAAGCAGATGTGTGGAGGGCAGGCCTTTGGTCAAGCTCTGGGCGCCTGTGCAGCCCCCGAGGGAGGAGGACACAGGCTGGCTTTGGGCTCCCCAGGAAACACAAAGTGCAGAAGCCTGGGCCCTCCCAGCGGGGATGAAGCCCTGCTGGGTCTGGGATAAGCAGGTCCCGGCTCGTATTGCCAAGGCCCCTGCTGCGAGGTGGGACGCCCCCCCCACGGAAGCCAGGCTAGTGACCGGCTGGATAAAAGGGGGTGCAGGGGTGTCTCTGGGTGAGGGGGGTGAAGTGCCACAGGCTGGCTGCCTCCCCAAGTACTGCTCGCAGGGGATAGTCTCGAGGCTCCCAAGGGACCGGGGGGGGGGGCAGATAAAGGCCTTCGCCTCCTGTCTTACTTTCTTTGGGCTCTGGGCCCCACACCTTCCATCCACAAAGGCCCAGATCTGTGGGGCTGCGGGGGCTCCGCGGGGCCCAGGGGGCGCCCCAGGCAGCCCATCCGACGGTGGCGGGGCCTCGGTGTGCGGCCCATCCGCTGGCACCAGGGCTCTGGGGCAGCAGCCAGTCCTGGGGCCCGCACCTAGCTCCGCAGAACCCGGGAGGGGTGGGGGCCGCCGCCTGTGGAGCTCTGCCCGTACAAAGGTCCCTTCAGGTCCCTGCCACCCCTGGCAAGAAGAAAGGCGGCTCAGTTCCCGGGGCCGGCCGTGGGGTGGCTCTGGGCATGGGCCAGGCCGCGGGGTGGAAACGCTGCGGAAAGCACATGTTGTCAAACACGGACGCCAGGCCCCGTCAGAGCCGCACGCTGACCGAGAGGCCGGGAAGCACGGCCTCGCCCACTGGCTGCGGTCTCCCGCGGGCTGAGGTCTAGGGGCACCGGCGAAGGGGCGGCAGGGCTGTGGGGGGTTACAGTTTCAGGCGGCACAGTGCTGGAGCCCTCTCTGCTCGCTGGAGGACCCCAGGGGAGTCCTGCGACTGGAGCCTCAGTGTGTGATCCTCTGACGACGGGCGTGATGACCGTCCTTGCGCGCACAGGGCGGCAGGCTCGCGGAGAGCAGGCCACAGGCACGGCCACTGGTGGGCGCAGCTGGGCCGCGTCCGTGCTGAAGCTCAGCAGAAGCCAGGTTCTCATCTGTCTCCCTTGATCAGCCGGGGAGGCCGGAGGGCACCAGGCTGATCTTGGCCCCGGTCTCAGCCCCGTGATGACCACAAGGCAGCAGAAAAGGCTGCAGCGGGGGCTCCGAGGAGGCCAGGCGGCCAGGAGGACGGCCCGGAGGAGTCAGGGCCGTGGCCACTGTGCGGTTTGGCCAAATGGCCTATAATAGGCTGGGATTCCTGCGGGACGAGGGAGGCCCGGGCCTAGGGCCTGGAGCCTGCAGGAGCCCCCGAGCTCCTCCCCAGAGTCCTGGAGCATCTGACAACCGAGGAGCCATCCTGGGGGCAGCCGGAGCCCACTCCTGTGAGCCACGCTCCAAGACCACAGATCCACATCCAGCCCCGGAGGGAGACTCCAGGTCTCCCATTTCCAGGAATCACTGGGCCCGGGAGCTCATGTCCAAGGCCCGGGTGGAGGCTGGAACGGGGTAGGCGGCAAGGTCCTGGGGCTGCCCACAAGGCCCCCTGTCGCCCTCCAGCAGAGGCACCGTTGAGGACACTGCTGGCCACAGGAATTGTCTCGAGAGCTGCCCTGGGAGCCACACCGGGGCAGGAGGTGGACGGGGCAGGCTCCAAAGGCCACCCCTTGGGGTGTGGTGCTGGCTATGTCCCCACGGCATGGACTGAGGGGGGCCGAACTTCCTCCCGAACAGACTGCGTTTTGAGGCCTGGCTCTAGGGCCACCATTTCCGTGTAGTCCTCCCTGACTGCCAAGACGGAGCTAACCTTTCCTTCCCCGGGCCCTCCCTTCAGCCTGACGTTTGGCATGCTGAACTGTCACCGTCTGGCCCACATCTGTGTCCCTAGTCGGGCCGTCGGTCCCTGCCAGGCAGGGCTGGATCTCCTCCATCTCCGAGCCCCCAGAGGCTACCTGGGGCCTGACCCGTAGTGAGCACGCGGGTGGGGCCCATCCAACCCCACAGCGCTGGGATGGGGACGCTGAGGCTCAGGCCTGTGGCGGGAGGGCAAGGGCAGGCCAGGCCCTGTGGCTCCCAGACTGGGGCTCCGTGCCCGTCCCTGAGGCCTGGGGAGGCTGGACGGCGCCGGCACTCCCCGCTGGTGGCCTGGCCGACACAGCCGCTGCAGGCGGGCTCTCCTGAGCTGCACAAAGCTTCTCTTCTCTGAAGATCCCGGCTCCCCTGGGCCAGAGCCGGTGGGTGGCACAGGCACTTCTGGAATGTGCCAAGTAAGGAGAGGGGCGTGGGAGGGTGTCTCCACCAGGTGCCAGAGCCTCACCACCCTGCCCTGCTGGCTCAGCTGCCGCCTCCTCCAGGAAGCCAGCCTGGGCCTCTCCCTCCCCTCCCAGGCTCCTGTCTCCGAGCCTCTGCCCGATACAAGGAGGGGTATAGGAAGCGCAGGGGACATGCTGCCCTGAGTTCCTCCGCTGGCCAGGGGGTCCTCCTCTGTGCTGTGGGCTACCACCCCTTCACCCTAGGATCCGAGTAAACTCAAGGAAAAACCTGAAGCAGTAGTAGAACCAGGCTGGTGCCTCAGTTTCCCTGTATGTGCAGTGGCTACAGTGATGCTATCTCCTTGGCCCGGACGTTGGGGATCCAAGGAGTCAGCAGCTGGCCAACACCCAGGACGGGGGAGCACAGAGCGAGCAAGTGCCTGGTGTAGAGAAGACGCTCAACAGACGCTGGTGGAGCCTGAGCTCAGCACGGGGCCTCGCACGGAACAGGCCTCAGCACAGGCTCCTGGGTCCCCGGAGATGTTGCTGGGACGGGGTTCAGGCGCCAGAGGCCCCGGGGCAGTGAGGGGAGCCAGGGCCTCCACCCGATATCTCAGCCCTCCTGGGCTCTATTGCAGGGGTGCGGGAGGGGGGATGCTCTTCCCAATAAGGTTCCCTCCTAGGATCAGATTCTGGCCTGGCTGCCCTGCTGCCCCCCACCCCGAGCCCTGGGGCCACAGGTCAAGCTTCCCAGCAGCAGCACGGCCCACACTCGGTCCCAGCTGCGGGGCCACCACTCACCCTCATAGAAGCGGATCTTGTCCCGCAGAATCACCATGCCTTTCGTCAGCAGCTGGTTCTGGAAAGCACGCATGGGGTGCCGTTACCGCCCCGGGGCTGCTGGGGGCAAGCAAGACCCCCAGGAGCCCCCTAGCTGGCAGCCGAGGCCCAGGGGGCAGGGACTCAGCTGTGCCCGCCACCCCCCAGCTCGCCCTGGGAGCACAGCGAACCCCCCAGAGGCCCGCTGCGCAGGGCAGGTGGCCACCTTCACGTCCCACCATGAAGGAAGGCCCTCCATGCAGGCGGGCTGCAGGCCAGACATCTTGGCCTGGGAACCACATCGGGGACTTGAGGCCCAATGTGCCGGGTTCCCGCTGTCACGCCACCCCAGCGTCACGGCCACTCATTTGAAGCGTCCAGAAGGGGAACGCTTGGACACACGGAGTGGATGGTAGCCGCTGGGGGCCGTGGGGAGTGGCGAAGGGGGGGCGGCTTGGAAATGTGGGGCTGCTGCTGGGGGCAGTACGTTCTGGAATTAGTGGGGTTAGCACCCTGAATGCCACTAACTGTATACTTGAAATGGGCGCTGCATGAGTGTCACCCCGTGATAAACCTGTCATGCTGAAGAACCAACCCTACAGCTGCATGAAGTGAGGCCTTGCACTTGGAGCCCACCCCAGGCAGGTGGTGTGAGCCGGGCAGGCAGTTCCAGGATTTCACGGGCTTTGCGGGCTTTGGACCAGAGGAGCTGTGACAAGTGTCAAGTACAGCACAACCTGGGGACTGGGGGCCTCGCAGTGCTGATGCCAGGCCAACAGCATCACCATGTGAGCTCAGGGCACTGGGGCCATGCTGTGACACAAACGTGGATGCTCGAGAGCCCACCCTGCTATGCCAGGGGATGAACGACCCGTCAGAAAACCAACCCCAGGGGCACCTGGGTGGCTCAGTGGCTGAGGCCCTGCCTTCAGCCCAGGGCATGATCCTGGAGTCCCAGGATTGAGTCCCCGCATCGAGGTCCCCACGGGGAGCCTGCTTCTCCCTCTGCCCATGTCTCTGCCTCTCTCTCTGTACCTCTCGTGAATAAATAAAATCTTTACTAAAAAAAAAAAAAAAAAAAAAAGAGAGAGACAGAGAGAGAGAGAGAAAAGAAAACCAACCCCATGTCTGCCATGAGCCAGGGCACGCATGGCACGAAGACTTCACCTGGATTGTTATTAACCTTCACGATGCTCCACGTGGGCTAGACAGGGAAACTGAGTCACAGTGGTGAGGTGGTCCTGGGAACCAGTGCTCCATGTACCCACCAGGAACAGGTGACCCCTGCCCTTTCTGGCCAGCTCGGAAAGCAGCCCCAGCCCCGCGGAGAGCAGACCACCCACCTGCAGGTACTCCGTGAAGAAAGACCCCAGCTCTGTCTTCAGCAGCTGCCTGTGGGCCGGAGGGGACACGGGAGTGAGGGACAGCAGGGCTCGGAGCCTGCACGGCATGGGGGGGGGACACGCCCCACCTGTCCCCACGCAGCGGGCCTCTGTGCGGCTCGCCCCAGGCTCTCAGGCACCTGCCACCATTTCACACAAGAGGCAGCTGGAGGCTCCCCAAAGGCAGAGTGGGGGCCATGGGCACCCGTTACGTTCTCGGGGGACACAGGGAGATGAGGGGCTCCAGCTCCTCAGCTCCATCCCTCCCCCTGCAGCCGCTGCACAGCCCCTTCCCCTCCCTCCATCCTCCGGTCGTCCTCCCCAGGGCATCTTCACGCGGCTCCTCCCATGCTCCACCCTCAGCAGGCTCAGAGAGGTCAAGTGACTCATCCAGGGCCACACAGGACACACCGAGCTGGGCTCTGACCCTTGTCCTTTGTACTCAACGTTGACAGCTCTGTGCTGCACACCTCTGGGGGCTGAGGGAACGGCGGGTGTCCTGGCCCAGACCCAGCACAGCCTGAAATGCTTGGGTGCTGTCAACGTTAGGCCTACCTGTCCTCTCCCTCCCCCTTGGAGCTGTGTGCACTCGTGCACACCTACACTCGGGGGGGGGGGGGGGTACCAAACTCACCTCCCCCCCGTACCCACTCTGTGGCTGCTCTGGTCCTCAAAGGCCTTTAGGGGCTGCAATGCTTTACTTTCCTGAAAGTGGGGACCCCCAGGACTGGCTGTCCCCCGGGGGGTAGGGGCGGGGGGATAAGTGTAGCCCAGAGGGCAGGTGGTTCGCGTGAGGTAACTAGCACCCCAGCAGCTGACCAGCAGTCACCCCTGGAGCTGGGGGCTTCGGGCAGGATCTGGAAGGTGCGGAGGCACAGGGAGGGGCCACAGCCATGCCAGGCCAGTCACGGACCGGAGCTCTCGACAGCTAGATGGGTGGTACCTGTGTGCCTGGTGGGACGGTTAAGGACCCCAAGGGTCAGTGCACCTGCAGCCGTCTGGAGGCAGCCCCGGGGCCCCGTCCTGCACCCCTGCCCGGTGGCTTCTCTTAGCACAGGACCAATGTCAGGTCACTGCCCGACGCTGTCCCCATGTAACGGTGAGGTTAACGGGGACGACGTTCACCGGGCTGAGCCCCACCGGGACAGCAGGGGGTGGAATGTTGCGCTGTGTGAAGCCAGTGACCCCGTGGTCGGCCCCCAGCCACCGTCCCTCCACCTTCTCCCAAGTCAGGGCTTCCAAGGATAAAATGTGACCTGAGCTCCTGTCATGACTCCGTGTCCAGGCTCAGTATCTATCTCAAGGTCCCCACGTGACACAAGGGGCCGCTCTGGGCAAGAGCAGAGGGAGAGGCTTCTGGAGCAAAGGGCAAGGAGGGAAGATCTTCTTTTAGGCCCAAGACTGAGCCTGGGTGAGTCCCCTCCGCGTGTCAGGGGCCAGAGGGCCAGCCCCCCCATGCTGCCAGTGCACCGTGCGAGGCCGGGCAAGGCTGGGTAAGTCCCCTCCCCTGCCTGCATTCCAGAACCCCGGGGCCCAGGACACCCTAGAAGGTAGAGCAGGAGGGTGCGGGGTGTCAAGGGAGACCATGGCTTATCCTTGGTGTATACAGCAGGTGCTCAGTAAAGCCCTCCTCACCCTCTCCCTGGCCCAGTCAGTCGAAGTGAGTATGAGCATGAATGAATGAATGAATGTCTCCTTTAGGGCCAAGCAGACCCTCTGTCCCACTGCTGGCTGCTCCGAGCTCCCCACTACGTGTGCCCCTGAGCAGGGGCGAGGGGCATGGGCAGCCAAGCACTCCCATTTGTGCTCTGCCCACCAGCTCTCCCAGCTGCAGATGAGGGAAACCAAGCTCATTCCACAGATGTGCAAACTGAGGCCCCAGGGCCAAGTGGTGAGGTCCCTGTGGGTTCTGCTGGTCACACTGCACCCGCACCCTTAGGGGAGCCTCCAGGCAGCCTACGTACCCGGATACCACCCTGTCCAGACAGGTCTGCAGGTGCAGCGGCAGGGGCAGGGGCAGCGGCACGGGCAGGGGTAGGGGCAGCGGTAGGGGCAGGGGCAGTGGCAGCGGCAGGGGGAGGGGCACGGGCAGGGGCAGGGCAGCCGATCTGCACCCCAGCCAGAAGCCCAGGGGGCAGCAGGAGGGGCCTCAGGGCACAGCAGGTGGCCAAGGTCCTGCCCTGGGGCTCACACGCCTCTCGGGCCCCAGGCAGACCAGGAGCTGCCTGAATGCTGCAGGAGAGGCCACCCCAGGCAGACACCTGGGCAGCAGCGGCAGAGTCAGGACGGGCTCGGAACGCAGAGCAGCCTGAGCCACGGGCCTTTCACAGCTGAGCACAACCAGGCACTTGCAGCCTGATTCTGAGGGTGGGGTGTGCGAGGAGTCCTTCGGGGGCAATGCCGTCCGAGACGCGGCAGAAAGACGTGTCCTCTGCAACCCAGAGGGACTTAGTCTCTGTCTGGAGAAACTATTTTGCAAAGTGTGTCTGTTCCGGGGCAAAGGAATAAAAGGGTCAAGAGAGAGGCTGGATCAGCAGCCTGGATGTCACCCAAATCCACCCTGCACGCTTTAGAGACCACCACCTGGGACGTGAGAAGACAGCCCCCACGGGGGCGAGAGCCCAGTAAGGGTCCAGATCCACAACATATAAAGAGCTCCCGCAACTCAACAATAGGAAGACATATCACCCGATTTACAAATGGGCCAAGTGGACGTTTCCCCCCAAAAAACGGGTGGCCAACGGGCTTCTGAGATGTTCCTGTCATTAGTCATAGGGGAAATGCAAACCCAAACCACAAGCCGGCACTTCACACCCACAAGTAGAATACAAATGCCCAGAAGTAACAAGTGCCAGTAAGAAGGCGGAGGACTGGCCACTCAGACGCCGCTGGCGGGAAGAGACGCGGGTGCGGCCGCTGTGGGGCACCCATCCCACCCTGGGTCACCCAGAGAAAGGAAGCCGCCCGACCACACACAGCCCCACCCTGCACGTTCATGGCCACGCCTGTGTTACAGCCCCAGGGGGCAGCAGGGGCCCAGGTATCTACCACTAGGTGAATGGAACCACGAAAGGCAGTGTCCCTAGCGTGGAATGTTATTTGGCCACAAGAGGGAATGAAGTATGGCACAGGGACGCCCCTGTTGCTTAGCAGTTGGGCGCCTGTCTTCGGCCTGGGGCGTGATCCTGGAGTCCTGGGATCGAGTCCCACTTTGGCTCCCTGCACGGAGCCTGCTTCTCCCTCTGCCTGTGTCTCTGCCTCTCTCTGTGTGTCTCATGAATAAATAAAATCTTAAAAAAAAAAAAAAAAAAACATGGGGAGGGAGGATGATGGCCAGACACCAGGGTCCTGTGACTATTCACCCCCCCTGGATTTATTTAGCCTTTCCCGGGCAAAGCCAAGGAGCACCCCCACCAACCTGCCCACCCACCCGCGAGAACAGAGGGGAATGTGCGGTAACAGCATCAGTGGCTCTGGTCACGGGGCCCTCTCGTGGGATCAAGGCTGATGACTGATGACATCATGTGTAATTAAATGCACTTGATGGAACGTGGCCACGTGCTGGAGAAGGGCAAGGGGCAGTCCCAAGGGACCCACGGGCCCCAGGGTCAGGGACTCAAGTCCCAGCTCCACTGACCAGCCCTGGGAACCCAAGTGACATGCCGTCTCTGCCTCAGTTCCCCCATTTGTAAAACGGCGACAATCAGGTCTCCGCTGCTCGGGCCGAAGGCGTGGGAAGCTCGCCAGCAAACCCTTGACGGAACTGTTGTGAGCATAGTGAGTTAAGGACGCCCCGCACGGAAGGTTTGCGCGGGTTAGAGACGCGCTCCCCGGACAGCCACGGGCCAGGAGCTCCACGCCTCCCGTTGTGCCCAGCCGCCGCCTGCCCCTTGGGGGAGGGTTCTGGGGCTGGAGAGGGGAGCCTCTGTGCCCCCCAGCTCCCCAGCACACCCCCCTAAGGGAGGCCGCCGCTCTGTGCTCGCTCCCCAGGGCTGGGGATGGGGGCGCACCACCTGGAGGGGGAGACAGCTGAGAGCCAGACGGGTCGTGACCACCGTTTCTGCCACCAGACGTGGGGGTGGGGAGAATGGGACACACGCTGGCTGCTTTGTGAATTTGGGAAGTGGTCTCCCTCCTTTTTGTTTACACATCCAGCAGATTCCCCAGGTTTGCCACGAACTCCTATCTCCCTCAGCGGATGCATTTGAGGACGACGGGGCTCCTGGGGCCGGCCCTGGGTGGCCCAGATGAGCCCCCAGAAAAGCAGGGTCCCCTGATGGGTCGCGTGTAGGGGCCCTGGGAGAGGCAACGAGCTCCTGCTCTGTGACTCCAGCTGCCCCTTCCCCCACCCGGGCCTCAGTTTACCTGTCTGTAAAGGTCCCTTCCGCTCCGCTACACTGGGCAGCGGTGCCCTGTATGGAAACAGTCCCTGTCCCAGTGATGCTTTTCTCCCCCTCTTGAGCTGATGAGGAGCTCCTCTCCCCAGATACTGCCATGGGGACCGGCAAGGGCCGGGGAAGGAAGGAGACAGCACGGGGGTAGGAAATCCCTCCTCGGGGCAGCTGCGTGACCCTGGGCAAGTGTCCTGACCCCTCTGAGCATCACCTCCTACACCATGAAGCAGGGCTGACAGCACTGGCCTTGCAGACCTCTTCCCCGGGGCGGACGGTGCTACGCTCACACCGGCAGCTCGGAGGGGCCGGTCTGTCCCGGGCTCCCTCAGCAGTGCTCACCGCCTGGCCACCCACAGGAAATGAGGGGCGTTCGGCTGGGCTGGAACTGCCCTTCCGGGAACAACACTCCCGTCATTAGGCAGGTGGGTCCTTCCTCTTTAACAGAATAATATCCTTCGTGATGTTCGCCACCCGCGGGGAATGTGGGCGTCATCTGGAGCCACTGACCAAGGCCCACCCCGCTTCCCCTGAAAAGAAAGTCCTCAGGATGGGTGGGGGTGAAGGGCAGCCAGGGCCTGCGGTCGGGGTCGCTGCCCACTGGGGTGTGGCCGGGGGGACCAGGGCCTGGCTGTGGCCTCCACCCAGGCGCTGCCTCCCCCGCCACTCGCAGGCCCGTGACGCGACGGGATGCTGGCCACTCACCGGACGCCTTCGTTGAGGCTGAAGAGCTCCTGGTCGGGCAGCCCCTTGCGCTGGAAGACAGCGATGACCCCGTTGTGGATGCTGCAGGCGGGAGAAGGGATGGCGCTGAGCCCCGAGACCCCTGCCCACGCTCGAGGCCTCCCCTCCCTGGTACAGCCCACACTGCTCAGCTCAAGAACAGATGTGGGTCTGCTCAGAAGCGGGTGCCCGGCTGTCCTCGTCCCCAGGGCCTCCACTCCCATCCTGACCCCATAGTCCCAACGTCCCCAGGGCCTCCGCTCCTGTCTCAACCCCTACCCCAGCCTCCCCAGGGCCTCCACTCCTGTCTGGACTCCTAGCCCCAGCCTCCTCAGGGCCTCCGCTCCCATCCTGACCCCACAGCCTCAACATCCCCAGGGCCTCCGCTCCTGTCTCAACCCCCAGCCCCAGCCTCCCAGGGCCTCTGCTCCCGTCTCGACCCCTAACCCCAGGCTCCCCCACTAGGAGCTCTTCGGGAGCCTGCACACACTCTGCCCTCCTTCCTGTGTTCTTGAACCCTTTCTTCCCAGGGGCACCCTGAGATCACCCGTCCCACCCTGTAACGTAAGCCCGACACGGGCTCCTGGGTGCCTCTGACTCCCAGCATCCCTGAGCACCGAACGCTCGTATTATCTGCCCCCCCCCGGGGAAGCTGCCTCCAGCCACAGGACCTTGGCACATGCCCTTTCTGCTGGTTGGTCCTCACCCACGTCCGTTATCTATTTCCTTTAGATCACGCGTCACTGGCAGCCTTGCCAGCACTTGGTGGTGAGCAACCACACTTTTCTGTGTGGCTTAACTTGTTTCCACTGCTATCTACAAACCCCAAGGGCACGGGGCCGGTTGTTCATGACCTGCCTGTGTAGACCCGGCGTCTGGCCTGAAGGAGGCTTGCAGGCATCTGGGGAGAGCTCCTCCTTGACTCTCCCTCACCCTCCAAAGCAAGTCGGTCCTGAAGGTCGACCCATGTCTACCTCTTGCAGCTCCCCTGTACCACCCCCACCCCCCGCCCTCCCTTCCAGCCAGGGCTCCTCTTCGTGCGCCTGGACCTGATGACGCCAGCCAGCCTCCTCACCACCTCGAGCCACTTCCCCGATCAGGGTCTTGCGAGGCATCTGCTGCCCTGCAGATACAGCCCAAAGCCCGGACGTGGCATTCAAGGCTCGTCAGGAATGGCCCCTCCTCGCATTCCGGGGCATCATACACTGAAGCCTCAGAGGGGGGACCTGCCAGCCACCGCACCTCTGCGCTTCCGCACCCGCTGCCCCTTCCTCCTGGAAGGCCCTTCTCCCTGGCTATGAGGCAAGTAATACACTGAAGACTCGGCTCAGAAGCCACTTCCTCCAAGAAGCCCTCCGGACCCCATCCTCCCCCCACAGAGACTCCTATGCTTTGCTGATTCACTTTCCCATTAGCAAACCCCCCCCCCCCCGCCAGGGTGAGCACCAGGCCTGGGTGGCTCTGCTGCCCTCCCCTCTAGAACCCAGTGCCTGATCTAAAGCCCACAGACTTGCTGCTATGATTCTTGGGGTGGAGGGGCCCCCAACTTTGCAGACGGGGAGACAGAGGCGCATAGAAGCCAAGTCCCCTGCGGGAGGGCACAGAGCTCGCCAGGCGCCCCCTCCTCACACCGGGCGGGTGTCGGCAGGGCTGGGGCAGGGCCCTGCGTCCCAGGTGGGGGAAGGAGGCTCCGAGGCGTGCGGGGTCGTGCCCAGGGCTCACGGCCGGTCCAGCTCCACCAGGACTTATGAGCTTCTCGGCAAGTGCTCACCAGCACCAACACATCACGGGACCCGGGGCTGCTCCGGGCCTGGCATCGCAATGCCACTCATTTGCGTGTCCAAGACACACATCCTCTGATTTCCATTTCTGGCCTGTGAAAGGGGGTCATGAGCAGGCTGGCCCCCCACCCCAGGCCGCGGTAAGGATGGGGCCTGGCTGGGGCCGAGCCTCAGGGTATGGTCCTGGGGGGATCGTGCTCTCCTGGGTCGGAGTCTCCGGTAGACCCAGGCCCCGCACCGTGTAAGGCTGCTCCTCCTCTACGGCTAAAAACGATAAAAATCCGCCAGGAGGGCTGCCCGGAAGCCAGTGGTCCTCCGGCAGCTGCCACGCTGGAATCCCAGCAGCTGCAAGCTCGCTGCCAGCCCTGTGGGGGTTGCTGGGTGGCCTGGGGCCCAGC